>NC_081414.1:585246475-585570975 GCF_030272615.1 Cryptomeria japonica | reverse complement strand
TTTATGCATGCCCCTTTCTTAGATTCGACCCAAGAAGGGAAACTCATGCAAGATGAAAATTAAAAGAAGGATTTTTTAGCAATCATAGCAGTTCAAGGTCAGTTAGACACTCTAAATGCATGAACCATGGATCAAGGAGAAACTTGGGCCCACTTGCACCTATTTTAAGGCAGATTTGCATGCTTTTTGAGCAAATTCGACTAAGAAGACTCTTCATGCAGATTTTAGAAAAAAAAAGAAAAGATTAATTCTAAATAAAGAGCTCAGCTATCTTTAGCTCTTTTTCCTCAAGACTTTCTTTATAAAGTCTTTTCTTCTCTTCTTTCTTTTTAGTTCTTTCTTTCCTCAGCATGATTATAGACCAATTTAGGCTCTTTCATGCTCAAGGATAGCATTGTAGCTCCGTTTTTTCTAAGATTGTAACAACAACAAGCTCCTTCATTTTTCAATAAAATAGCAGCGTTTTCCTTTTCAATACTTCTTTTATTGTGTTATTGAGTGGATGATTCGATGAGTTTTTGTGATTTATTTTCAAATCCTTTGATTTGTCTCATTCAATTAAAATTTGATATGAGAAAATACATGCTAGGTGCATGTCCTAGATTGTGTTAACTGATTTAAATGGTTTGCAGTTGTGAAAACACATTGTTTTTCTCCAAGCAAGCTTTGAATTCAGTACTTTCTAGGAAATACTTACGCATCTGATTGTTTAGTTAAGCTGTGAGAGATTTAGGTCTATTTTCTTGAAGGGTTTTGTGAGTTAAGCAGGGTGCAGATTTCAAATAAAATATTTGGTGCATCGCCTCGTAGGATAGGTTTAATTTTAGTTTTCCTTCTATCATTTTCCTTAATAGAAAACAATTTGCTGGAGATTCATCATGTAGGAAGCCGACCTATAATCCAAAGGTCTACTTTCAATATAGGCAACCCACAGGCCTGAAAGTATTATGATGTTTCACATGATTGTTGGGTTTCATACTTATCTTCACAGGTGCAATCCTTTGTGACAACAAATTCATGCACTTCAGATGTGGAGACACTACCTTTTGGGCAATCCTTTTGAGTTGAAGATAGACCACCTAGGACTCAACTATATATTTACATAACCTAATATCAATGCTTGCCAAAGAAGATAGCTAGAGTTTCTTAGTGAATATAACTTTGGGATTGAATACATCAAGGGTAAGGAGAACATAGTAGCAAATGCTCTTAGTCAAAGAAGGCACCTAGCAGTCATGATTACAACCAAATCTAATTTGAGGCAACAAGAGATTCAGAATCTACAAGGAGATGAGCATTAATCCAAAGTGAAACAAGCTTTAGAGTAGAATTCCACAGATAGTCACACTCAAGAGATTTGAGGAATTTGATCTTAGAGGAAATCCATATGGGTGAACTCACAATAATGGTTCCCACTTTTGACACTAAGATGAACATTTTAAAAATAATCTTCAACTTCCGACAACTATAACTTTTAAACTATTAAGAACTTCAAGATGATGTAAATTAGTGATTTGTAGAATTTTGTCCGTAGATTCTAAATATATATATATATTTTTATTTTTTTTGAAGATTTTTTTTTAAAATTTTTTTCATCTCCCTCGAAAAGTAGTTTTTTACAACAAACTACATTTTTTAAGAGTGATATGCCTCCCGAAACGCATAATTTTTTACTATAAATAATAAAAACTCAATTCTTTCGAATTTTGGATTGTAACATCAATATCCAGGGCTTGTTGTTGGTTTGATAGTGATATGTTGAATTTTTTTCATTTTATTAAGTTTTGAAGTCCGACTAGTTATATTTCAAACATAGGTTTAGGTTTGAACACATAACTTGTTCTATATATATCAAAATTCAAATTATTTATTTTTGTTAGAAAAAAGACATCAATACCTGAGGCATAGATATTTTTCAGAATTTTTTTGAATTAGTTTCCTATTTTTCCCAATGCATTGAACATAGAAGTTCATGTTTGGTGAAAACCCAATATTCCAAAAAATTAAAAAAACAAGAACATAATAAATTCACAATTTAATAAAATTATACTCATTGGAAAGCTTGCTCTGAGCACTACCATCTTATATTTTTTGGTTATCAAAATTATTTTATTTGATCCTTGAACCAGAGGTTTGAAGGAAAAAATTTCTCAAAATTCTGAAGAATTTGAGGAGAGATCTCAAATAAGGCGGTTCGAGCGAACAGGGGTTCGATCGAACCCCATAGGAAAAATAATGGCGCATATTTTCATGTAACGACCGGGTTCGAACAAACCCTACCTTTTGTAATTGTTGATGTTCCTTCAAACCCTAGCCGACCCAAATTTCTATTTTTTTTAACATTTTAGTATGTCATATAAATATACATATTTTTTTCATTTTTTTACACACAAATGATCAAAACAATTTGCATTTTTTGATGAAAGAAGACATTTGAAAGTTATTTTGAGGGCAATAATTTGAAGATATTTGAAGGTTATTTTAAAAGCATGGGGAACAAGAAGAGAAGGCAAAATAAGACTTCATGAAATTATTCACCCAAAACGGAACAAATATATCGAGAACAAAGAAGGCAAAGATATCAATAACACACCTTATTCAAGGCACCCAAGAGTGACCAAGATGGTTGTATATTTGATATCCTTATATTTTTGGCCAAGGTTGAAGAAGGATGTCATTGAATTTGTGGCTCAATGCTTGGAAAGCTAGTGAGTCAAGGCTAAGCACGTACATCTAGTAGGCTTTTGTATTCTCATGACATACCTAACTATAAATGACAAGTAATTAGTATGGACTTTATCCAGGGGTTGCCTATGTCGAATAATAAGCATGACGTTATCTTGGTTGTGGTGGATAAGTTGACCAAGGTCGCACATTTCATTCTAGGGAATCTTAAGGATGGATCCTTGACTTTAGCTAAGAAGTTTTCCCAAGAAATCTTTTGGTTACTAGGAATGCCATAGATGATCTTTTAGGATAACCGGTGAACAACTGAGAGGGGGGGTGAATAAGTTGTTAACAAATTATGAAACTTTAAGCACACCAAACCTTTTATTGGAATATATAAATGAAATACCTGAATAACAGATATATCAATTAAGAATAGACATAAATCATAAACCAAATACCATGCATCCACAACACATAACACCAAGATTTGTACATGGAAAACCTAGTAAAGGAAAAAACCATGGTGGGAAGCCTACCCACAGTCAAATAATACTTCTTCAGTAAGTATGTGATTACAATAAGGGGCCTGCACATGTAGGAAGGCCAACAGCTTAGAGCGCACTGCTCATCACAAAGGAGCCTCACTGACTACTAAAGAAATCCAGACTACAATCCAAAAATAAGAATGAACTGCAAGAATAACATCGCCTATGCCTGAGTACAGTTTTGGTTAAGCTCAATACTGGAGGTCTAAAACCTCTTCCACAAACCCAATTCAATCACCTATGATCAACCAAATCTTCTACATATGATTATAACTTTATTCGCATAGAGATAATCCTTTATCCCATACCACATGCCATGATCTACAAAGAGATCTCACATCATATATATACCAACCCGAGACCTAAATAATTAGGTCGGCTACCTACAAGATAATACAATAAATCCATTATATAAACCCACAAACCAATGATAAACCAAGTCTGCCTAAGACCGAAACAACATTAACCAAATAATAAATCCAACCGGTAACGCATCAGGAGCATCCACCAACACATTACATAAACTGGTCCATAACTTAGCAGAATAAGACCGGACCTAAAATAGGTCACCATAAGCAAAATTAAATACCACCAATCAACTAGAATACAAACACAATAACCATCAACATCCTAAAATCCTTCTAGAAGCCACACCAACACCACTTATCGAATTCATCAAAAGATTGTCAATAAAGCATTGTCGGTAAAACCCTTACCGGTAACCAAAAGGCTTACTAGAACATATGATAGCTTCCAGATCACAATATCCCGAACCAACTGAATGTGACAAGCATTTGAACCACATGAATGACCGAACCAAACCAATTCCACCAATTGGAATATATCGGAGACAAATCTCCTGATCATCATCAAAGTCCAACCACTCTATCAGAATTTGATAGACAACCAAATAAGGTAGTGTTGACATCAATGAAAAACATCAATGCAAAACATAATCAATTCCTTCAAATTGCAAACAATCTCCCCCTTTGGCATTGATGGCAACACTAGATGTGAAAAATATCCAAGTGCCAAGAAAATGCCAAACAAGTCTCCCCCAATGGAAGACCATCAACAATCTCGCCAAGATGATATAACAATGAAGTTCTAAACCAAAGACCAAACTCCTCCTATGACTAATATCTCTATTAAGCTCTATTTTTCACATGAATATCTCTCCCCCTTTGACATCAATGCCATAAATATGACATTAACATCAAACAAAAATCTTAAAACCTCTGAACCACACAGGTGACTACTCCCCCTGAGTAGTAGCACTATCTCATCAATCCAGAATGGATAATAATTCTGATAAATGCAGACCGGAGTGATGCCAATCCGCATCACTCAAGTATTTACCGGAGGGGTAGAGACCCCCAATCTCTCTCTAAAATACTCAAATGATTCCTTAGGCAAAGGTTTAGTGAAGATATCTGCAATCTCTCTTTAGTGTTCACATAAACCAATATGAATTCATTTTCTTTCACCTTCTCCTTCAAAAAGTTATACTTGATTGATATGTGCTTTGTCTTAGAATGAAATACCGAATTATTTGATATGACAATAGCAATAGAGCTATCACAGTGAATAACTATCGGTTCATTGCAATCTACCCTTATATCCTTCAACATTTCCTTCATCCATAGAACTTGTGTACAGTTAGTAGTAGCAACAACATACTCAGCTTCAACAATAGATAAAGAAGTACATGACTGTTTCTTGTTGATCCATGAAACAAGTTTCTTTCCAAGAAAAAAAGCTCCACCGGATGTTCTCTTGCGTTCATCAACATCTCCAACCCAATCTGCATCTGTATATGCACATAGTGCAAAGTCATCATTTTTAGGATACCACAAACCATAGTCAGTTGTTCCCTACAAATATCTGAAAAATCCTTATCATCGCACTATCATGATTCTCTCTAGGATCACTCTAATATCTTGATACAATACAAACATCCTTCATTATATCTAGTCTAGTTTGTGTCAAATATAACAGACCTCCAATCATATATTTATACCTTGTAGGATTTACCAGAGTTGATTCATCTTTCTTTGTCAGTTTATCACTAGGAACCATAGGGGTACCAACCGGTTTAGAATTTTCCATATCAAATTTCTTCAACAACTCTCTAGCATACATAGTTTGACATATGAAAATACCTTTATGAGACTAAGTAATCTGCAAACCTAAGAAAAATCGTATTTCTCCAATCATAGACATCTCAAATTCATTCTTCATATTATCAGAGAATTACATACATAACATATCCTCACCTCCAAAAATGATATCATCAACAAATAACTCAACAATCAATATGTCATCATTAGTGATCTTATAATATAAATTACTGTCAGCATTGCCTTTAGTGAAACCAAGCTTCAAAAGATATTTGTCCAATCTAGCATACCAAGCTCTAGGAACTCGCTTCAAACCATATAAATCTTTCCTTAACCCGCAAACCATGTTTTTATCATCTGAAAGTGAAAAACCATCGGGTTGCTCAATATAAACTTCCTCTTCAAGATCTCCATTCAAAAATGCACACTTAACATCCATTTGATAAACCTTGTAGTTCTTATGTGTAGCATAAGCAAGAAATAATCTCACAGCTTCAATCCTAGCTACCGAAGAAAAAGTTTCATCATAATCAGTTCCTTCCTTCTGAAAATATCCTTTACAAACCAATCTAGCCTTGTTCCTCACAACTTTTTCATCTTCATTCAATTTATTCCTAAAAACCCATTTAGTTCCAATAACATTCTTATTTTTAAGCCGTAGAACTAAAGTCCACGTGTTGATCTTTTTTATCCAATCCAATTCCTCTTCCATATCTTTCATCCAACATTCATCTTTACATGCTTCATCTACTGATGTCAATTCACTTTGATAAATTAAACATAGCTCTTTAGTTGCCAAACTTCTTCTTGTCATTACTCTATTGCTCGTCTCCAATGACCTGATTTTCTGAATTATTCAACCTTACGTACCGATGAGTCTTCTGACTTTTTGATTCCCTGCTCTGATTTTCAGTTATTGTTGATTTTTTTGTATACTGTTGGAGTAATTGATTCAACATTTTGTTCAGGTACAAGTGCTACCGGTTTGGTTATAACCATTTCCACTTTCGGTTCTCTCTCATAAGTTCTGATTTGACCTCTGTTCTGCTAATCCACTTTGACATTATCACTCTCCACAATTTTCTGCAATCTTTTATTATAACATCTATATGTTTTGACTTGACTAGAATAACCAATAAATATTCCTTCATCACAGCTAGCATCAAACTTTCCAATGGAATCATCTCTTTTGATATATCATTTAGTACCAAAGATTCTGAAATACTTAACTGTAGGTGTATGACCAAACCATAACTCATAAGGTATCTTACCGGTATCTCCTTTGATATGAACTTTGTTGAATGTGTACATCATCGTGCTCACAACTTCTCTCCAATAGATATGTGGCAAATTAGCTTCCATCATCATAGACCTAGCCGCATCCAGGATAGTTATGTTCTTTCTTTCCACAACACCATTTTGCTGAGGTGTCTAGGGTGCAGCAATTGTCTCCTTATCCCATGTTTCTGACAATAAATAAATTCATTGGATGTGAATTCACCACCCTGATCGAATCTTAAGAATTTGATTTTCAATCCTCTCTTTGTGTCAACCATAGCTTTAAAGATCTTGAACTTTTCAAAGGCTTCAGATTTCTCCCTTAGAAAAGTAACCCACATCATTCTAGAATAGTCATCATTGATTAGGATGAAATATCTATTACCCTAAAAATTTCTTATTCTAGCAGGACCACACATATCTGTATGAATAAGATCAAGAATATCATTAAATTTATCTTGTATACTCTTAAAATAAATTCTGATTTGCTTTCCCATTTGACATTCCTTACATACCAGATTAAGAGGCTTCACTAAGTATATCTCTAACTGCCTTAGTTGAACTGATCTTTACAATGCAATCAAAATTCACATGACACAACCTCTTATTCCATAGCCAACTCTCATCAATATGTGCAATCAAACAATTCTTCTCACCAGAGTTCAAATGAAAGATGTTACCTTTAATCTAATTACCGGTTGCAGTCTCCAAACTAGATCTGTTAATGATTTTGCATTTTCCATCCTTGAAGTGTAATTGAAATCCCTTATCCATCAACTATCCTACACTCAAAAGATTATGCCTTAAACCTTCAACATAATAAACCTTATTAGTGTTATGCTTACCATCCAATGATATAGTTCCTCTTCCTCTGATCATGCATGCTTTGTTATTTCCAAATCTAACAAGACTACCATCAAATTCTTGCAAAGATAGAAACTTCCTTTTATCTCAAGTCATATGATGTGAACATCCACTGTCTATCACCCATTCATCCTTGTCTTCAACTTTAGCAGCAAGTATCTTCTTTTCATTATGAATGATAGGTTCCGGAGTATCTTCCTTGATAGCCAAGAATACCCATTCCTTTCCATTGTCGGATCCACTAGTTGAATATTTCACTCGTTCATCATCAGAATCATCAATTACACCTTCCTCATCCGAATAGTAGTATGATTTAAAATTTTCTAGCTTTCTCCTCAAATCCTTAATTCTTCTGAGGACATCTAGATGCGAAAGGACCTATCTTATTACATACAAAACATTTGAAATGTGATTTTCCTTCACACTTACTTCTTGTTGGACCTTGAGGTACTCTTCTAGCAAAAAGGGCTTCAAGTTCTTCAAACTCTTCATCCTCTTTCTTCATATCCCCTAGTTCCTTTGTATATAATTCTTTCCAACCAATCTTGTTGGTTGATGATGTAGATGCCTTGAATGCAGAATCTGTCTTTTCAGCTCCTTGAGGACCAAATTCTTGAAGCTCAAAAGCAGATAGCTCTCCAACCAAAGTATCCCTATTAATAGAAGTGTTAGACATAGTTCGCAGCTCATTAATTGCAGTAGCCTTCATCTTGTAAGCAAATGGTAAAGCTCTCAATACTTTAGAAACAATCTCATCTTCGCTCAAAGATCCACCACAACATTTAATTTCAAAGACAATTTTATTAACTCTTTCTATAAAAGTTGTAATCTTTTCATCTTCTTCCATTCTCAGGTTCTCATACCTTACCTGGTAACCATCAAGTTTAGGAATTTTAATAGTAGGGTCACCTTCAATCAGAGTCTCCAACTTATCCCATATAGCCTTTGTAGATGATTTGTCTGTTAATCCCATTACCTATTGATCTGAAAGGGCACTCAAGAGGGCTTCTCTAGCTCTACAGTCATTTTCAATGTTGTTATCCAAATCTGTTAGAGGAGGAATGCCAGATGCTAGATCGTAAGGTGTATAGCATTTCTCAGTGATCTCCCAAATCTCCTTGCTAAGACATCTTAGATGAGTCTCCATCTGAAGCTTCCATACTCTGTAATTTGTTTCTTCAAGCCTAGGGTTGTCCTTCCAGTAAGAAATTGAAGTTGAATGATTAGTCACCATAGGATCTTCCTCAAGTGGTTAAGCTTCTGCAGAGAGGACCAAGCTCTGATACCAATTGTTAGGATAACCGGTGAACAACTGAGAGTGGGGGGGTGAATCAGTTGTTAACAGATTATGAAACTTTAACCACACCAAACCTTTTACCAGAATGCATAAACCAAATATAGGAATAACAGATATATCAATTAAGCATAGACACAAACCATAAACCAAATACCATGCATCCACAACACATAACACCAAAATTTGTACGTAGAAAATGCGGTAAATGGTGGAAGCCTACCCGCATTCAGATAATACTTGTGCAGTAAGTATGTGATTACAATAAGGGGCCTGCACATGTAGGAAGGCCAATAGCCTAGAGCGCACTGCTCATTACAAAGGAGCCTAACTGACTATAAAAGAAATCCAGACTACAATCCGAAAATAAGAATGAACTGCAAGGATAGCATCTCCTATGCCTGAGTATAGTTCCAATTAAGCTCAATACTGGAGGTCTAAAACCTCTTACACAAACCCAAATCGATCACCTATGATCGACCTAACCTTGTGCATATGATTACAAATTTATTCACACACAGATAATCCTTTATCCCATACCACATGCCACGATCTACAAAGAGATCTTACATCATATATATACCAACCCGAGACCTAAACAATTAGGTCGGCCACCTAAAAGATAATACAATAAATCCAGTACATAAACCTGCAAAACAATGATAAACCAAGTCGTCCTAAGACCGAAACAACATTAACCAAATAATAAATCCAACTGGTAACGCATCGGGAGCATCCGTCAACACATTACATAAACTGGTCCAGAACCTAATAGAATAAGACCGGATCTAAAATAGGTCGCCATAAGCCAAATGAAATACCACCAATCAACTAGAACATGAAAATGATAATCATCGACATACTAAAATCCTTCTAGAAGCCATACCAACACCACTTATCAAATTCATCAAAAGATCTTCAATAAAGCACTGTCGATAAAATCCTTACCGGTACCCAAAAGGCTTACTAGAACATATGATAGCTTCCGGATCACCATATCTCTAACCAACTGAATGTGAAAAGCATCTGAACCACATGAATGACCAAACCAAACCAATTCCACCAATCAGAATATACCGGAGACAAATCTCCTGATAATCATCAAAGTCCAACCACTCTACCAGAATTTGGTAGACAACCAAATAAGCTAGTGTTGACATCAATGACAAACATCAATGCAACACAGAGTCAATTCCTCCAAATTTCCAACATGATCATCTCAAATCATGACATTTGCATGACTTTCAGGTTTTGGACGACTTTGAATGTGTGTCTAGGAACAAGGTTGAATTTTAGTACAACATATCACCCTCAGACATATGGGTAGACAAAGAGAGTCAACCAGTTAGTAGAAAACCTCTTTAGAATGTATTTTTTTCATTGTGTTGTCATTGATGTCAACCAGTAATGGTGTCATTGATGTCGATTGGTATGGATTGTTGGGATGTTGACTGGTGAATAGGCATCGGAGACAGTTGTCATTATGGAAATACCAACCGGTGAGTGATGTGTTGGCAGTGTATGGTGGCCAACCGACAAGCATGTGACCAGTAAGAAAGCAAGGTTTAGCAAACGGAGAAAGTCCAGACAACCGGTATGTAGTTGGGTGTTATACAACAGGACTCCCACCAAATGAAGATGATATGAGCGACAGAGTTCGGGCTGCTGCAAGTTAATGAGGTAGACAAAGGGGATATCTATCGGGTTATGTGCCTGATTGAAGATGTATCTGCTCAATGTCAGCTAATTCATATCACTGCTCTACTAGAAGCAGATAAAGAAATGTTTGGCAACCGATTCCTATTAGATGGCGGTCAACAAGTGACAAAGATCCATTTCTACCGATAAGTGGTAATACTTAGTTTATCCCACTACATGCAGGGAATGCGTCATAAGTCTCCAACATGTAAAACCAGAGATGTGCATTGTATCAGCAAGAGAGGGCATGATGTGTTATCGATACAAAAAATGAAGGATAAGTTTGTCACTTTGACAAACCAGTTGAGAGGAGAACCGATATAATGAAGATGAAGGTAAGGTTTAACAATTGCTAACATGGAATTACCGAAATGTTGATATCAACAGAGATACCTGTTGATGATTGATTTATGTGTTGGCATGTCATCGGTATGATAGAATGTGTGCATTGAAGACTATTGACATGCTAGTGTCAACCGGTAAGGATGTCAACTGACAAGAGACCAAAGAGGCAAAGGTGAAAGACTCTCATCTGATGGAATTGTCCATTAGTGGCTCACTTTGAATATCTGTTTTGGATCGACATGTTTGATGACTGGGCTGATGTGATCCCACCAAAAAAACAGGAGACTGCATGGCATGAAGGTTGACCGGTTAATATATAATTGGCAAGGAAGTTGAACCGGTAGGCGAATACCGATAGAACGTGTTGGTCGGTGATTTAGCCTAAACCAACACAGTGGTTTGAGTAGAGGTGGATGTCGACGATGATGACACATGGACTCAAGGTGTCAAACATGAAGTGGTCGGTGAGGTAGTTGTTGGCTGAGTCTGCATTTAATGTCGACCCCAAAAATCATGGGTGAGTTGCACAGGTTTGCGGCTCGATGCAGACTGAAGATCAAAGGGATGGAGTGGTCGATGAAGGACATCCAATTGCAGATCTGATTTGGAACATAAAATAAAGAGATCATCTATTGTGATTGATAGAAGCAGGTCGATGATCAGTTTGTCGTGTTTGCTAAATATAACAAATGTGTTTTGGAAGAAAAGAGATATGACAGTGTCGTCTGGTTTGTGGTAGGTTGTGAATCTTGGAGATGAGGTCAAATCCGATCTGATTCGTCTCGTGGTTGGTGAAGGAAACCCTAGTGCGCCAAGTTTGAAGTTATGTTTTGGCGAGAAGATTGATGGATAAATAGGCAGGTAGAAGATTGAAATAGATTGATGTTGCCAGATGATTTGATGTTGGATGTTGGATATTGAAGAATAGAGTGTGAGTGTGCAACAAAGAGTTAATTAGTCAGAGAATTCAATGAAGATCATTGAAGTGACTGAGTTCCTGAGAGAATCAGTGACTGGGTTTAACAGAGTTTAAGCCAATGAGGTTAAGGTAACCAGTAAGCTGCTAAAGATTGTAGCAGTCAAGTGAACCGGTAGTGTTCCAACCAGTAAGAAGGCAACAGAGAGGGAAGCAATGCAGTGTGAGTGTCAGAGAAGATCCGGCAAGGTAAAAGCAGAGCAGAAGGGAATCAGATAGAGAGGTCTGAGAACTGGTAAATAGGTGCATGGTCTGACAACCCATCCAACCGGTACAATCTGAACCGGTAAGGCAACAATAGTGAGAAGATGAAGAGACAAAGAGGGTGAGCAGAGAACTGGTAAAGAACAGAGGAGGGTTGAATAGGAAGAGAAGAGGTGAATCAGAAGAGAGATTATTTGCAGAGGTTACAAAACTCATTTGCAACCGGGTTATTACTATTGTTTTGATATAATGCATTGTAATCACTGAGTTGGTTCTTATTGCAGGGGTTGGTGCTCCTTGGGTTGGTGCCCTAAATCAGTAGGGGTTGGTGTCCTAAATTAGGGGTTGGTGTCCTAAACTTTATAATACACTGTTTATTGTGAGGCTGGATTGGAGCAGTAGACTCCAACAACATTTCTCATTGAGGTTTTTCCCACATTGGGTTTTCCTTGTACATCCGGTGTTATGTGATGTGTATTTGTGTGTGCTTGCATCTTGATGTCTTCCCCTATCTCACTGGTATATTTATTTTGTGTTTGAACTGCTAACCGATACACCCTTTTAGGATTAAAAGGTTAAGGTTTTTGATAACCACTGATTCACCCCCCCTCTTAGTGGCATCTTGTGTTCTACATGTATTGTATGGATCAACAATACAAATGGGAAGAGTACCTTCAATTGGTGGAGTTTGTATATAATAACTCTTACCATGCATATTTGGGTATGACACCATTTGAAGCTCTTTCAGGGCAGAAGTGTCATACACCCATCAATTGGGATAAGGTAGAGGATAGGATTGTGATTGGTTGATATATGCTTAAGGAGATGGAAGATCAAATGAGAGTGATCAAAGAAAGGTTGAAGGAAGCATTAGATAGACAGAAGAGCTATGTAGATAAGAACATGAATTTTAAACAATTTTCAATGGGAGAGACATTATTTTTTAGGGTCAAGCCTCATAAGAGTTTTGTATCATTTGAAAAAATTTCCAAGCTTGCTCCAAGATTTGTGGGTCCGTTTGATGTGTTGGAAGTGATCAACCCACTAGCATACATGCTTGCCTTACCACCCGCTCTTGCTCGTATCCATAATGTGTTCCACGTATCTTTCCTTAAGCCAAATCATTTTGACGCTTCTCATATACTTGATTGGCCTACCTTATAGGCTTAGGATCTGAGAGTGGTGTTGGTAGAGCCCGTCCAAATTTTGGATCGATGCAATCTTAAGCTGCGTAATAGAGATATTGTTCAGTACAGGGTCCAATGGGACCAATATTATGTGGATAATGCCACATGGGAAAATGTTGAGTTGATAGATCATGCTTTTCCTCATCTGAGGGCTTAGTCAAGATTCTTTGTTTCTAGTTGAGATAATTGGTTGATACTTTGTTTAAGTTACTTGATTGACACTCCATTTTTTCTTATATGTTATGCATTGATTGCATTAGTATCTTACTTTTATTTTTTTTGTATGTGTGTAATAAGACATCAGGACGATGTCTCTTCCAAGTGGGGAAGGATGTCACATCTCGATCTTTCCTACCTTTATTATTCTTGATATATTTGATGAAACTCTTAGACATCATTTTATGTGTTTGATTATGCGGATAATTATATGTGTGTGATTGGTAAATTAGATGGTTAATTTCAAATACATATAAATGAAATTGAAATGAAAATGATTTTAATTATCATGTTCTATTTATGAGTTTAATCTTGCATATACTTTGACTATGGTTTATGGTATTGACCTACTGATGTGAATCTAAGTGCGAGTGAGTGGAGGTACCGTTGAAGATGATAACTTGGTTGAGGTAGAGGTGTCCTAGCCATTTGGCAACAATATACATGATGGTATCTAGTGTATATGTACACACTCACGTAGGATATTCATACTGCATTCATGATATTTGTGCGTTTTATGTTCTCATGGTTACTGTATACACCTAAAAATGGTATGAAGATAGTTAATTAAATACGCAGTTATTTGATTAATTCCCTTTCCTAATTAATTGAATTCACAAGCAATTTAATTAATTTCTCTATTCATCTACTAGTAAATAAATCTAAATGGTTTATTTATATAGTTCATCTCACATCCCCCTTTGATTAATTAATTCTAAATTAATTAATGTCTCCCCCATATTAATCAATTCTTCTAATCCCTAATTAAGATTAACAAACTCAAGTTTGTTGAGATTAATTACCATTTTCCAATTATTTGAATTTCTAAATTCAAATGAGCACATGGCTCCTAACTTTAACCACCCAACCTAACCATCCTCTAACTTAACCCATTCAATCTAATCTTGGGTCTAACTAACCCTATCCTATCTTGCACATTCTAACCTCCTTATCCTAACCTCTCATGGTGTGGATATTCTCTCCTTGAGACACATGGCACTTTTTCCACATGTCTCCTCCCTTGGACACTTGCCCTCTCATGAGCAAGGCTCCTTGACACTTGTCACCACAGAGATGACAAGTGTCCCTTCCTCCAACCTCTTCTCCAACTTCTTCAATCTTGGCCCTTGATATCTTCAGATCAAATCTGGACCGTTGATTCCTGCCACCTCAGCTTTGGCCTTGGAATTCCTATAAATATCCCCCATTTTGGAGCAATATGGATCCCATCTGATATCAATTTAGACATCATTACTATAGGCATTTTGCATTTCAATTATCTAGTAATTAGATTTGGAATTGATCATAGCATGTTAATTTAGTTTCTTAAATCATGCATTTCATATCATTTCCATAGTCAATCATGATCAAATAGCTACTCAACTCTCGAGTTGTCACTTTGGAGGTCATTGCTCCGCTGAGAGCCCATCAATTCAACACCTTCAAGGTCCTCAAGAATAGAGGAAAATGAGATATTTCAAGGAAGGCTTATGGTTTGCATCTTTGATTTAGTTTTGAAATTAAGCTTTTCAATTACATTATATTGTCTCATTATATGTGTATGCCTCCTATATACCACATTTTTAGCATCACATTAATTGGCGCCCACCATGGGGCCTAGCCCCTTTGATCTTTAACAAGTTTGCTTGCAAGAAATTTCATTGACAGGTTGATTAGCTCTTTCGAGTGCAGATTAGCTCTCTTGGGCTCCCGAATCGCATTCTTGGCTTCTTTTGTGGCGTTCCGGCACCTCAAATGACGTTTATGGGAGATTCCTCAACTTTTTTTTTATGTTTTTCTGTACTTTAGCGCTTTCAGTCTGTACTTTAGCATTTTTGGTATGTATGGTGGCATTTTTGGTACATTTGTCAGCATTTTCAGTCTCTTTGACAGCGTTTTTGGTTTGCAGAACAACGTTTCTGGTGTGCAGAGCAGTGTTTCTGGTGTGCAGAGCAGCGTTCTTGGCACATATGATGGCGTTCTTGGTCAATTTGATGGCGTTTTCAATTTTTTGTTAATTTTGCAAATATTGTATGTTGCATTCCTCATTTCTGCTTCTGGACTGTCATTTTCCCGAACCTAATTTGTAGATTGTTGGTTTTGCAGGTACTTATTTCGCTGTGAAAGACCAGAGTTATAAATTATTTCACCGCCAAAGAATACAATATAAACTACTAACTTTGTTTGCAGCTGCGAGATTTTGCACTTATATTTGTTAAATTAGGCACATAGACTAATTACAATGGAAATGAACAAACATGTATTATGTGTTTTGATGATAGGCGAGTATGCTCTTACCTTTCTTGGGTGATCAGAAAGCTAGACTCATCATTTGCTTTCAATAGTGCATATCTTTAGCGGGCCTGTCACAGTGGGAAAAAGTAATCACCTTGTGAGAACGACCCAAGTGAGTACAACTGGACCTAAGCATTTCAACTCATTATAATAAATAGGTCTCTGATGATTAAAGTCTCAGAGGATGGGATTATTTGAGTTTTCTCTTGGAGATCTCTCATATCGGGCATTTTGTAGGGCCTCATGGTCTCAATCACGTTTACGTGACTACAACTTGTTTCGGTACCTTGTCGAGCTATAGGCCTCAATCATGCTTGCGTGACTTCAAGGGGTAATTTCAAATGGAATTCTTGACTAAGAACTATAAAAATAGAAGCTACCTGATTCACCTCTGAAAGGGTGATAATCTTTGTGCAAGAGAGATAGTAACTCTCCCAAGACACTTGCCATATCGTGCCCCCATTAGCGTTTGGAGTCGGATAATATGGCGTTGAGAACCATTACATGATGCTTAGCGGTCGTATTCTGATTAGCTATTGGGTGTGTACCTAAGTCAGCAAGCAAAGGTTTTCATTCTCAGCCCATCTCCTTAGGATAGACTGATTGATGTGTTTTTAATTGTTAAAAACCTTTGGGACAAAAATACAATCTGACTTCTGTGTTTATAAGTCAAGTCAAGATCTCATCCATTGAAATACAACAAACATTGAAAACTCAAACTTCAAACTGTCAAATTCACAAGTTTTGCATCAGATTATCTCTTTCAGTCAAAACAGTCGCACATACGGTCCAAACGGTTGCACATATGGTTCAAACAGTTGCACATATAGTCCAAACAGTCTCACATATGGTTCAAATAGTTGCACCTACAGTCTAAATAGTCGCACCTACAGATTAGCTCTTTCAGTCCAAACGGTCGCACATACGGTCCAAACAATTGCATTTTCATTCCAAACATCATCTCTCTTGGTGTGAATGTTAACATTCTCATTTTTCAACATTAACTCTCCAAGGTTAAGCACTTTAGAGATTCTAGTCTAAACAACAGAGTTCCTGGTCTAAACATTAGCTCTCATGGTCTAAATGTCAGCTCTCTTGGTCTAAATGTCAGCTCTTTTGGGTTGAATGTCAAATTGCTCATGTTTCAATGCTAGATCTTCTAGTATGCGCTTGTTAGCTCTAAATATCCATTCTCTGAGTCTAAAAATCATAGAGTTGGGTCAAAATTGTAATCTCCTAAGTTCAAACACTCAATTTCCTAAGTCTACACATCATTATTTGAACTTTAGAGTCACTGTATTGCATAACAAAGTTCCAAGTCCTTTTGTCAGTGTTTCTGGTCTATCTGTCAGCGCTTCTGGTCCGTATAGCAGCGTTTGTCCAAACAACAACGTTTTTGGTCAAAACAACAACATTTCTGGTAAGTTTGTCAGCGTTTCTAGTCAAAACAGTTTCGTTTCTGGTAAATTTGTCAGTGTTTCTAGTCCAAATAGCAGAGTTCCTGGTCAGTTTAGCAGCGTTTTTGGTAAATTGCATCAAAATCAGAAAACAAAAACAACCCATTTCTCAAACAATCAAACATAGAGCGTAGGTCATATTGTTGGGTCATTCAATCAAGTTATCTTCACACACGACTCAAGAACAAGACACACAAAGGTCTTACGTATTCACCTCAAACAAGTTAAAGATCAAACACCTTAAAGTGCAACATCACATTGTCTTTGATAAACTAATCATTCAAACATAGTTTCTCATCAGGATCTATCATCCTTTAATCACGAAACTACAACGCTTGATCAGAATAACCTCGTTCTTTATCATAGGATATATCGTTCCTATTCGAACTTGGTCATATCAAAAATCACAAAATTTGCACTCCAAAACTAAGATCGAAAAACTTGTAACCAAGAAAATACTTGAAAAGATCATTTCGTGTCTATCCATTTAAAAATTTCCTCAACAATTGATCACTTATTGCGACACATTAAGCAAGATTTAATCACAAAAACATTCAAAACACAATGCCCATTTTAATTACAACGCAGAGACATAAGATCACTGAAACATTGGAAATACCTGAAGATCATAGAAACATGGCATACCAAAACAAAAGACACGAACACATAACAAGCCAACATATTAGAGAAATCAAACAAGTCCAGAATCAAAATCCAACCATGTCAAAACTTAACAAGGATTCAAATACATATCCAAAGAAAGGTGGCTCTTTTATGCAGCTATTAAAAGGATCCTTAAAAGATTTGGATGAGAAAGATCACAATCGCGCACCTATATCTAGCAATGGTTCATCCCCCCATAAGCAAATTAACTCTCTAAAGGCATCTATTCTTACACTTCTTAAAAAAGTGCAAAAACCTTCCATAACATCCTCACCAAACAATACATCCAAAGATGATGTTCCCCAAGGGATATCCATAATGACCAGCAAACCTACTTCAGAGGATCCTATTCAAAACCCATCTACTTCATATCCAAGCATTGATTCCTTGCAACATCCCCATAGCGTTTCCTTGCAAATTGAAGTCCTCATTCATAAAACGCTCGTTAAATGTGTCCTCATAGATGGGGGAGCTAGCTTAAACATTTGCTCATTGAGTCTTGTCCGTGCTCTAGGTTATTCAGAAGATGCAATTGATCCCCCCGAAAAGGATCAAAATCAAAGCACATAATGAAGAAGATAATTCCTCTAAAGGAGTTGTGGTATTACCCATCAGAGTAGGACCTTTGCAGAGAAACAAAACATGCCAAGTCCTAGATTTGAAACTACCATACAACATACTCTTGGGGAGACCATGGATTCAGAACACACAAGCTATTCCATCAACATGTCATCAGTGCTTAAAGTTTCCCTACAATGGGGAGGAAATCACTATCTCAGTAGACTCAAATTCATTGCAGTGTTGGAGCAATCTGAAATCAGCTCAAGAGATCATTGTTTCACATAATAGAGAGGAAGCATATTCAAACACACAATCCAAGGAACAATCATTTGCATCAATTTTGTCAAACATGGAAGAACAAATGCAACTAAAAGATCAAGGGAACACAAAATATTCATTATCATGGAACAACAAACAAGAGCAACTTGAAATTGAAAGGGAAGAAGCAGATGTAGGTGTTGATGTAGTTCACACGTATGTAGAACAAACGTTAGGAACTAGCCTACTTGAATCAGAATCACATACGGTTGACATGGACTTAACCGAGGACGATCGGGATTTTCTTGTGCGAGGTCATTCTGATGAGAGTATCGTTGTAGACATGGAAATACCTACTGAAAGCTCTGACATCTCTATCATGACTCCCAATCTCTCTGAAACATATCAACCTGAAGATCTTTTATCCTTAAGCTATCCTGAACCTATGGACTGGGAAAATGAAGGACATACTGACATTGATACCTTACCTAATGACCATGCTATATCCTTATATCTTAATGAAATCAAACCTACAACAACTTTCACCAGGGATTCCGCTAACGTATCTTCAAGTCAAATAGGTAAAAAAATCTCCTAGTCGCAAAAATGAAAATAAAGAAAACAATATCAGGTATAATGCTGAAAACCATTTATTGGCAACATTAGACCAAGAAAAAGTAAAAATAAAGGACGCATCTATCGGTGAAAACCTCCTCGAGGCGCTGAAAGATGGGACATTTGACACCTTACCTGTGTACTATCAAGAGAAGTCATCTATCCTAATAGAACCAACAGTTATCATTGACACAATCGATCTACATCCAACAACAATCTCTTTATCAGAACCAACAAGGAAAAGATATTTGAAATCCTTCAAAAGATGGCAAATCAATTTTACCTGGTCATATGCAGACATTCCAGGGTTCGATCCAGATCTTATAATACATCACCCGAATATCAGTCTAGGAGCAAACATCAATAATGGAACACAACATGGATCAAGAGCAGACATCAATAGAGGAACACAACATAAATCAGGAGCAGGCATTCTATTTATCAAAATAGCTACAGAATGGAATATTAAACAACTTCAGGTCTTTGGAGACTCTCAGCTTGTCATTAATCAAATCAATGATGACTATCAAACAAAAGATGACAAACTCATGCCTTACAAAAAGATGGTGGATGACTTCAAGAAATATTTTGTTGAAATCACTTTTGAGCAAATTCCAAGAAATGAGAACAAAGCAGCAGATGCTATGGCAACACTTGCTTCTCTATTACAAACACAGGAAAGTCAAGAGCGTTATGAATTCCTGGTTGAAGAGTTGTTTTACCCTTCTCATAATTGTCTTGATTCCCAAATCATCTGTCAACTTATTGGACATGATTCTTCCCACTATGGCCAAACTTACACATACCTGAAAGATAACACTTTACCTCTTGACCTATCAAAGAACCAAAAGAGAAACTTTATTCGTCAATCCTCCCATTATACTCTCGTTGTGGATACCCTATTCAAACGAGGTCTAGACAGTACTCTTTTAAGATGTCTCGAACAAGAAGAATCTGAGAAGGCCTTAAAGGAAGTCCATAACGGCATTTGTGGCACTCATTCAAGTGGTCTTACCCTTTCGAAAAAACTCATACGCTTGGGCTATTATTGGCGGACTATGGAACAAGACTCTTTTCATATAGCTAGAACGTGCAAACAATGTCAGATCCATGGAAATTTGATCCATGCACCAACACAAGAACTTCATGCTTTAGTAACATCTTGGCCTTTCTGCTAATGGGGACTTGATCTATTACTAAAGGAAAATCCACGAAACCAGTTAGATTGAGAAAAGAAGGGGAAATTTGAACCAAACTGGTTAGGTCCATTTGTGGTCACAACAGTATTTGGGTCAGGAGCATATCAGCTATCAACACAAGACGTGGATCATCTTGAGGAACCCATCAATAGTATGCATCTGAAGAAGTTTTATGTCTAGAAAATCCAAAAACGGTGAAAAAGCAAGAAAATCCAAAAACAGTGAAAAAATTGAAAAATCTAAAAACAGTGAAAAATCAAAATCCAAAAAAAATCAAATATGAGAAAAAGTGCAATAAAAATAGATGGTGAAAACCTGGCAAACAGGCGCTATCTGTTAGCTAGCTCTGCCATCTATTGGTTCGCGCTTTCTTCCGCTTGCATTCTTTTCCGTCAGTGCTGTTCATATTCATATCATAAAGCCTTTTGTACATACACAGGCGTCCCGAGTGTTTTCTTGTCATAGTTTGGATCATTGACTATATCATAATAAAGGTTTGTTTCTAGGCTGGGGACAAAATCCTGAACCTGGCTGGGGGCAAAAAGTTTCGATCATTTTGAGCTAAATCAAACAGGTAGAACAACAGTCAGACAACACTTGTCAAGCGAAAAACTAAGATACATCCAACATTGAACATAAGATCACATTGTCAACCATTAATTATCACATATCAATCTAAAAATGACAAAACACATATCAATGGATGATATATCTTGACTCATGTTTTTAACACTTTGGCAATAATGGTTCAATTATTTTATTTTGATTTTCGCTATCATGATTTCTGAGTAACTCCAGGATGTCTTTGACTAGAGGAACGAGGAAAGAACATGATTTTTTTCTTGTCTACTGTCTGTAAATTAATCATTAATATGTGCAAAGTTGTCTACGGAAATGATCATCAGAGTATCATCGAAGACATTTTGGACTTGCATATAAAAATGGTTAATACTGCCTGTTTTACGCAAGCAACACTCTGGTCATCTTGGTTCAATTATACCTCGATGCTTGTGCTAACTTGCAATATCAAAACCCAGGAAAGTAGTGCTCAGGTCATCATGGTTCAATTATACCATTGATATTTGCACTCACTTCCCACATTTTAGAGGCTCAATGATGAAACAAAGCAATGACTCCATGACCGGTCCGGTCACCGCATTGCATTTCATTTTGCATTTGCATTTTAAGATAGATTTGCATTTCATTCTGCATGGGATCACAATGCTCATCTTTTCCAAGGCCAAAGCTAACATGGTGTTATCTCTCTTATTACGTGATTGAGTACATTGGACAATAACAAAAATAATCAATTCATTCATCCTGCATGATAAGTTAGTTCATCTCATGTAACCATTGCATACCAAAGCCTCATTCATATAAAGCATCAAATCATTCATTCATTTAATAAGATCATTGCATGACATTCATCAAATCTCAAATCACATAAAGTATCACCATTACATTGCATTGCATCCATCTCATATTGACATGCATGAGAAAATCATAAAAATATCATTAACATAGAAAACATTGCATTGCATCCATCTCCTATTGACATGCATGAGAAAATCGTAAAAATATCATAAACATAGAAAGCATTGCATTGCACATGCATCACATAGAAATTATAAGCATCACCATGCATATTTGCATACATCATGTAAATACTGCATCATCATATATCCATCGTCTAGAATTCATAAGCATATAGAAATTAAAGCATACATCAAGCATACATCATGAAAGTAACTGCACATCATAATCATATGTCAAATAGAATGCATCCATCATCTCATAGGTCATGTAGAACGAATAGTATCGACATTAAAATAAGATCAATGTCCAATGTACAATGATATCACAAAATATATGAGATACATCACAAATATACATCGTGGGAATCATCAATATCTCATCACAAAAATGTGTGTACATGAACGGATCAACGTCCCATATCAGTGTGACCACTAAGACGCAGAGTGAAAACAATAAAAAATCATCAAAAATCGAAAATAATCAAATCAAGTATAAATCGAGAATAATTGAAAAAATCAGAATAATCAAATCACCAAAATCATCAAAAATAAAAAAATCATCAAAAATCAAAAAATCAAAATAATCAAATCAAATCAAAAATCAAAAATAAAAAAACTCATCGAAAAATCAAATCAAACATCAAAATTGAAAAATCAAACGTCAAAATCAAATTAAAAAAAAAAAGCAAAAATCTACAAATCGAAAAAACCAAAAAAATAAAAATAAAATAAAAAATAAAAAAATAAATTTTTTTTTCTAACCCTCCCCCTGTGGCGCTAGTGGCTCCGCCCACAGCGCCGGCGCCCACAGCGCCTGCGACGGTTGCGGTGGCGCCCGCGGCAGCTGAGGTGGCGCTCGCAACGCCTCCCGCAGTGCTGGCGGTGTCGGTGGTGGCGCCGGTGGTGGTTGCGGTGGCGCCTGCGGTACCTCTGGCAACGTCAGTGGTGGCGTCGGTGGCGGCCGCCTCCGCCTCTACCTCCGCTTTTCCCTCTTCCTGCCAAATTTCAAAATTCAAAAAAAAAATGCACGAATGAAGAATTAATTTTTTTTGGCAAAAAAAAAAAAAAACCCATTTCACTAATAAAAAAACCCATCTCAAAAATGCAATTTTCTCCCCGACCCATCTGGCGAAAACGCTAATAATTTTTTTTTGGTGTATGGAATTTTTTTTAAAAATCTGGAAAAACCCAATGCGAATCTTATGCTACCCCCTCAAATGAACCCACATCAACATATATGTATCTCCCTGCAACATGATATCAACAAACTGTCAGTTCTTTATCCAATCAATCTTATCAATTCTATCAATCCATCTCATCTGATCCTTGCTATCATGTCTTATACAGGATGAATCCTTCCTGGAACCAGATGTTTTGATCAAGTCTTATACAGGATATATCGTTCCTGAAACCAGACACTTTGATCATCTTTGTCTTATACAGGAGGTGCCATTCCTGAAACTAGACTTGATCTCGATCTCAATCTCATTAATCCTATCAATTCAATCAAACTCTATCAATCATCACATCAAAAACCACATCAAAGTGATCGAAGAACTCACACTTTCATCAAACATAGTTGCAAGAATCATCCAATAGTCTATCGGGAAATCAATTTCGAAAAGATCCAAAAAATTCCAAAGGTCAATTATCTCAATTGATCTCCCGAGGGGGTATCCTCACATCAATATCTATCAATCAGTGTCTGGGGCATCATATCGAGATTTATCATCTCCAAAATTGAATCGACATCATATCAAGATTTATCATCTCCAAATCAAATCAGTATCACATCGAAACCAAACCCGCATCCAATCAGGATCGAGTCTACATCCTATCGGAATCAATATCAGCAACATCATCAATCAAGTTTTCTTTGAACCAACGCGTCGTCACACATCGCTTCAAAGAGGGTCAAAATGTATACACCTAAAAGTGGTCTGAAGATAGTTAATTAAATACGCAGTTATTTGATTAATTCCCTTTCCTAATTAATTGAATTCACAAGCAATTTAATTAATTTCTCTATTCATCTACTAGTAAATAAATCTAAATGGTTTATTTATATAGTTCATCTCGCATCCCCCTTTGATTAATTAATTCTAAATTAATTAATGTCTCCCCCATATTAATCAATTCTTCTAATCCCTAATTAAGATTAACAAACTCAAGTTTGTTGAGATTAATTACCATTTTCCAATTATTTAAATTTCTAAATTCAAATGAGCACATGGCTCCTAACTTTAACCACCCAACCTAACCATCCTCTAACTTAACCCATTCAATCTAATCTTGGGTCTAACTAACCCTATCCTATCTTGCACATTCTAACCTCCTTATCCTAGCCTGTCATGGTGTGGATATTCTCTCCTTGAGACACATGGCACTTTTGCCACATGTCTCCTCCCTTGGACACTTGCCCTCTCATGAGCAAGGCTCCTTGACACTTGTCACCACAGAGATGACAAGTGTCCCTTCCTCCAACCTCTTCTCCAACTTCTTCAATCTTGGCCCTTAATAGCTTTAGATCAAATCTGGACCGTCAATTCCTGCCACCTCAACTTTGGCCTTGGAATTCCTATAAATATCTCCCATTTTGGAGCAATATGGATCCTATCTGATATCAATTTAGGCATCATTACTATAGGCAATTTGCATTTCAATTATCTAGTAATTAGATTTGGAATTGATCATAGCATGTTAATTTAGTTTCTTAAATCAAGCATTTCATATTGTATATGGTGAAAATGGATAGCAAATAACAACAATATTGAAAGACTAAAATGGATTCAACCACTAAACCCTAGCCTAACAATGAACAAAGATCCACCATAACATATGAAGATAACCTAAGACAATGCAAATAACTCAAAATCACAAAGATTATACCATCACATGTCCACTAGGGTTTTGATCTCCATTCTTCCTATCTCCATTGATCTTGTTTGATATGCTTGCTCTCAGATTTTTGTATGCACAAGAGCTCAACAAAGAACGGAATGTGGTTGCAAGTAGAATTGTAGTGTAGTCAATTGATCAAGTAGTTAGGGTTCTTCCTTAGAATGCTTGATTAGGGTTTGACAATGAAGAAAGCATCTCCTTAAATAGAAGACACAATAAGAAATGGAGGGTTAAGATTGAGAGGTGTAAAAAAGGAGGTCGGCTAGGATTAGAGGGTAGGTATAAGAAATACCAAAATAATGAAAGAGGTAGGTAGTGTAGGAAATAAGAGATGAATGACATGTGTCATGTGTAGAAAAAGATAATGAACTAATTAAATAAATAAAGATTTATTTAATTAATAGAAGAAGTAGGACAATTAAATAAATAAAATATTTATTTAATTTAGGAAAGGGATAATTTAAATAAATAAATGTATTTATTTAAATGAGAAATAAGGCTAGAAGAGGATAAATGAATTAATTAAATAAATAAGGATTTATTTAATTAATAGAAGAATTAGGCTTAGATAATTAAATAAATAAAATATTTATTTAATTAGACATGACAATTTTGGGTGTCTACATTTTGCCCCTCTTTGAGACAATGCGGCTTGTCGCGTTGTTTCAAAGAAGATAAGATGAACTGATACAGAGTTGCCCCAGAATAAGGAATTATATGCCCCCTCGAGAGATTGGATGAAAATGTCTGAAAAGATTGCAGACAATCTCTCGATAAGAAAGATGGGATAGAATGGGTTGAGCGAATAGAGTGACAGAGTCACGGGATAAAGAAGACGGACTCGGGAAAATGCAGGCGAGGGCTAGGCTAGGCTATAAGATAGGCCACGGGCAAAAGACATCCTCATTGTCATCCACACCCCGAGAAGATCACAGTGCAGAGCGAGAAAAGAGCAGCAACAGTCAGCAGCGATGGCATTCATTCATAGATTCGACCGTGTCCGCCGATTCCAGCGACCAGCCGATGCAGGAGAGCCGGTAAGTACCCGAAAACCTCCTCGTACTTTCACGCATTTCGAGTTTTGTCACAAATGCATGTTTAGGAGCAATAAATGCGCTAGGAATAGGATAATTTAAAAGTGCAAAAACGCGCAACCGCGTCTGTGTCAGCGCCAGGCGCGTCTGTGTCCAACAGGCGCGTCTGTGTCGGGTCCAGGCGCGTCTGTGCCTGGAACCGCGTTTGTGTTGATTGCGGACGCGTTTGTGAAATGCAGAAGCGTCTGTGATTTTTAGTAGCGTTTATGTCATGTAGGGACATCTGTGTTCCCTGGTCGCGTTTGTGTCTGGCATAGGCACGTTTGTGTTCAGAAAACGCGTCTGTGTTGCAGAGGCGCGTTTATGCAGTCTATAAGCGCGTTTAGGAGTTAAAAGCGCGTTTGTGTGGTAAAAGTGCGTTTGTGTGTTTAAATGCATGGTTTTAGTCTTTTAGGTCAAATCGGCAGTTCTGTGATGAACATACGCTGTCGATTGGATAAACTGCTGAGAGGATACACTCAAGCAGGTCCTCTAGGAAGATTAGGATAGATCAAGGCACTTTGTGATGAACAGGGAGCACCAGGATAGGCAGCACTTTGTGATGAACAGGGAGTGCGAATGTGAGTGACACTTTGTGATGAACAGGGAATGTCACACACGTAGTACTTTGTGATGAACAGTGAGCACTACTAGGATAAATAGCAACACTTTGTGATGAACAGTGAGTGTCACTAGGGTAGATAACCATATGCATTTAGGTAGCAAGTAGCATTTTGTGATAAACAGGGAATGCCACGATAACTGACAAAATTGATTGTGTGACTGCAGGAGTATTTGCCGATGTTGGAGTCACGGGAGAGATTCCCGTCGACTCAGAGACTGCGACCAGAGTTGTCTATCCAGGACATGATTTCCATTGAGGAGATGGGTCTCACACATATGCTCTATGTGCCCGAGTTTCGGGCAAACATGGGGTTGCTGACTGTGTTGGCCGAGAGATGGCACTCAGAGACATGCACGTTTCACCTGCCGATGGGTGAGATGACAGTGACATTGGAGGATGTATATAGGATTCTGCATGTTCCCATTGATGGAGAGTTGATTCCCTACGACCGTGACGGTGACAGGGAGGCATTGAGACGGGTTTTTCAGGATCCTGAGTTGGAGATGCGAGCAGGTCATGTAGCCTGGGACACCATGACTGCCATAGGATTAGCATTGCCGGCAGTTGTTGGGGGAGTTATCAGTGGATATCTGTGTCCAGACAGGGCCACACGAGGATTGGCAGTGGGTTGGGGAGGGGCCTTGGAGACGCTGATGGCAGAGCACACTAGGTATGCATGGGGGCCATGTGTCCTAGCACATTTGTATTATGAGCTGCATCAGTTTGTATACCACGGATCAGTGGGTTTGGGCTGCGGTGTGACTCTCTTGCAAGTGTGGGCCTATGAGCACCTTCCCATCACACGACCGATTCATTTCAGAGGCAGAGGACAGGGATAGAGTTTTGTTCATTTGTATGACATGATTACATCCCAGCCTCGGATTGGGAGATTGGAGCACTGGAGGAGAGTTATTGATGATATTGACATGGTGATCTGGAGGCCGTACCTGGGGTGCGAGGAGTGGGAGGACGATGCATTGGAGCTGCCCTACACCTTCCGGAGCAGGTACCTGATTGGGCGGACGCCCTATATATTAGAGAGACAGCTGGTGGACAGGGTATGCAGGCAGTATGGCAGGATTCAGAGGATGCCGCGAGGCTCGGGCATGTATGCCCGTACGGTCAGAGATCAGGTGCAGTTTGGCCCACTGCTATCATATGATCAGGCAGTGATACAGCTAGCGGAGATGATGCCGATGCCATGGGACATGTGGCCAGAGGTAGATGATGCAGGGATGGACGCCGAGTACTCTGCATATTGGGCAGAGCATCCATTTCCCAGATTGACAGATCCGACGGAGCCACTAGATGGAGAGGGTGGAGGAGATGATGATGATGGAGGAGGGGATGGAGGTAGGGGCCGACGGAGGCGGAGGGGAGTGGTGGGAGAGAGACGGGTAGCACCTCAGAGGGAGGGAGGACAGGAGAGAGCAGCTCCAGTGGTGAGAGGACGGGGTGGACTGCCCCTACAGGTGCCAACAGCACAGGGTCCCAGAGAGGGACAGAGACAGGTGCAGCCAGAGGGACAGAGACAGGTACAGCCACAGGTACCTATACAGGCACAGGGACAGGTGCAGGCAGAGGCACAGGGACAGGCACCTGTAGAGGAGGAGCCACAGGCAGGGACGGAGAGCGGAGACTCTGAGGAGGATGAGGTGGTGAGGCTGCGGGAGATCTGCCAGGGCCAGGCAGATGAGATTGAGGATTTGGTTCGAGAGAGGAACCACCTCAGGATCAGGGTCTGAGACACAGAGCGGGAGAGGGATCAGGCCATCCAGAGATACACAGAGGCCGAGACAGCTCTGAGGGCAGGTAGGCGGGCAGCAGAGGATGCAGGGGCAGGCTACGCATATGTTTTGCGAGCCGGAGAGGAGATCGCCTACTGGAGGGATCTATACTATGCAGCCGTGCCAGCAGATCAGCGGGCTAGGAGCTTCCATAGATCGTCGCGCACAGCGACGGCTACGGGAGGGAGTCGCAGGAGACAGGCATCCAGCGGTGGAGTCATGGGGCCTCCACCACCACCAGAGAGACAGGGGGATCCTGGGGCGGGTCCATCTATAGCTCAGACTCCGTCGAGGCGAGGCGGCTCCGAGGGAGGGAGTTCCTCATAGCTATAGTGGGCTCCCATTGTATCAGTATATGTACCACTATTGTATTGTAGACACCTGCGAGTGATTCTTTTGTAGCTATATGATTCTTTTGACATCATTGTATTATGACACATTTTGATTATATATGAGAGATGATCCATTTTTTTGCGGCAGCTATATGCATGTGTACCTATGTGATGAGATGTTCTTATGTGATGCTTATGATATGGATGCAAATATGTATATGATGCATTGCAATATTTTTTTGTTCTTTTATGTTGTATATGTGATGCATGATGCAAATGTGAATGTATGTGATGCCAATGAATATGATAATGCAAATGATTATTTACTTAATGAAAATGTGAGATGTGCTAACATGTGTTGTATGCAGGATGTGATGCAATTGTGATATCTATATGTATGTATGAAATGCTTATATGTGGTGATGTAGGTGTAACTAGACGAAATGCAAATGTTTTTGGTGTGTCATTATACTCAGTCATGTGATAGCGGGCTACGCGGACTCGAGAAGGACAATGGAAGTCAATTAAGAAAGGGGGATGGAAGACAAAAGATATGAATGTGAAAGAGCCTCTTGTGCGTTATCATCATTGAGCTTTATTATGGCAGAATAGGTTATGACAATCGAGGCATTTGTTCGGCCCAGAAAGTCATTGTACCTGTTTGCATGGAGATAAGACAGTCACAAACAAGGAATGCCCCAGTTCATACTAGACTCACAGTGTCCTCATATCCTTGGACAAGTCATAGCATTACTAAAAGACAATCCATAGACAGCAAATGCAAATAGGTGACGATACCCCATCCTCGCCTTTCTAGTCAAAGACATCCTGGAGATAGAATCTCTAGTCAAAGACATCCTGGAAAGCTAAAAGACATGTCACCAAAAAGATAAAATCAAAAGAAAACTAAGACTCGACACCAACATCCACTGTAGTCCTCAAGTTTAGTGTCTCTTGTCACTTGTATAAGTCTTATTTGATTGTGGTCACAATGTTCACTTTCACAAAAAGGATAGATAGCACTGAACCATATGTTGTCTGAGTCTGTTGAAAGATTTGATTTTGTTGAAGCTCATTGTTGCTGCTGTGTCTCATCTGAAACTGACTGAATCCATGAAACTGATACTTTATTGCGGAGAAGATGGAACTTTATTGCGGATCTTCAATGCAAATGTTGCTTTATTGCGGATTGTGCGCGGATAGACTTGAAGGAAGCTGGAAGAAACTGTACTCCTCGAAACATGTGATGTTCTCAGTTCCACACCCATCACTAGACGTAGGATTTGCCTTAGCCACAGATAGGATCTGATTTATTATGGATGGAAAGGGAGTGAAAAAGGGAGGGTTATGGATGGCTAACCAATCTTAGGTAGATCAATAACAAGCCATGATGGGAATGGGTAAGTTTATTGTGAGTGAATAGGTTGTGAGTGTGTGCGAAGTGAAAGGATGAAAGAGAATCCTGAAGGAGAGAGGAGCAATGTCTCTACGCATGGTGCTGGTGACCCAGTTTTCACCATGGTACTTGCCCAGGGTGCCACCGAAGTGGTTTTCACCGTTGGACGAAATTATTTCTCTTTACTTTTTTGATTTTTCAATTTTTTTGTTGTCACAAGGCGCCTGTTTGCCAGGTTTTCACCAAGTAACGATTTTTTTGTTTTATAATTTTTTTGTATTTTTGAAAATTTTTGATTTTTTTTTTTTGTATTTTTGAATTAGGATGTTCCGAAGAGCTTATGTGTAGAACCTGCGAAGGTGCATGCTGTTGATAGGATCCTCCAAGGGTTCACCTTCTGTAGTTGAGAGCTGATATGCGCCAGATCCATATGCTGCTGTAATGATGTAAGGACCAAGCCAGTTTGGTTCGAACTTGCCCTTCTTCTCTCTGTCTTGTTGATTTTTATGATTTTCTCTGAGAACCCAGGCACCCACCTCAAATGTGTGAGGCTTGACTTTGTGATTGTAGCTGCATTGTTCCTTGACTGAATGATGTGTAGCTCGAGTGAATGTCTTCCTCGATGAAGGAACTGAGATAGAATTACTAGTGTGTGGACTACGTAGGCCCATATGCGTGTCACCTGAAGAAGTTTGGGCATCCCTGATAACAAAGTCCTTTGAGGAAGCTCCATTAAAGGTCCATGATGTATCACCAGAAGGAAAAGGATGTGTGGAACAAGTGGATGAGTTATGAAGGCTTATGATTGTGAAAAGAAGTGAAAGTAGGATAGCATGATGGAGACTTAGGATCAACAAGTATGCTTTTTGACTTGAAATTTTAGAGCTTTTGCCCCCAGTTATTTTGATATTAGGGGAGATCAACTCTTGCTCTTTTTCTTTCATTGGATTTTTATCCTTGACCTTGATTTTTGCTGAGTCCAATAGCTTTTGATTTTGATTTGGACTGAAGGAATTTTCTTTATTTTTGACTTTTAGATTTTTCTTTTCAAAGCTTGATTTTTGATCCCCAATGAGTAAGGGCTTTTGTAATTCTTGTTGATCCAAGTCTGGAAGTGGAGTGGAAATGGAATGAGTGGATGATATGGTAAATCTATGTGAGTCCTCAAGAGGGTTGGCGATATGCTCAATAGATTCTTCACTGGAACCACTCTTAGGACTATTGATATCAAGAGCTGCTTGCACCGCTGGAGGAGATTTGCATTTGGACTTAGTAGCCACAACACTAGGTGGTTCACACCCAATTCCTTGGCATTGCAAATTGTTTGTAGGTTGCTCCTGTTGACTGAATGGCTTAAGAGACTGTGGGAGTTGATCAACATGAAAGATATACTCACCACATCCCATGTCTTTAATCTTGAACTTGTCTTCTTTTAGCTCTGCCTGTTTTGATGTAGAAGCTTTTAAGGATTCAGGATCCACATATGCCGATGAAGGAATAGCTTCGCAATTGACTGGGATTGTTATTTCTGATCGAGGTTGTAGATTGTTGCAATATATGAATGGATTTGGATCCGCTTTGACGGTCACTTCAACTCCATTGTGTGGAAACTTGATACATCGATGATATGTAGATGGTATTGCTCTCATTTCATGAATCCAAGGACGTCCCAAGAGTATGTTGTATGTGAGATCTAGATCTAGGACTTGACAAACCACATCCTTTGTGACTGGCCCAACTCTAAGAGGCAAGGTGACTGTGCCTTTGGATGAGCGCTCTTCATCATCATATGCCTTGATGGTAATTTTGTTTGTAGAATTCACAGCTTTGTCAGAATATCCCAATTGTCTTATGGTACTCAAGGTACAAATGTTAAGACCTGCTCCTCCATCTATCAGGACTTGCTTTATTCGGTGTTTATGTATGAAGGCTTCAACGTGTAAAGGTGCATTATGAGGCTGACTTATGGAGGCATCATCGGCTTCTGTGAATGTGAGGGAATGTGGAACGGATAGGTATCCCACCATGGCTTGAAACTGGTCCACGTTCAGATCAGTAGGGACAGCAGTGTCTCTCAAGGTTTTGTCAAGGACAGCTTTATGTGCAGGAGATATACGTAAGAGCTCAAGAATAGAGATGAGTGCGGGTGTTTTCCCTAATTGCTCTACAAGATCGTACTCAGGCTTAGTTGACGGAAGATTGGTATTCTTAGTAGAGGTACCTGGCAATGTGATCTTACCTCGACGGGTTGTAACATGACATTCGGAGGCAGATGTGGACGAAGATCCCACACCTTTTAGGACAATTTTAGGTCGCTGAGGAGGATTCTCAGGATTTTTATTTTTGATAGTAATGGTAGAAATATGATTGTCCATTGAGATGTGATTAATAGTGGAATCATAATTGTAAGATGCTCTGGTGTAATTGGCTTGATCATCTGTGACTTTGCCTTTTCCCTTGTCATGTTTTGGGAATGGTTCCTTAAACACCTCATGCTCTTGGTTAGATGAATGTCCCTCAATCTCAATATCTCCTCTGTCAATGAGATCTTGTACAATGTTTTTCAATCGATGGCAATTACTTGTCTTGTGACCCTTGCTCTTATGAAACTCGCAATATTCATCATCATTCCACCAATTCGGTTTTACCTTTGGTTCATATGGAGGAAAATCTGGGACCGTGATCACTTTGTTTGCTACAAGCTTTTTGAATACTGATTCAAGTGGTTCTCCCAATGGAGTTTACTTCCTTCGTGGTTTAGCAGCCGTTTGATTGTTCACTTGATTGTTGGTAGAACTTGATCCAGAAAAGACGAACTTTGGTCTCACTGTATTGGCATCAACAACGCCGTCATTAACTGTGTTCTTGTTCTTGTTCCAAAACTTTGGTTTGTCCTTTCCTTTGAAGTCCTCTTTGTTTTCTTTGAATAGTTTGATAACTCCTTGTTCAATTAAGACCTTTTCTGTTACTAGGCCCTTTTCAATGACATCCTTGAATGTAGACAAACAAGCTTTTCTGAGATCATAGCCAATAGCCTTGTTAACATTTTGTGTGAACATTTCCACCATCTGTTTTTGCGGGATTTCACAAGAGCATCTGCTAGCTAAGTTTCTCCATCTCTGTAAAAATGACGCAAAAGATTCTCCTTCTTTTTGTTTCGTATTGCACAAGGTAGTAACTGAGACATCTGTTTCAATGTTGTAAGAGAAATGCTGAATGAATGCCTCTGCTAAGTCGCCCCATGACTTAATACCGGGAGGTAATTGAGAAAACCATTCCATCGCTTGATCTCCTAAGCTCTGTGGGAACAACCTCATTAAGTATGTTTCTTCTGCGGCTACCTCAATGCAAGCTGTGAAGAATTGTCTTATATGTGCCTTGGGGTCTCCTCTCCCTCTATATTTGTCAAATTTCGGCGTTGCAAAGTGCGGAGGAAACGGAGGCATTGGAATGCTCTTATCAAATGGATAAGGGCATATATCTCTCATAGTATATGTGGGCTTTGATGTGCCCATGTCTTCCACTTTCTTTTGTAGATCTCTAATTTGTTGCTCCAAATTATTTTTGGGAGGAGATGGGTTTCTTATAGCATGTCCCATGTTTGAAACACCCATTTGAGGAGGAACTTGTTGCATGTATGGATGATACTGATCATAGACATGTCCATATGGAGGTCTATATTGTTGCGACATGTATGGAGCACTTGGTATAACTTCATGTTGAGGGACTCCATATCTGTTTTGTGTATATAAACCATATTCAATAGGCCTTTCATTTTCCATTGTGTTGCCCCCAATTTTGACATGAGGTCTCCTGGTGTCAAAATTTTGAGGAAGTCCTTGAATATCCATTTGTCTTGGTTGACCCATATCTTGAGCATGTGTTTGAACATAAGGCCTCCATGATGGTCTTTGAGTGTAAGTATCATATATTTGAGCTTGTGTATGTGGGATTGCTGGTTTTTGAAGCAAAACTGATGGTGACTCCGGCATCATATTATTTAGTCCTCCACTATTTGGTCTCCTTTGATCCATGTTATGTTGAGTTTGTTGTGAAGGTCTACTTTCCATAAGTTGAGATAAGTCAAAATCATGCGGTATTTTGGCTCCACTTTGTGCCATCATGTTTAGAAAGTATTGACGATCTCTCCTCATTATCTCTTCAACCAATCTATTGAATTGAGGATCCATTATAGACTCTTGTATGTCTGCTGATAGTATTGAAGAATTGTCCACATTATCATTGTGTGTAGCGTTGTGTATAGCGTTTGCGCTTTCCACATTTGGATTGTGTCTATAAACATTCATGTCTGGTAATGTAGTGTGCTCAGGATTGTAGAAGACATCATTGTCATACTCATAAGAACTCATGTTTACGGACCCTTGAGCTTCTTTAGCTTTTCTCCTAGATTTTTGAAGACGGGTTTCAACCATGAACTAGGTGTTTAGCAATATGTGAGAAACTAGATGAAGAATGACAAGAGTATGTAAGACCAAGAGTTGTATGGAATGTAAATGAATCTGAAGTTTACTTGCAATGTCCAAAGTGTAAGACCAAATATGTATGTAGTAGAGTAGGTGTGACTTCCAAAGAGAGGATAGTTTCTCTTGATGAGGTAAGCTGACCTTGACTCTAAGTAAGACCAAATGAGACCCAAAGGTAAGAAACCTTGATGAAGGACCACTTAGCAAAGTGTTGTTGTATGTAGTGTGTTGACAAAGTATGATGAGGACAAGCAAGTGACCTTTTGACTCAAGTTTAGACAAGTATGAATGTAAATTGAGATGTGAAGCAAGGATGGACTATGTGAGACCCAAAGACAGGTTGAATGCTAGATGAAATCTGAAGAGACAACCTAGGAAGCTCAAGTATGCCGAAACTGATTCCTTTGTTTGTTTGACTGTTAAACTTTTCAAATCCTGACACAGACGCCTCTGTATACTTCACAGACGCGGTTTTAAGACACAGACGCTATTCTGTTTGACTCAGACGCGAGTCTGAGATTTTCCTGTTGATGTTTGCCGGGACTGTAACAGTTTTTTGCAATTGTGGACACAGACGCTCCTGTATACTTCACAGACGCGATTTCCAGACACAGACGTGTCTCTGTTCGACATAGACGCTGATAAAAACACAGACGCTATTCTGTACTTCACAGACGCGTTTATCCGACACAGACGCGGTTTTAATAGACACAGACGCATTTATGTAACCTTAGTGCAATCTTTCCTATCTGTGAATTTGTTTTGCTGTGACCAAATCTGATTTTTTGACTGTTTTTCGTGACAAGAGGACACAGTGTTGATGACCCAATGTTTGCAGACTGTTTAGACTCCAAAAAGTGTGTTTGTTTGATGTAAAAAGTTTTTGCATACACTTGAAGACACAAAAGACACAATGTTTTGTTGTTTTGTCTTTGAGTGTTTGAATGTTTATCATAAGTCAAGCACAATTCTTATGGCTGGCCAGGACAATAATTGTTGATCCCACATGGGGTTTTACCCCCGAGGCTACGCTATTCAGAGCGGATACTTAGATGCTTGACCTCACTGGCTCCACCCTCGACACTCACTTCTCGGGTCAGCCAAGCATCAGTCCCCATGAAAACTCCCCATGGCGAACTTTGTATCTCTACTAAGAACCGTATGTGTGTGGGCCGCTACCAGAGGTCCGACCTCCTGCCTCAACAACTAGAAGGATTTGGGCATCTAAAACAAAGAGGTGCTAGTAAGGGCATCCGCTCGTGTGGCCATACATGCGGCACTTTCAGCTCTGTAAATACAGAAGGCTCCCAGCCGGTAGGGGTTACGCCCTACAAATGATCAAATAAATTTGATCAAACGGGTTTATGGGGAGACATAGTGTCGGTATGAACTAATCAGCACACGTTATTCATAGTTTTCACCATGAATACATTTGATTATAGTGGCTTGGAAGAAGATGGCTTTTCTTTTGCTACCACTTGGGTCGTTCTCTTCTCACTAGTAGTCCTAATGACCACACGGGAAGACAGGCCCTCTAAAGAATAAACAAAAAGAGCCTATTGCTCAAGACACAAAAGACAATGGTTCAATTTTAGTGCACCAATTGAAGTGTTTGCTAAGCTATGAAAACAAGGCACACAATAAAAATTACAAAACCCTAGCTAAGGCCCTGCAACAAAATTGTTAGTAGTTTGGGTTGTTTCAAATGATAACCCCTTCCTGCAAGCACACAAGTTAGGTAAATTTTAGAAAACCCAAAAAGACTTTGTGAAAAGGGGCCTTCAACAAAAACGTATTTGCCTCCAAAGCAAGCTGCACAAACCAGGTTAGCTAGATCTGCAAAGGTTAGCCGAAAATAAACCAGATCTGGAACCCTAAGTACAAAATCCGAAAACCCGAATCGAAAAACTTGAAAAATTTGCAAAACAGAATGCACAGACGCTGTTATACCAGACACAGACGCGTCTGTCCGACGCAAACGCGGTTCTGTGATTCACAAACGCGATCTAATAACACAGACGCCTCTTTATGCTACAGACGCGATAAGATGATGCGCGGACGCGATTCGGAATCACAGACGCGACTTTCGGAAACCTGCAAAAAAAAATAGAAAATGACAGAAACACAGACGTGATCCAAGATATCGCGGACGCCTCTGAAATACAAAAACGCGATCCGAACACTTGCAGACGCGGAAAAAAACCTAAAATGTCGTCGAAATCGTCCGATCTGCAACTTCAAAAATGCAAAATCTGCAACAAAATGTTAAATGCAAAGGGACAAGAGTCCCACCGGGCGTGCCAAAATGTATATGGTGAAAATGGATAGCAAATAACAACAATATTGAAAGACTAAAATGGATTCAACCACTAAACCCTAGCCTAACAATGAACAAAGATCCACCATAACATATGAAGATAACCTAAGACAATGCAAATAACTCAAAATCACAAAGATTATACCATCACATGTCCACTAGGGTTTTGATCTCCATTCTTCCTATCTCCATTGATCTTGTTTGATATGCTTGCTCTCAGATTTTTGTATGCACAAGAGCTCAACAAAGAACGGAATGTGGTTGCAAGTAGAATTGTAGTGTAGTCAATTGATCAAGTAGTTAGGGTTCTTCCTTAGAATGCTTGATTAGGGTTTGACAATGAAGAAAGCATCTCCTTAAATAGAAAACACAATAAGAAATGGAGGGTTAAGATTGAGAGGTGTAAAAAAGGAGGTCGGCTAGGATTAGAGGGTAGGTATAAGAAATACCAAAATAATGAAAGAGGTAGGTAGTGTAGGAAATAAGAGATGAATGACATGTGTCATGTGTAGAAAAAGATAATGAACTAATTAAATAAATAAAGATTTATTTAATTAATAGAAGAAGTAGGACAATTAAATAAATAAAATATTTATTTAATTTAGGAAAGGGATAATTTAAATAAATAAATGTATTTATTTAAATGAGAAATAAGGCTAGAAGAGGATAAATGAATTAATTAAATAAATAAGGATTTATTTAATTAATAGAAGAATTAGGCTTAGATAATTAAATAAATAAAATATTTATTTAATTAGACATGACAATTTTGGGTGTCTACACATATCATCTCCATAGTCAATCATGATCAAATAGCTACTCAATTGAGTTGTCGCTTTGGAGGTCATTGCTCCGCTGAGCCCATCAATTCAATACCTTCAAGGTCCTCAAGAATAGAGGAAAATGAGACATTTCAAGGAAGGCTTATGGTTTGCATCTTTGATTTAGTTTTGAAATTAAGCTTTTCAATTACATTATATTGTCTCATTATATGTGTATGCCTCCTATATACCACATGTTTAGCATCACAGTTACATAGATGATTAAATGTGATGTGTAATGTTGTTATAGACAAGTACTTGCTTATAACATGCTTATTTGAAAATAAGATATTAGAAAAAATTTAAAACGCCTCTTTTATTGCTTTTTCATAATAATGTAAATAGCTTATTTCAAAAAATAAGATTTATTCAAATTTTTAATGTAATTATTTTTTTTGAAAAAAACAAACAAACTTTTATTTATATTAATTTATTATATTAAATAATTATCTATTAATACATATATTTTTAATTTTATATGTAAATATTATAAATTAATAATATATATTAATAGTTCTAATTAAAAATTACATGTTTTGAATAAAACATAATTAAAAACTTTTTTTTTTAAGAAAATAAAATATATGAAAAGAAACTTAAAAATAATAACAAAGAGTTGATTGAAAAAGGAATGGGGTTTCTTTTTAAATAATTAAAGTAAAGCTTTTTTTTAATAAAAACTAAACTTACCACGTGAGTTTTTGAAAAGTATAGTTCTTTTAAAATAATCAATATTAGTTTTTTTAAGCATTCATTGAATTCAATTTTGTAATTAATTCAACCAATCATTTTATAGAATTAAAATTTTTGTGCAACAATTCTATAGTTTACAATTATTATTTTTATCTCATAATTTTAAAAATACTATTTATCTTTCTCTCTATTGGCTTATATTGCAAACAATAGGTATATAATTCACTTTTTCCTTTCTTTAAATTATAAATTTTACATCAAATGTCACATGGTATTAAATTTTTGAAAGATAGTTGTCATTTCTTATTAATGACTTCTATGCATGTATAATAAATTTTATATTTAAAAAAGGAAACTTGTCATTTCTTATTAATGACTTCTATGCATGTACAATAAATTTTATATTTAAAAAAAATGTAATTTCTTAAAAATTGTACTGTGAGAAATAGTCTTCCAATCTTCCAAACGCATCTGCATATGCACATAGTGTAAAGTCATCATTTTTAGGATACCACAAACCATAGTCAGATGTTCCCTGCAAATATCTGAAAAATCCTTTTCATCGCACTCTCATGATTCTCTCTAGGAGCACTCTGATATCTTGATACAATACAAACATCCTTCATTATATCCGGTCTAGTCTATGTCAAATATAACAGACCTCCAATCATATATTTATACCTTGTAGGATTTATCAGAGTTGATTCATCTTTCTTTGTCAATTTATCACTAGGAACCATAGGGTTACCAACCGATTTAGAATTTTCCATACCAAATTTATTCAACAACTCTCTAGCATACTTAGTTTGACATATCAAAATACCTTTATTAGAATGAGTAATCTGCAAACCTAAGAAAAATCTCATTTCTCCAATCATAGACATCTCAAATTCATTCTTCATATTATCAGAGAATTCCATACATAACTTATCCTCACCTCCAAAAATGATATCATCAACAAATGCCTCAACAATCAATATGTCATCATCAATGATCTTATAATATAAATTATTGTCAGCATTGCCTTTAGTGAAACCAAGCTTCAAAAGATATTTGTCCAACCTAGCATACTAAGCTCTAGGAACTTGCTTCAAACCATATAAAGATTTCCTTAACCCACAAAACATGTTTTTCTCATCTAAAATTGAAAATCCATCAGGTAGCTCAATATAAACATCCTCTTCAAGATCTCCATTCAAAAATGCACACTTAACATCCATTTGATAAACCTTGTAGTTCTTATGTGTAGCATAAGCAAGAAATAATCTCACAACTTCAATCCTAGCTACCGGAGCAAAAGTTTCATCATAATCAATTCCTTTTTTCTGAAAATATCCTTTACAAACCAATCTAGCCTTGTTCCTCACAACTTTTCCATCTTCATTCAATTTATTCCTAAAAACCCATTTAGTTCCAATAACATTCTTATTTTTAAGCCGCATAAATAAAGTCCATGTGTTGTTCTTTTCTATCCAATCCAATTCCTCTTCCATATCTTTCATCCAACATTCATCTTTACATGCTTCATCTACTGATGTCGAGTCAATTTGAGAGATTTTTAAAAAAGCTCTTCAGCTGCCAACCTTCTTCTTGACATTACTCCTTTGCTCTTGTCTCCAATGATCTTTTTTGAATGATTCAACCTTACATACCGAGGAGTCTTCTGACTTTCTGATTACCTGCTCTGATCTTCAGTTTCCGTTGAATTTTCTAATACTACTGGAGTAACAGGTTCAACATTTTGTTCCGGTACAGGTGCTACCGGTTCGGTTATAACCATTTCCACTTCCAATTTTCTCTCATAAGTTCTGATTTGACCTGTCTTCTGCTCATCCACTTTGACATTATCAGTCTCCACAATTTTCTACAATCTTTTGTTATAACATCTATATGTTTTTCTTTGATTAGAATAACCAATACATATTCCTTCATCACATCTAGCATCAAACTTTCCAATGGAATCAACTCTTTTGATATAGCATTTACTACCAAAGATTCTAAAATACTTAACTGTAGGTATATGACCAAACCATAACTCATAAGGTATCTTACCAGTGTCTCCTTTGATATAAACTCTGTTGAATGTGTACATCGTCATGCTCACAACTTCACTCCAATAGATATGTGGCAAATTAGCGTCCATCATCATAGATCTAGCCGCATCCAGGATAGTTTTGTTCTTTCTTTCCACAACACCATTCTACTGAGGTGTCTAGGGTGCATACAATTGTTTCCTTATCCCATGTTTCTCACAATAATTGTTAAATTCACTGGATGTGAATTCACCACCCTGATCGAATCCTAAGAATTTGATTTTCAATCATGTTTCTATCTCAACCATAGCTTTAAAGATCTTGAACTTTTCAAAGGCTTCAGATTTCTCCCTTAGAAAAGTAACCCACATCATTCTAGAATAGTCATCATTGATTAGCATGAAATATCTATCACCCTGAAAACTTCTTAGTCTACCAGGACCACACAAATCAGTATGAATAAGATCAAGAACATCATTAGATTTATCTTGTATACTCTTAAAATAAATTCTAACTTGCTTTCCCATTTGACATTCCTTACATACCGGATTAAGAGGCTTCACTAGGTACATCTCTAACTACCTTAGTTGAACTGATCTTTACAATGCAATCAAAATTCACATGACACAACCTCTTATGCCATAGCCAACTCTCATCAATATGTGCAATCATACAAGTCTTCTCACCAGAGTTCAAATGAAAGATGTTACCTTTAATCTGAGTACCAGTTGCAATCTCCAAACCAGATCTATTAATGATTTTGCATTTTCCATCCTTGAAGTGTAATTGAAATCCCTTATCCATCATTTGTCCTATACTCAAAATATTATGCCTTAAACCTTCAACATAATAAACATTATCAGTGTTAGCTTACCATCCAATGATATAGTTCCTCTTCCTCTGATCATGCATGCTTTGTTATCTCCAAATCTAACAAGACCACCATCAAATTCTTGCAAAGATAGAAACTTCCTTTTATCTCTAGTCATATGATGTGAACATCCACTGTCTATCACCCATTCATCATTGTCTTCAACTTTAGCAACAAGTGCCTTCTTTTCATTATGAATGACAGGTTCCAGAGTATCTTCCTTGATAGCCAAGAATACCCATTCATTTCAATTGTCGGATCCACTAGTTGAATATTTCGCTAGTTCATCATTAGAATCATCAGTTACACCTTCCTCATTCGCATAGTAGTATGATTTAAAATTTTCTAGATTTCTCCTCAAATCTTGAAATCCTCTCAGGACATCTAGATGCAAAATGACCTATCTTATTACATGCAAAACATTTGAAAGGTGATTTTGCTTCATACATACTTCTTGTTGGACCTTTAGGTACTCTTCTAGCAAATAGAGCTTCAAGTTCTTCAAACTCTTCATCCTCTTTCTTCATATCCCCCAGTTCCTTCGCATATAAGGCTTTCCAATCACTCTTGTCGGTTGATGATGTAGATGCCTTGAATGCAGAATCTATCTTTGCAGCTCCTTGAGGACCAAATTCTTCAAGCTCAAAAGTAGATAGATTTCCAACCAAAGTATCCCTATTAATAGAAGTGTTAGACATAGTTCTTAGCTCATTAATTGTAGTAGCCTTCATCTTGTAAGCATATGGTAAAGCTCTCAATGCTTTAGAAACAAACTCATCTTCGCTCAAAGATCCACCAAAACATTGAATTTCCAAGACAATTTCATTAACTCTTTCTATAAAAGTTGTAATCCTTTCGTCTTCTTACATTCTTAGGTTCTCATTCCTTACCCGGTAACCATCAAGTTTAGGAATTTTAATATTCGGGTCACCTACATTCAGAGTCTCCAAGTTATCCCATATAGCCTTTGTAGATGATTTGTCTGTTAATCCCATTACCTGCTGATTTGAAAGGGCACTCAAGAGGGCTTCTCTAGCTCTACAGTCATTTTTAATGTTCTTATCCAAATCTGTCGGAGGAGGAATGTCAGATGCCAGATTGTAAGGTGTATAGCATTTCTAAGTGATCTCCCAAATCTCCTTGCTAAGACATCTCAGATGAGTCTCCATCCAAAGCTTCCATACTCTGTAATTTATTCCTTCAAGCCTAGGGTTGTCCTTCTGGTAAGCAATTGAAGTTGAATGATTAGTCGCCATAGGATCTTCCTCAAGTGGTTAAGCTTCTGCAGAGAGGACCAAGCTCTGATACCAATTGTTAGGATAACCGGTGAACAACTTAGAGGGGGGGGGGGGTGAATCAGTTGTTAATAGATTATGAAACTTTAAGCACACAAAACCTTTTACCAGAAAGCATAAACCAAATATCGGAATAACAGACATATCAATTAAGCATAGACATAAACCATAAACCAAATACCATGCATCCACAACACATAACACCAAGATTTGTACGTAGAGAACCCGGTAAAGGGAAAAACCATGGTGGGAAGCCTACCCACAATCAGATAATACTTGTGATGTAAGTATGTGATTACAATAAGGGGTCTGCACATGCAGGAAGGCTAACTACGTAGAGCACACTTCTCATCACAAAGGAGCCTCGCTGACTATAAAAGAAATCTAGACCACAATCCGAAAATAAGAATGAACTACAAGAATAACATCTCCTATGCCTTAGTACAGTTCCGGTTAATCTCAATACTGGAGGTCTAAAACCTCTTACACAAACCCAATTCGATCACCTATGATCGACCAAACCTTCTACATATGATTACAACTTTATTCGCATACAGATAATCTTTTATCCCATACCACATTGCACGATCTACAAAAAGATCTTACGTCATATATATACCAACCCGAGACCTAAACAATTAGGTCGGCCACCTAAAAGATAATGCAATAAATCCATTACATAAACCTGTAAACCAATGATAAACCAAGTCGACGTAAGAACAAAACAACATTAACCAAATAATAAATCCAACCAGTAACGCATCAGGAGCATCCGCCAACACATTACATAAACCGATCCATAACCTAGCAGAATAAGACCGGATCTAAAATAGGTTACCATAAGCCAAATGAAATACCACCAATCAACTAGAACACTAACATGATAACCATCAACATCTTGAAATCCTTCCAGAAGTCGTACCAACACCACTTATCGAATTCATCAAAAGATCTTCAATAAAGCACTGCCGACAAAACCCTTACCGGTAACCAAAAGGCTTACTAGAACATATAATAGCTTTGGATAACCATATCTCGAACCAACTGAATGTGAAAAGCATTTGAACCACATGAATGAACGAACCAAACCAATTCCACCAATCAAAATATACCGGAGACAAATCTCCTGATAATCATCAATGTCCAACCACTCTATCGGAATCTGGTAGACAACCAAATAAGCTAGTGTTGACATCAATGACAAACATCAATGCAACACATAGTCAATTCCTCCAAATTTCTAACATGATCATTTCAAATCATGACATTTGCATGACTTTCAGGTTTTGGACGAATTTGAATGTGAGTCTAGGAACAAGGTTGAATTTTAGTACATATCACCCTTAGATAGATGGGTAGAGAAAGAGAGTCAACTAGGTAGTAGAAAACCTCTTCATAATGTATTGTTTGCATTGTGTTGTCATTGATGTCAACCGGTAATTGTGTCATTGATGTCGACTGGTATGGATTGTTGGGATGTTGATCGGTGAATATGCATCAAAGACAGTTGGCATTATGGCAATACCAACCAGTGAGTGATGTGTTGGCAGTGTATGGTGGCCAACCTGCAAGCATGTGACCAGTAAGAAAGCAAGGTTGAGCAAACGGAGAAAGTGCAGGCAACCAGTATGCAGTTGGATGTTATACAACAGGACTCCCACCGAATGAAGATGATATGACTGACAGAGTTTGGGCTGCTGCAAGTTAATGAGGTAGACAAAGGGGATATCTATCGAGTTATGTGCCTGATTGAAGATGTATCTTCTCAATGTCAGCTAAGTCATATCACTGCTATACTAGAAGTAGAGAAAGCAATGTATTGGCAAACGATTCCTATTAGATGGCGGTCAACAAGTGACAAATATCCACTTTTACCGGTAAGTGGTAATACTTAGTTTATCCCACTACATGCAGGGAATGCATCATAAGTCTCCAACATGTAAAACCAGAGATGTGCACTGGATCAACAAGAGAAGGCATGATGTGTTACCGATACAAAAAATGAAGGATAAGTTTGTCACTTTGACAAACCAGTTGAGAGGAGAACCGGTCTAATGAAGATGAAGGTATACTAGTTTAAAGTTATTTAAATTACGGGTCTAATGATATCTTTCGTCGTACTTTACCTATATTTCTGTAAAAATAGGTATACTAGTTTAAAGTTATTTAAATTATTTTTATTTACAATATGACAGGCGTCAATTTTAATCACAGGGGGTTTTTAACTTCGCATATCTATCAATCCATTATGTGAGTATGAATATACCTTTAGGCATAAAAAATATGTTTATATTTTATATTAATATATACTTGTAAAATTATTAAATATATAATTTTTATGCAAACAATATAAGTATATTATTATTATTATTTTCCTAATTAAGGCAAGTATATAATCATGAGAAAACAATAAAGTGGTGGTTTATTTTCCCAACATCTCATTTTCAAACAAACACAACATAAGAAATGAATCTTCATAAACATCATTTGCACTTTATTTTTAAACTACGCATCAAGATTGTACCATAAATGCAACATGTCATAAATACAAACTTAATCATTATTATGTTATGATGATTAAGTTGTGGTGTTGTTGTTCTTGGTTGATTAAGTAATTAGATGAATTTCTTTGCTAAATGAAAGATTTTTTGTTGGATAACCTTAAACAACCTAACAATTCAATTTGTTGGATTTTTAATGCTAGAACAAACCACGTCTGTCCTTGGATTGAAATTTGCAGGTCTTAAGTGAACTTTAAATCAACATCTTCATTTATATTTAAGGCGATGCTTAGTATTAGTGAAAATTCCATTGATTTAAGGTGCTAGAATTGTTGCTTTCTATTTTAAACCTCCTTGTTGATATCTTTTTAATCTATTGTACAATACCTTTAATTATGAAAAAATCTTCATTATTAATAATTATAAGAGATGAGTATTTTCCATTATCATGCTCATACAATTATTCTATACCCCAACCCTTAACATATTATATTTCTCTATATACATATTTTCTTTGCATAATGACAATAAAACCAGCTTCAAATTGTTCCAATCTATACTACCAAAAGAAAATAACAAGTATGCTTTAGTAATGCATAATATAACTAATTATGTAATATTAAAATATATTTATATTTTACTTGTAATATCCTATCCATGTATCCCTTGAACCTCCTATACATGCAAATGCTAGTAATATCTTATTTGTTCTTGTTACTTCATCTCTCTCTATCACCATCTCTCTCTCTCTCTCTCTCTCTCTCTCTCTCTCTCTCTCTCTCTCTCTCTCTCTCTCTCTCTCTCTCTCTCTCTCTCTCTCTCTCTCTATATATATATATATATATATATATTTTATTTTTTTCATCTCCATCTACACATCTCTACTTTCCTCTTTAACTATTGGTAGGAACTTGATGTCTTTTACAAATTAAGTTGACTTCTTAAATTAGAAAGAAAATAAAAATTAAAACAAATTAAAAAAATAATCAAAGAAAGCTGAATGGATTTCTTTCTAATATGCCTTTTAAAGAAAAAATTGGGCATGCATACAACAAGGTTAAGTTTCTCTCTTATTTTCGAAAGCTAATTAGAGCCCTTACAGATAATAGGAAAATTACTTCTTCTCACATGGAAAGAGTGAATGGAGAGGCGGGGAATTTGAATGATAATCCTTTTCACAAGGAAGGAGTTGCTAAAGGATGATGATGATGTTGGGTTGAGGTGTGATGGTTGTGTATGATATGTTAACTTCATGTAAATTATTGATATTTTGTTGAACAATTTCAAAGAGAACACCACAATGGGTAGTATCTCTTTGAAGTATTTTGTTTAAGTGTGCAAGTTTGATTGCTACCACCAGTAATGTCCCCTTTTGGGATTTGCTATAATTTAGTTCTTGATAGATTCTCTGCTTTGAGATGTATGTTTCTATATTGTAAATGTCCCCGTAGACCATCTAATTGATATCTCACAATTAATGGAGAATGGGTAAAAAACACAAATAATTTTCCCAAACAAAATCTTCAATTGACAACATGTTGTTGACTCCTTTTAGACCTTCGTTGACCCTTGGATAATGTTGATTGCTCAAATCACATTCTGCAAGGCTAAAATGAGGCTAAAATGGGGCTAAAATAAAAAACCACAACCCATATTCAAAAGACTTCCAAGTGGGTTCCATTCCTTTAGTGGGGCTGCTGCTAGAAACCTAATAATAATTGTGAAATCTCCAAACTTTTCTAATTGCTGCAAAGGCTATTTGAGAATTTTTTATTATAGGAATATGAATAATTATTGTGTGGGGCCCACAAAGCACTTTGGCTAGCTTTATTCTAATACTAATTAATGTGAATGTCTATTGAAGTACTCTTACTTTAATTCTAATATCTATGTCAGATCAAGATCCTCCCACATGGTATAGGCCATTCTTTTACCTCCTTGCAATTAATAGTGTTGTCTCTAATTTAAACTTATGTGCTGGCAATTTGTAAGCCAAGTGGATCAATGCTCACCAGAGCAGATCCAATTAAGGAATTATAAGTAAATAAGTTTCTAAGTTCCATGTTCATATCTCTGCTGTCTCTGATACGATCGATGATAATTATGTGAGGAATGATCTCTGATCTGCAACTATGGTTTGATTGGACGCTGCTATCTCTGATCTATTGGTGTGCAATCTGCAGAGATAAAGAGAGTTTTCTGCTCTTTCTGGTGTGTCACTGTGGAGTTTCTCCTTACTGACAGCAACAATGCCATGGAAAGCGGTGACTGATTAGGCAATAGTCTTATGCTGATAAACTTCTCCAATCGCCTATGGTGATGGATGACGATTGTTGTCTCAGACTTACACTTGGAAGATATGCAATTTCCTTGGTGCTATGTTTGATGTAATCCTTTGAAGTATGTAACCTGCTTGAGGCCAAAGGCAAATGCTCTATTACGCAGATCCAAATATGGATGATTTAATACTTAGGGATTGTTGTTTTCCACCCAATTAAGAGACTTGCCCCTGGTGAAACCCGTCCTTTGTTTGTCGTATGTCCTCTACATCCTTTTACTTTCAAATTGTCATAATTCAATTTTTGTTTTAGCCTTCCTGCATTCTGAATATATGGGCAGACAATGGAAGGGAAAGATCACAACACCAAATTCATATAAAGTTGATTATACATTGATCATACTTGACCATTACTAATCACATAAAGTCGACTGTTACAAACCAATCTCTTGCCACCGTACTAATGAAGTTAGTCCAAACTAACTGGCCACCTTTTTTTAAAGTTGATTTTGTAGCTTCGTCTAGTGATCATTGTTATTTGTCATACATTTGTTCTCGCTCTTTATTCACATCATTCACATTATTCATAAAAATAAGACAAGAAGCTTTGTCCTCGCTCCTTATTCACATCATTCACATTATTCATAAAGATAAGACAAGAAGCTTTGTCACCGCTCCTTATTCACATCATTCACATCATTCACATTATTCATAAAGATAAGACAAGAAGCTTTCTCAATATCAACAATATTTGATAAGGTTCGATTTGAGGACATCACACAACCATTCATTTTCTTATTAGATTTATTGGGAGACTCTAGTTTTTTTGTTAACTTCAATGACTACAAGAGTTGGTGAGTTCTCCCTTGGCTCTCTCAAAGTATCTCCCATCCAATCCTCCCTCCCTCCCAAACATTTAGGCCTAACACACATAGTGTGCAATGCTAATTTGATGCCTTTGATTTGAAAGTTCTAATTTGTGTTGTTGGTTAAGAGTTTCCTTGTGTAATATGGATGTTTGTAAATTTTGTGTATTGTGTGCTTTATTATTTGGCATTTGATTTGTGTGAACATGAATGATTGAAAGTTAGCTTTTGTTTGGAATGTTTAGAATTTCACATTAAATGCTTGAGTGTTTCAAATTTGAAATTGTTTCACATTAAACACTTGAGTGTTTCAAATTTGAAATTGTTTCACATTAAACACTCGAGTGTTTCAAATTTGAAATTGTTTTTGGATCAAATGAAGAAAAAGACCTAATTGCATTTTTCTTTTGTTGTTGTGCTTTATTCTAATGCTAAAAAGAAATTAAATATAATTATCCAAAGTTTTTGAAATAAATGTGGAAGCCGACTTTCTTTCTTCTTTTTTTTTTGCATAAAAGAAAGTTACTCTATATTGTAAAATTAATTAATTATGATATAATAAAATTAGCAAGATGAAGATTTAGATTTTTTATTTACAAATAAGTGTCATTTGAGTAGAAAGGAAAAAATAGATGACATTTGATTGATTCAAAACTTTTCTATTGTTTACAACTAAAACAATTGTTTGATGAATTTAATAAATTGTGGGTGTTTGCTCATTTTATGTTATAATGACAAGAAAGTGGTTTTCACTTGCTTGTTTGTTGATTTTGTTTAGTTGCTTTGAAAATGAATTGGTTAGTCTACTTGTTTTGAGCATTTTCTCTATGATTTATAAGAGAGAGAATGCTGCTATTTTGAGTTTGTTGTTTGCAAGAAAATGAAATAATCTATTCCAATAAATTGGAACTATTATAATCCTAAATATAAATTTCATACAAAGTTAAAAAAATTTAGAACAAGGGAACAACTAATAATAAATTTATTCTACCAGAAACAAATCAATCTATAAAAAAAGAGACTTTAACTAGAATCTTGAGACATATAATGATATGAAAGATCCAAAGTGTGAAGAAAGATGATTGTGGCAATATTGTCCTCAAAGTCCCAATTATTGCCTTCTCTAAGGATCCAATTGTTGCCTCCACTTCCTCTTCTTCTGAATTAAGGGTATTCCTTTGCTAAAGGAAAAGACATAGTAATGACTACACAAACTAAATTCTAAGGAAGTACAAAAGTGTTGAAGTTGTCTGTTGAGAATTGAATTTTTTTGAATTATTGCAAATCATGAAAACGAGATAATTGAATGTTCTGATAAGCCTAGAGGTTATAGATGTGTAATAGGTTATAGGTAGAGTTGCATTGGATTTGTGAACTATTAGTATTGTGGTTCCTTTCCTTCTTAAAACAAAATGGTACATTTACTCAGATCTCAAGAAGCAATTGAACCCAAAAAAATTAAGGAAGCAAAAAGACCCATACAAAATTTTTAGAAACTATTAATAAGATGAGATCTATAATCAAGGTGTGAGATACACATTATTTGAACATGTTCAACATTTCTAATTAAGACTAGACTAAAATATCAAAAACAAAAATAGTGCAAGAATAGACATGCAAATAAATGATAGAAAATAACATGCAAGTTTTTCCTCTATAATAGTAATTTAATTGTCATGATGAAAGTGCATTCATCAAAGTGTTCATGTAATCAAAGGATTGAGTTATAGAAAAAGGGGCAAATACATCAATTAAAAGCAAAAGGTAAGTTTTTTTAAAATAATAAGTATGGAAGCTTAGTAAATGATTAAATGTGCCCAAAACAAAGTGAAATTAAGGTCATGATGGTCAACCAAACAATTCCATCATACTAGGCTTAGTCTAAAGAGATTTATTTTCATATTTAATGATATGTACAATTGTGTGCCAGTTCATCAAGTAATCATTGAACTTGCCACTTATTAAGAAATAGGTGGTGTTTAGAAACACCTTCAAAGAATCTATTGAATCATTAGTGTTATGTTCTCCTCAATCAAACTCTTAAATGAATTGATTAAACAAAACTACATGGAAGTTGAAAACAACAAGAAAGCATGCATTATGCTCTTAAGATGGTGATGCAATGTTGATATAACAATTAATTATCTTAACAATTCATTATCTTATCTAGATTGGTGATGCAATGTTGATATAACAATTCATTATCTTTTCTAATTGAAATCTAGATATGCACTAAATAATTCATTTGAATTAAATATGCTCTTAAGATGGTGATGCAATGTTGATATAACAATTAATTATCTTAACAATTCATTATCTTATCTAGATTGGTGATGCAATGTTGATATAACAATTCATTATCTTTTCTAATTGAAATCTAGATATGCACTAAATAATTCATTTGAATTAAATTTGGTCACTGTTCCAGCGTGCAATTTGGAATATTTCACATATTGATTGGCTCATAACAACTTGTGGAATGGAGAAATGAAATTCAATTTAAAATTTTGAAATTATAAATTCATGTTTCAGATCTATGAACATGTAGATGATCTAGGTCTCAAATTTGAACTATATAGCAAACAATAAATTTAGGGATTGGGATCACGATCAAATTATGGTATAAATGACTATGGAATTAAGATATGACAATGTTATTTGACAACTTTCAAATGAAATACTTCATCTCCATGCTAATCAATGCATAAAAGACAATCCAATCACCATAAACTAAAACATAAGATAAAATATAAGAACATATAATTTTCACAATTAAAAATTTATTTTTGATTCTTCTTTTAATTTCTTTATTATTTAGTTCAATAAAATAATAATAAATATATTTAAATTTAAATAAAAACAAATTAGGTTATTGTATTTTCTATTCATCCTTCGAAAATTCAAGTGAGTCATTCTACAATTGCAACTTGACTGTATGTGAAACATAAACAAACTTTGTCCACTTTTAGTTTTCTTGTAGTTGAGTTAGTCTACATTTTTGTAGAAACAACAATAACCACAGGAATTTGATTAACTCTCAATCAAGTGAAGGCACATAATAATGATTTTGTCCTGCTATACCTGCAAGATAAGAAGTCTATTACAACAAACCAGCTTAGCTGTATACCATGTACAGGGCATCTCCTCCATGTAAAGAAATATAAGCTTGAGAAATTTTCATGGCTCACAGCAGGTTCCACAAACCAAGCCCTATACAAAATGTTTGCAACCATGTCATCCTTGAAGGTCTTATAATATTTCATTTGACAGGATAACAGCCAAAGGTTTAGACAAATAAAACTTACCTGTGAAGATAGACCAAAACAATAATTCACCATAGATGGTTCTGTATGATGGAGATTGCAAAGCTGCTCTTGACATTACAGTATTCTCTGCAAAAACATGGCAGCCAGAGATCAGCTAGATATGGGAATTTATCTCAACATATTTTTTCCTGTATTTCAAAAGGGTGTCTAGCAAAAAAATTATAAGATGAAAATTAGGTGTGAAAATATTTCAGAGCTACAATATGGAACCTCAAAACACAGACAAGGTCTCAATTCACTCATTGGATTTGCTTTCAACATGTTCGTTTAAGTAGGCAATGAAATGGAGGAATTCAATATAACAGGTAGAGAGATGGTAACACAACAGGACGAAAAGATACGAGTAGGTAAGATGAGATTCACTTTAATCTAATTGCAATATGAACCAAAGGTAGGAATGAATAGAACAAAATAATATTTAAAAAAAAAGTAAAAATCGAGATGTAATGGTTATATGGATAATAAAAATATATTTTGAATAATATGTTGAGGTATAAATCAAAGGATTTAAAAATTACAATTATTAGTGATAATTATTTATAATATAAACAAATTGATTATAAAATATAAAAATTTAAATATGAAAATTAATTGAAAAGTGAATATTATATTTGAAAATGTAATTCAGAAGAAACATAAAAAAATTAATTAAAAAAGTAAACATTATATTTGAAGATGTAATTCAGAAAAAACCAGAGTTACCCAGGGACGCGTCCCCGACCTGAAAACCCCCGTCCCCGTCTCGGGGACGTTTCGGGGACTTGGGGATGGCCAGGGGACGTTTCCCCCGTCCCCAAATTGCCCTGTTTTTTGAGGGGATGTCCCCGAAACGGGGGGACGCCTGCCCTAGCTCTGGGGGACGTCCGTACATCCCGGGGATGGCCAGACATCCCCCATTCTAAGGCCCTTAAAAAATATTAAATTTTTTTTAAAAGTTGTATTTTTAATTTTTTATTTAAATTTTCTAATAGAGGCCCCTTATTAATTCAAATTGTTATTAAAAATAAAAAAAATTAAAAGATAACATTAATTAAATTTTAAATTTATTAATTTAATTCATAATTTTGACAATGAAACTATATGGCAGCAGTGTAGCCTTTGGGCATTTTGACACAGAGATTAGAAAATCTCCAAACTTGGCGAGTCAATAGAAAAATGACACCCAATGCCTTTATTAAAGAGTAAGTTTTTTTGGCCTCGCGGGGCGTTGCCCCTCGACCCCGCCTTGTATCGCGACAGGGAGCGCGCAAGGGGCGCTGCCCCTTGACCCCGCAAGGGGGGATGCCCCTTGACCCCACCTTGGGGGCGCTGCCCCCAAACCCCCGTTGAAAAATATGGGGGGAAACTGCGTCGATAGAAGTAGGGAAAATTTAACCTCTGAGTCTATTGATATGCATATTGACAATGTGAATGAATTGAAATTCTGATTTATGAATGCATAATTGCATATTGTCTATTGAGTATTAACAATGTTGTATGTTCAGAATTTACATTCTAAAATGTTTTCAACTTTTCATAGTATCATACACATGCTATATCCATGTTTTATTGTTTTCATATGAATATAATGTATGTATGCATGCTTTATCTATGTTTTCATATGAACATTTAGAATTTTGAAATTTTCCTATATATTTTAAATTTTTCCTATATTTTATATATCCGTCCCCTTTGCCGTCCCCCGCCGTCCCCAAATTTGGCAAAAAAATTTGCTGTCCCGGAAACGTGTCCCCTGCCGTCCCCATCCCGGAAACTTGGGGTAACTTTGGAAAAAACATCAATTGTATGTGCTCATGACAACATTTTTGTAAGGCATTAAAAACTGCATAAATATTTTGGCCAGACTTTAATAGTGTAACATGTTTTATCTTAGACTAGTAGCGACTTGGAATTCTTTTAAACTCGAGATGCTGAACTGGATTGCTTGATAAAAAAATTTAAGAAAACATATATAAGATACATTTTTAGAACAAAGTCTGCCAGCTGCATTTTTTATGATTTAAAAGGACTTCCTTTTTGGTTTTTGCTGATCTGACGCTGGCACAGGATGACAAATCAATTGTTTTTGCCTTTGGCAAAGCAAAAGGATTTCATTTGGTTATTACTGATTATAAGTGGCAGTTTCTTAATCTTTGTCAGCAAATTTTCCGACTAATTTGTGCTGTTAGGCATGATTCTTCATACAACCAAGAAATTTCAGTTTCCCTTCTAATTCATGGCATTGGTTTTTGCCAATCCCTTGATATGTCTTGTTCTTCAAACATTTTTGGAAGATCTTTGGTCTGTGTGGAGTTTCTTGCTCTGTTTATTGGCCATTTCAGACATTATGATGGCCGAGACTTTTCTGCTGGCCACATGGGAAAGCCTAGATAGGGGAACAAGTGGTTGTTGACAGAATATTTAATAATAATTGTTGGCTGACTGAGCCCAGAGTTATGAAAGAGATGGAAAATGGTCAAATATTAAAAAAATAGAGGGGGAAAACAAAACAAATGAGTGTGTGCATAGCTGATGGGATTCTGAGAAGGAACATATGAGAGTAAAGTGTAAATGCAGTTAATGTTAGTTTGAAGAAAATACTGTAGAAGAGAGATTCAATGCTGCATACATAGAACATCAGTTTACTTGCTGGAAAGACAGAGCTTGTGAAAACCCTTTACATAGCATATAACCAGAAGCTACAAGAAGGAAATGTGAACCAATTTTTATAGATCATTGGGCAGACTTCTGTATGAAGAATTTTTGCTTTGATAATGCATTGCGTATTTGAACAGACTGTCACAGGTAGGCTTCAATCACTGGAGAACCCTTGGCACAATCCCCCATCAATGTGACAAGTAGAATTCATCTAACGACTTAAAAATACATACAACTTCACGAAGGAATTTTGTTTTAGCATTGCTAATTTAGATATCCATGAGTTACTATGGCATTTAAGGACAAGGAGTCATGGAAGTAATTTTTTGTTTAGCAGCCACATGCAATGTTTGAAACAGGGCAACACAGAGAAAATAAATCCCCAACTTAAAATGCAAAGCAATAATTTTAATGCCCCCATAGTTTCAACATCTATTATAAACATGTCATTCTCACAATGATAAAAATTAAGAAACTGAGACAGAGGAGAATTATACAAGGTGTTACACTCTCCAAAAGCCTCACCATTGAAGAAGTGGAAAGATGGTGAAAATCTCAGACCGATGGATTACATTCACTGTTCGTGCTTGTGTGCTAAATGTGCTTGCCTTACCTTGTGAACTGGCGTTCAGGAAGAAAAAAATCTGTTCACATAATGATAATTCACAGAGATCATCTTTAGATAACTTAAAACACGCACGGGTCAAATATTTAAAAATACATAAATTCAATACCAGTTAGTGTACATAAAATCCAAAAAAAACTATAACTGAAAGCTGAAAAGATTGATGTTGTGGGACTATTTTACAGCATGTATAAGCATCCTTCTCTAGTATGGACCAAGCTTTAATGTCAAATACCTTGTCCAAGATATAACAGGCTTCAGTATTGAGCCTCCTTGTTCAAGTTGAAGGTTAGCTTTGTATTAAGCATTATTACTTAATGTATCAATTTGTTTATTGATTGACGATTGAGACATGATGAACAGGCAAGTTGGTGATATTTTGGCAACACTTGAGAATGTTTTCTTGGTCCTCTTTCCTCTTATTTACGAGGCATATAAACAATAACGCCATAATCATACGATTTGCCCTTTTATTTTTGGTCAAGTTCTTGAAAAGCTTGCTTGCCGAGAATATTTGCAAACAGGATTCTAATAGAGAAGTGGAGTTTAAATGAATCATTAGCGACAACAGACCGAGGAAGAAACATGAATTCAGAACAGGACGATAAGGATCATAATAAACACCATGTGAAATTTTCAATCCATGAAATAGCAATTATTCTAAGAAATTGCTGCTCCAGAATACCGTCATATAAAACCCTGAAGACCAAATACAGGAAAACGAAAACTAAAGATGCTCCAACCAAGTACACAAACAAAGCTGACGGTAATTGTTACAGTGCGGTTATTTTAACTTTCAGTTGGTGAATAGGCCGGTGAATATAAACGGTGGGGATAAGTACAAAGACACTAAAACTCGGCTGAGGAAGTCGGCCTACAGTGAGGCGGGGTGTTTTTTTTAAAATGAAATCTGGCATAAAAATTCCTACGTAATAAACTTGACAAAAAAATTCCGGCAAGAAATCAGGCGTGAAATACTGAATTCTGGTGGGCGATGCTCATCATACATAGGCTATCGGCTATGCTCATCATACATAGTCTTTCAGATATGCTCATAAAAATGAGATAGATGAAAGTCTGTGTAATAATCAAAGGATTATAGATCAATTAGTTGAGTATAATTAATGAGGGTGATGTTACTTTTCTTGATTATGCCAACCATTAAAGTTCAAAATCTTCAGAAGTATGATATAAGGAATGAGGCCATGGTTGTATTTTGGGTGATTTCAGTGGAATAGATACTCCTCGACTCTTGACATTTAGCTAAAGTAGTATCAGCATAAGCTCATCTTTAACAGAATAAACTCTTGAATGATATAAGATCTTTCAAAAAAAGAAAAGAAAAAGAAAACTTATGTAATATTATCCTCATGCTCAAACAATGTGAGAAAAGAATCATCTCCAAAATGACTATTGACCAATTGTTAGAGATTAATATCAGGGAGAGAAATCCCTTTGACTTTGTGATGCAAAATGGCATTGGCAAGAAATAGAATTATATGGAACAATTAAAGTGATGCATAACTTTAAATGAAATAAAGGAGGGGTTAAAATTTATTCAAAGTAGAAGAATAACAAAGCAAGGGCATCAAACAGCCCTGTCAAGATCCACTAAGTGATCCAACTGATGAGACAAATCCAAGGCTAAGTGACCCTTATCCATGATATACCAATTATGCATGTGCTCAACACCATTCCACTCCCTAGGAATATGCTTGAAAGAAACAGAAATCAAAGAATCACTCAAATGAAGAATCTGGTTAACAACTGAACTCAACTGCCAACTAACATCTGCAGATTGCTGCCGAGTCAACAAATTCACCACCACCTGAGAATCTGATTCAGAAATGAGCCTGCTCCATCCAAGAGCACAAGCACGCTCCACAGCAAATAAAATGGCAAGAGCCTCCATCAAATTGTTAGTATAACAACCTTTATAAATAGAAAAGAGAAACAAAACAGACCCCGAGCTATCTCTACCAATGCCACCAATGCCAGCAGGACCAGGATTACCCCGAGAAGACCCGTCCGTGTTGATTTTCAAAATACCTTGTGGAGGAGGACACCACCTCCCCACCCGATCTATCTTCCGAAAAGGGTGTCTACATCTATTTCTCATGAGTTAGCGTTGTGCAGGAGGAAGATGGAGCCGATTGTAGAACATAACATCACCCGAATCCACAACCTCAGACAAGTCACATTTTGCTGAAATAGTTTCTCCCAAGGAGTGGAGAATTTTCCACCACAAGGGATGGGTTCCCAGCACCACATCTTGAAAAATCCGACGGTTCCTTTCCAACCATATATGCCAAAGAATAAAAGAAGGGCCAAGAGTCCAAGCAACTTTCAATGAAGTAAAAGGTGATTCCACCCTTTGTTTTGCTACCTCTAGCTAGCTTAATGCTTTTGGGTGGAAACCTAGTGATCATTAAAAGATTTTCAAGTTCTTTGCAGTCTTTTTTTAAGGCTTGCCAATTTATGCTATGGTAGCATATCATTGATAAAATTAAAAAAATGTTTGCATATTGGATTATCAAGTTATTTTCTCTGTTAGGTGAATTTAGACTATAATAAAGGCTTCTAGGGAATCTAAAAGGCGCAAGTCTTATTGGTGTTACAAGATAGGGTGTTGCACTTTGAGCTAAATCGATCTTCAAGACTTGTGATGGTAATGGAGCCTAGAAAGTCCTATTATGTAATCGTATTGTCTCTAGTTTTGTATATAGAAGAATCGTGTAGAATGGCTTCAACTTCTACTCACTTATGATCTCTCCTATTCCTATTAAAATTAGTAGAACTTTTGTTACCAAATTATTGAATAGACTAAGAATCTATTAATCCATGGCTAATCTGAAATGGAAATGGATTTCACAATGGTCTATCCATCAGAAGAGGAGTTAGGAAAATGAATTTCACACTAGTCTATCCATCAACCAACAATCACTATGGTGGTCTTCCACCATTGTATTTCAAGACAAGCCATTGGTGGTGTTTCCTTGGACGCACTCACTTTAGTTATTTGAAAAGGAGTTAGTAATTTGCAAGATTTATATCCCAAGGTTAATTCCACTTGGATTTCTTGGTTATAGGCTATGCCTAAGTATAATTTCTATCATCCAAAGAAAGTAACTTTTTCCATTACAACAGTTGTGCTAAATTTATGTTCATTATATTAAGCCCCAGTGGAAGGATTGGAAATAGCATGTTAATACTCGAGACTTTTTAGGTGGTCATTGCAATCTCCTTGTTTTAAGTGGGACCAATGCTTCTGTTGTGACTTTTTCACACATCACTTCATTGCAAATGGGGAGTACCTCTTTGTTTTGTCGTAGTTTTGAATAAGTGTCAAAGTCTCTTTCGAGATAGCCCAGTATGAAGTGAGCTAGAATGATTCACCCTTAAAATTGAAAAAATAAAAAAATTGACTAAGACATGAAAATGATCTAGGTTGTCATTGCTTTGAACACCTTATCATTGCTTTGAGCACCTTGTCACTGCTTTGAACACCTTTACTTTGAACACCTTGTCATTGCTTAGAACACCCTGACATTGCCCAAAACACCTCGTCTTTGGCCGCAATGATGTATGAATGAGAGCAATCAAGTCAAGTTCGATTATGAAAGAGATAAGGCAATGCCTTGGGTTCCATGATGCAAGTCTTCCAATGGATGCAATCAACGAAGAAGAATGATGCGTACGAAGTTTGGGCATTTAATGATGCCACCTTAACACTTGGGATTCCACGATGCAATTTCCACGCTACATTCAAAGATGAATTTTAAGGTTCTAGAAAGATTTAATTAACAAATGAAAGGGCATTTGATAAGGGAAGATCGTTTTCAAGAAACATTTAAAACGATACCCATAGTGTTGTAAGATCAATGTGAATCATTAAACGCCATGCAGCCAGCATGATCACAATCAAAAGAATCAAAAGATTTTAATTTTCTAAGCTAGGCGATTAATGAATTGCAAGATGGGATACAAAACTCAATGTTGTTTTGCCAAAATCGATTGGGTCATATTTAGAATGAGGTCTACCTTATGCGATACGGTTGAGAGCTACGATGTTGAGGCAATTTGATCGATGCAATTAATTAAATGCAAAGAGACTAAGCGATTTCATGTGTTGCAAAACTCGACGACCTTTTGATCAATCGCATTGCATGCATTTAATGAAAGACATGAATCGAAATTGGAAAGGCACCAACGAGTTGCAATAGGACACTTTCATTTAAAAGATGAAGTGAAAGATTGCTAGCGATTTGAGATAAAGTATCGGCTTCTTTAAACAGCTAAAAGCTCAAACTTGATTATTTCATTTGATCAATTAAATATCGATATTGTTTTCACAAGTACGATTAAACTTTCTGTTTGATCATCAGCGAATGGGTTTGAGCAGCGATTTTTTTTTTTGATCAATACTTGGCATCGAATTCATCTTTACACACACAGCGATTCACATTTGGCATTGCTTGGAGGTCATTATAGAGGCAGCGAAACTGATTCTTATCATCAAATCCGCCCATACTTTGTCAGACGAAATACCTCATCATCAGCGAATGCATTTTTCAGAGGTGGCGATAATGTTTGTTCTAGACAGGAATCATCTTGATCAAGTAATGAAGACCAATGATCGCATTTGAAAGACAATTGAATTGGGGCGACTTTGTCCATTAGGGTGGCGAATTTGCCACTGATTATCATCAGCAAAACACAGCGAGCTCATTTGAAGTGGATTTTACAATTAAAGTGGTTGATGGTAGCGAATTTGCAGCCATTTTGATCACTGTGTTTGATCAAAGTACATTTGAAGAAGGCGATTAGCTCCACCCAAAGGGGCAATCAAATTAATATATCAGTTTGTTTTGGAGAGGATCGCAGGTCTGAGATGGGTTTGTTTAATCATTTTTGACAAAAAATCAGATTATGTCTTATGCTGATCCAGCTTTTTGTCTAATCAATTTTGTATGATCTTGATTGTGAGGGCTTTCTTTATTATATTTTGATCATCTTAGAACTTTTGTAAGCAATTATCACTAAATGAGGATGATCATGTTCAATCAAAGATTAGAGATGTAACCTAGGATTTTAAGCTTAAGGTTGGGAATTCTTAGCCTAAATGGTTGATTTCTACTTGCAAGCAAATATCATTTCATAGAACTAACTTAGACATCTCTTACAAGTGAAAGAAGACTCCAGGTGTCCTAGACAAGAACATCCCGTCCAAGGCAATAACACAATTTGTCCAAGGCAGTGGCAGGGTTTGATGCAAGCAATCAGCATGAGAAGTAATGAAAAGCAACATCAAAGCAAAGGATAGCAATCAACATCAAGAATTCGAGGTGGAAACCTTTTCCACAATTTTGAATTTCCTTCGGAAATCCAAGAATCATTGTCAGTATAGCTAGACGAAAGCTCCACAATGCAAGTGATCAAAATAAGAGATAATTTCAGAAGAGTTAATCAAAGTTAGAAGATCAATTTGAGCAAAGTTATCATCACATCAGAAGCTTGGAAATGTTGAGTATCAAGAGATATGCCTCATTCATTCACACGCTTGTGATGAGTTACAAAGATCCGAGAACAAGCTGAGGTGGACCCCAATCATCATTTATCCAATCATATCTAATCAAGAGGTGGTGTCCAGATTCAATGAACATGACTCATCCAACAAAGAGATAGCTACCTCATGTGGGCACAAAATTTGATGTACCTACTGTCACCATCTATTGGTTGAATTTCCAAGGAAGGACATGTGTCCCATCAAATGTAATTGTATTATTGGTCAAGCATTAAATGATTTGCAATGGGTATAACAAACCCTAATTAGGGTTTCTATCTTTCGATCCTGGCCATTGATTGTGAATCAATATGAGCCACTAAATTGTAATGAGAGCACTATAAAAGGCTCCACTTCTTCATTTGTAAGGTTAATAGTAGTAGTTCAAGAATAGTTAATAACGGATAGACAATAGTTCAAGAGTAGCAAGCAAATAGTTAGAGTAGAAAGATAAGGCGAAGATTGTTGCCAAGATATTGTTGTAAAAGGCATGTAAACTTCATTGAAGATATGGTGAATTCTATATGTTGATTCGACAATTTGCATTGTCTATACTTCTCATTTGTTTTCATGTTATTTAGATGAATGTAAGAACTTTGTGTATGATTAATGATGAAATTCGTGTATCCATACAACTAACACCTTGCCGATGGTAAAGTGCCATGCGTAGTCAACTGGAATCTATTTAGCCAAACTTAACTTCAATTATCGTTTCTTCATTGATATGCATCAACTTGATGGTGTCTATGCTTGTAGTGATGATTTGAAAATCATAAAGCTATCCTTAGAAGATCACACTAGCCTTGTGGAGATGTTCATAGCATGTCAAAGCAAGACTTAGTTGGAATTTCATCAAAGATTGTCCTTTGCTCTTACATTCTTAAATTAGATTAGCCTTTCTCAACCCCTATCCTTTTTCCTTTTATCAAATCAAGTGAAATTCTACATTCCAGTATCATTCGAGCATTCAACGTAAGTCCACCTTGTGATTTCAGCCTAAGTCACCAGGTTCGAATTCGATATCATTCGAGCATTCAACGTAAGTCCACCTTGTGATTTCAGCCTAAGTCACCAGGTTCGAATTCGAATTCGAAGTTCGACAACTTTGAAATTTGACTGAAGTTCGATGAGGGAAAAATTCAAAATGTATAAAATTCGAATTAAATTTGTCATATGTAATTTTTATATTGTTTTAATAAATATATGTAATATATCTATAAAATTGCCTAAATAGTTTAACATTGATAAATAGATTTGAAATCGTTACAAAAAGATGACATATTTATAAAATATAAACCATAGGAAACATATGCTAGGGCACAAACGACAGGCAAAAATTGCAAGCGAACTTCTCTTGCAGGCTGCGACTATCACGGGTCCGCGACTACTTCTCCTGTAGGCCGCGACTCACGATAGACTAAAGATGTGTTTAAAAAATATTAACAAAAGAAGGCCAAAAATTTATAAAGAAGAAAAAAAAAATTTTAAGTTCGGCGAATTTCAACAATTTTTTTTTTTTTTTTGAAGTTCGGCGAATTTCGAACTTCAAGGATGAAATTTGGCCGAACCTGGTGACTTAGATTTCAGCAATATCACATCATACACAACTGAGTCTATCAAAGAGCATGTCAAGACCTGACATTCGAGAACATTGGAGTCGTCCCACTTGATCACGTAGCTTAGCATTTGGAGTCTTTGTTCAAGAGAGGATAGAATACTTAGTATTTTACGCACTATGCAACAGCTTCCAAATGACCTAGAGAGTAATATTCCCTCACTTTCCTTGGGGTTTTCTATATGACAACCTTTCTATTGCAATCATCTAATGCATTTTGGTGTTTCCAATTCAAGATGCTTATTTTACGAGTAACCAAAAACTATTTTGCATCCTTTGGTTCTATGCTTGTGCATAGAAGGCTTAAAAGTGAGTTCGTGATTTTTTCAATTGTTGCAACCTAAGCTTTTTATATGACATAATATTTTATTAAGTGATGGGGCCACATTATTAATTAGGTTCTCTTAGCTATGACATGCCTTTAGGTGGAAAGCAAAGCTTTTTTTTAAACATGGGAAAATAAGAATTTCGCTGTATCTTTTAGTTTTGATGTGAGTTTATTTTTCTATTCACACCAAGTCATAGGTGTTTTTTAATGTGCTCATTTAGATACAAGTTTAAGCCAATAGTTCAAACTCTACTTGATCATTGAGAAAATGCTTCTTACACTATATTGCTAGGATCCTACCTTCTTTGCCTTCTCTGAGTAGATTTTCCCACTAAGGGAAATAGTGTGGAAACTTGGACTCCTCTCAACATTACTCTTGCAGTCGTTGAGGAGGCTTCTCTTGGTGTGTGCTAGGTAACCTTCTAGCTAGATTCCTCTAGAGGGCTACTGGGGCGGATGGTTGACCCTTGCTTACCATTCTCTAGTGTCCTCTCGAAGGTATGGGTGGCCCCCCTAGTGATCAGGCGAATTTCTTTCTCTAGTGCTTGCCATGTCTCTGTTATATAGTGCTTAGAGACAACCAAGTGTGAAGTTGTGTTCCCGTGGTTTCATCTCAATGAATAGTTTTCTGTAGATTGAAAAAACAATTACAACAATTTATAGGAAATTTCCAGTAAGATATATTATCCATAGATTTAAAGAAACATACCTAGAAAGTTAGAAATACCAGGCAACTCTATTACCTATGAAAGAAAGGGTGTTTGGTTGCTTTTAAGCCTATCTTAATAAGAAAGTGAAATTTAAATAGAGAAGGGAACCACTGAGGCAACTATTGCTCCAATTTCCCAGCTTGAGCTCCTCCGGGAAGAAAGCAACCCTTTAGTAATAGTGAGTGAGCATGGATTCCTAATCTGGCATCCAATGCAATGGGATTCCTATAACTTTCTCACCAGTTGCTAATAAAAAATAAGAAGTTTTGCAGTAATATGATCTCATGTAGCATATCACATTAGCTCTGGCATGCTTTTCAGAGGTGCAATACGATGCCATGGTTCTTCATGCTACAAACTAATAATTGAATGGACAATCACATATTCATTGTTACCTTGGTCAAGATGTGGCAGTAAAATCTATATTTGCAATGATCCACGAAGGCTTTGGTACTTCAATTTTAAGATTCTAGGTAGCTTCATCATGGAACGCTGTTCAATGAAAAAATATAAAAATTGGGATATTTTCCATTGTTCCAATGCCATAGGAAAAACAGTGAAAGAATTTTAGTTGCTGCTTTAGAGGGAAGCTGGACTTTTGCAGTGTATGCTAATTAAGCCCAAACGCCCGTTTGCAAACTGCTGTTACTTTCTGAAGCATTATGTCCTAAATAATCTCAACTCGTCTAAGTTGTAATTGTTGAGCATCAAGACCCAGACGAAGATATTGCAGTCAAGGTAATGCTTCAGAGTTCGGTAGCAGCCAAGTTTCAAGCTGAATTTTAAATGATCCTAGTGCGAGCTCTTTTGGAAGGGTTTTCATTTTTCTTTAATGGAGGATTTTTTATCTATAAGGTTGTTTTACAAACCTTTTCAACTGAGAATTAAAGACTGAGGGGCTTCTATTCTGTTAAAATTGTTCGAGACAGAGCTTCATCTTTTTTATATCGGAATCTTGCATTTAACAAGACTTGATTTCTGATAGGCTCATTAGAAAGATTTCCATTTTGAACACCCATCCCATAGATAGTCATGGGAAGCTACATTTAAAAACCCCATCTCGGCTCAGCCTTGTGGATTTGAATGGCGTTCAGGCAAGAATTTGTTCCTCAACAAAGGTAAATTCAAGAGTATCAACAAAGATGTGTTTAGTTTTTTCGGAATAATCTTTTCCCATGTAAACCTGTTGTAAGATTGATGTAGATTTTCCAATTTATGCAGATACATTTCTCCAATATAACAGATAAAAATCAACAGAATTTTCTCCTAGATTTGCTCCTACACTTTCTGTAAATGATGAAAAGCAATGACATTACCGCATTCCTGAGGATGACAACTGCACTTGAGCAGAGTACCACAATTCCCATCTTGCCTATCACACTCCTCGCAATTAATATCATCAGGAATCTGGTCAGGAAGACTGAAAGATAGCCTTATTCCATAATCCCACTTACTTCCTTCCACCCCACCATACACATTGAAATAGTGCTTACACTGCAACTCCCCCAAGCTACGGTTCCCCAGCCTCTTAAAGTCAGTTGCACAACACGGCAAGGAAGAAGAAGAGGAGGAGCCCTGTTATGGCTCTTTCAGCCCTACTCCACAATGCTTATGACAAGATTCAGAAGGAAACCCTAGCAGATTTGCTGTTGAGCTCTGGCTACCATTCTTGCACAATCCAGAGGAAGCGAGAGCAAGGGGGCAATTAAAGAGAAGAATGGTGTTGTGGGGTGTGGGGCGAAGGAGAGAATCCACTGAGAAATGTTGGTGTGTAATGGGATTAAGGGAAGAACATGTAGACATGGAGGGGTCAGAGATGGTCATGGTTTGGGTTTTGTAGTCTATGCCTTGGGACTTCAAACAGTCCAGAGGCTGTGCGGAGATGAACTTTTTGGGCTTTGTCATCACATTGTAGCATTTGCTTGTATGGGAATGCTCCACATCCTTGGGCTGAGCCAAATGGGTGTTGCAGCGGAATGTTTCCACAGTAGGCAGAGCAGGTCGTTGTAGCTGTATTAGAATATTCAAATTTAGTTGTGTTGAGTATAAAAGTATCATGTTTATTATTATAAATATCTATGTAGATTAAAATTATTTCATTAATTATTGTGTAATCTAAAATAAGGTAGAGCACACCTTAAACTCATTTCTTTTGAATTAAGTAAATAATAATTGAAATATGTAAATATTATATACAAAATTTAAAATGAAAATTAAGTCATTTTCTGGTTATATGTAAATCTAAAGTTTTATCTTATTACACTTTGACACTTTGAAATAGTAGAGAAGAAAGAAGGAATCCATTTTAATGTGTTTGGGTCACACTAAAGACCTTATCTCTAGCTAAACAATAACAAAAGTTAAACATCTTTCAAGAAAATAATCCTTTTTTTTTTCTTTTTTTTCTTTTTGTATGAAAATCAAGCAAATAATAATTACATAGTGTAAAACAACTAGTAGGTTGCCAAAAAAATGAATAAAACACTAACAAATAATTTATCTTTGATTCTTGCATGCCATGAAGGTATGTAGAGTGTTATGTGAGTTCATAGAGGCACAAAAACCATCTACTAATTTTATACTAAGAGCATTTGCATACAAAATGATTGTTTGTCTTTCAATCTAGAAAATGAATGTAACAACTAGGATGCTCCTAGGGAATGTGACAATTTGTTTCAATTTAAAGTTAGTAGGAACGAACCTTAAACCATGTGAAATGAACCCTCAAGCTAACAAGCAATTATATTTTGGTGTATGTTGAATGTCCCAAAAAAACCATCTATAAAGTAAGGGTACACATTGTAATATTAAAGCTTCAAAATGAGAGGTTCACGTTGTTTGTAATATTAAAGCTTCAAAATGAGAGGTTCACATTGTTAGTGTAGTAGTTTGATAAGGGAGAACCTGGACTCTTACATAGAAAAAGTACATTTAGCAAGAAGATGATTTGATACATTGAAAGGAGCATTGTTTGTTGTATATTCAACAAATAATTGAAAACCAAATATCAATATACAAGTTAATAATTACAACCCAGATATCATCTAAAAGTTGTGAATAGAATCTAAAGTAAAATATGTTGACAATAATAATTACATAAAGTATGTTGACAAATAATAATACCTTATTCTAGTCTCTTTAGTTATAGGATATATCCCACATTTATTTTCCAAGATATATGAGGGGTAGTTAAGTTTTATCAAAGCCAAAGATGCTTGAAATATGATGTTGTAAATCTATAATAGTATTGTTAAATGATATCTTATATTTTTCTCTTTTATATTATTAAAATTTATTTTAATTTTTGAGCTTCTTCTCATAAATGTTTTTTATTAGATAAGTAGGGTTTTGAAAGGACCCTGAATCCTTTCACAAGAAAGATAGGAGTGAAAAGCAACTCAAGGCAACACAAAAACATCTCAAAAGACAACAATAAAACCATCACAAAACAACAGAACAACAAACCAACAACACCACCAAACAACAACAAAACAACAACAACAAAGGCTACAAGATTGAAATTTGGGAGGTTTAAAGAAGTGATTCAAGGATTTTTTATTGATAGTCTCCCTGTTTTACATGTTTAGTTTATTTGAATCACATAGGAATCTTTTCTTGTAATGATTCTTTTGCAGATTCATGGCTTTAGGAGTAGAAGAAATCTCCTTCTATCCACCATCTGATCAGTCACTCTAGAAGTAGAGGAATGCATCAGACTAGTCTCCTTGGTTACCTTGCTCTACCGATCCAAATTCCCCAAAACGCTTTTCTTGTAATCCTTTTGAATAATCTCAACCACAACTTTAAGAGGAAAGATCTCCATTCTATCGATCATATGATCAATCTTTCTAGAAGGAGAGGATAACAAACTAGACACGTCCTTTCTCCTCAAAAAAAACTTGAACATTCTTGTTTTTCATGTAGGTCGTGTTCTGTAATATTGTACCCATATAACGTTGTTGAAAGTGACAAGATCTTTGTTAAGGATTCTGTTTTTCTCTCATTCATGATGGGTAATAATAAAATCGATATCCTTGTTATATTATTTATCTGATATCAATTCTAGGCAAGATCTGTAGAGGTAATATATCAATCAAATGTACAACTAAGTGATTTATTCGAAGGAACTTTCCCTTGAGGTCTTTATGGTCCCAACATATACAAGGGCATTGTGGGTACTACATAATAAGTGGGCAATGAGGGAGAACTTGATAAAGAAAATGAATTGGAATGAAAGGAAAGGTGAAAGAACTACTCACCCAAAAGCTTTATTCTTCATGTCAAATTTAGTAAAATATTTACTCACCAAATGTGATTTACAACTACTGTGTGCGACTTACAAATGGAAGGCATGTTTGAGCTTGTTGATTAGATAGTAGGAAAATTACTTCTTCTCACATTGAAATAGTAAATGGAGTGGTGGAGAATTTGAAGGACAATCCTTTTCACAAGGAGTTGCTAAAGGATGATGATGATGTTGGGTTGAGGTGTGATGGTTGTGCATGATATGTTAACTTCATGTAAATTATTGAGATTTTTTTGAACAATTTCAAAGAGAGAATCACAATGGGAAGTCTCTCTTTCAAGTATTTTGTTTAAGTGTGCAAGTTTGCTTGCTACTAACCATTCATTTTTTTGTTAGATTTATTTTGGGGCTCAAGTTTAGTTTTTTTTACTTCAATGGATACAAGAGTTGGTGAGTTCTCCCTTGGCTCTCTCAAAGTATCTCCCATTCAATCCTCTCTCCTTCCTAGACATTTAAGCCTAACACACATATTGTTTTGATTAAGTAAAAGCAAGTATTTGAAAGGTACCCGAACCTTGTACAAGCCAGGAGAACAGAACTGCTAGAAAAAAGTGCCTGATCACTTCAAAAAGACAAAATGATCCCACCAAAAGGGATCAACTAACATAACAAATCATTAAAAACCCAGAACAGACAGTGAAAGGAAATCACAGAGACAACAAAAAGACAGAACCTAGGACACCAACAGAGACCTAAATACTATTCATAATTTCCTCAGCATGAACAACCATTTGTTTCATGTTGTTCACTGAGGTCTTCAGTTCCTCCAGCTCACGACCTTTGATGTCGCCCTTGATCTTTGTGTTAGCTCTGGTCCTCCTTTCATGACCCTTCTTGTCCAGCTGCTCTTTATCACCATCCTTCTCAGCATTGTTCTCAAACCTGTTGATAAGGATGTTCATGTTGTCCACCGACGATTTGAGGATTTGGAAATTTTGGTTTGCAATCTTCTTGCCGAAGTCATTCATTTTATTATCCATTTCCTTTCTATCTCCCATCTCATTGACCTTTTTTTCCATAGCTATGATTTTTCCAACCATACATTCAATAGCTTCCGCATTATGCAGAATGACAACCAATTCTTTAACATGTTCAGCCAGGGCTTATCACCAACTGTAACTCTTGCGATAGCCTGCGTATCTGTTTTCAAACTATTGATATCCTTCACCATGGTAGCGATGATCTCATAGAAGGCTTTAACAGTATCATTGTCACCACTGCCACTTTTATCCCCTTTATCCTCCTTTTGCAAACTTGTGGTATTCACGACCTCAATATTGCCCATCATCGGGTTACCCTCCCCTTCTTTATCCTGACCCTCAACCTTCTTGTTTTCTTCAACCTCCTCCCCAGAATCAACCAGAATGTGGTTGATGTTTGAATTGTTACCCTTTTTAGTATTCTTCCTCTGAGTCTGCTTTCCAGTAGCTTTCCCTTTCTTTTTTTTAACAATTTTTTTCTCAAAGGATTCAGTTTTAGAATCCGACATTTCTGATTCCACAATAATCCTTCTCTTCTTGGCCCTATTCCTCCCTTTTTTGCTAGTTTCTTCTGATTCTCCCTCGGTCTCCAATTCAAAGTTAAATCCGCTAGCTTCACTTTCGGTTGTCTCATCTCTTGCATTTTTGCCTTTAATAGGCTTTTCAATGCACTTCCCCTTAAGCATTTTATAAACTAGGACCATAAGCCCCTAGTGGAGGGCATGGTCACCTTTAGGGTCCTTCTGAACCTCCTTTATGGTATGATCCATTGAGCATGCTAGGTAATAGGGTAGGCTCACCTTTTCCCCATGACGGAAATGGTTGAGCAAAACAAAGTGATGCCCGTAGGCTCTAGTAAACCTACCATCTAAGGTAATGTATGCAATAGAAGTGAATAAAACAAACCTCAATGGCCTGCAAATTCTCTTCGGAGCATGGTGGGAGTTGTCGATTTTAATCATCTTTCTCCTCTCTTCGTCCGTGACAGGAAACTTATTTGTTGCTTTATCTGATATGCCTCGGTCCCTGTAAAATTTCTTTCCTTCAGTAGTCATCCCCATGGCCTCAGTAATGACCTCTTCATCAACATTCATCATCTGGGATCCGATAAGGATTTTGCCATTTTTCCAGTTCTTGATGAAATAGCTAGTGATTGTGGGGTCTTTCCCACTTAGCCGCTCCATGAAAACATTCAAACCCCCTTACAGTCAGAGCAGGAAGTAGGTTCGAATCTTTTCTTGTTACCTCCCATTTTTCCAACACCTTCCTTGCAATTCCTTCTCTCAGCTTGATAACCTCTCCTCTGGTTTCTGTGGGTACTCTGTAAGAACGCCCAGAATCTGTGCCAGATAATAATGATAAGACACCTATAGAAATGCTCATTATCTTCGATAAAACCCTACATTGAAAAAGGCGGAAGGGGCATTAGAAATAATGATTAAAAGCACCACGTTGCCTTGTCTGGCTCCGGTCCTAATTAAGCAGGGATTTCATTTCACTTGCAATCTCCATTTCACCATAACTAGTAATGATGTCTCCCAATTGGCAAGCCAGGTTGGCTGCCCAATCAACGCAGGAGTTGGCCTCCCTATACACGTGTAAAAACACACATTTCAAATTCTTCAATGATTTTCCTAGTTGCTTTAATAGCATTACTAATTGACCAAGAAGGCGGGAGTTTCATATTTAAACAATTGATTATGTTTAAAGAGTCTCCTTCACACCAAAATTTAGTGCATTTAGCTTCCTTGGCAAGGATCATCCCATGGTAAGCTGCCATGGCTTCAGCAACATGATTAGTCTGATTTCCTATGGAAATACATTTTATGATTTTGCATATTCCCCATTCATCCCTTAGGACCACTCCACATCCTGCAACACCCGGGTTACCCTTTGAGGCCCCATCAAAATTGATTTTCATCCATCCCTTGGGCAGACTGATCCATATCACACCCTCTCTAGGGTTGATCTGAAAGCACTCTTGTAATTATCAATACCACCTATGATATTCATATTTTCCACTATACTTCTTCTTATTTTTTCAAACACAATTTTAGCCTTAGTAGTCTTTTCTCTGAAAACTCTATCATTTCTCTCTTTCCATATGCCCCAACACATGTGAGGTAAAGCAATTTTCCATAATAAGGTTGTGGATTTATTTCTTGAAGGATGATGCCAATAATTGAAAATCTCCTGAATGGACTTGGGGAAACCCCAACTGACTTTGAAGTGATCTAGACAACTTCCCCAGACATCAGCAGAGAAAGGGAAATGAAAGAGCATATGATTTATAGTCTCCTCATTCTACTTACAAAGAATACAAAAACTAGGCATACTAATACCTCTTTTTCTGATATTTTCAGTAGTAAGAATTTTATCTTGAAGGGTTGTCCAGAAGAAAATGTTTATCTTAGGGGTGAGGCCTTTCACCCATGCTTTAGCCCAACATGGGCTTTCCATGTTGTAGAACTGTTGATGATACATAGAAGCCACTGTAAAAGTACCACTAGCTATGAATTTCCAAATTAAATGGTCTTCTTCTTCAACCCTCACCATAGAGTTCATGACTTTATTCAAACTACCCAAAGACTGGTCCACCTGAGATAAGTCCTTCCACTGTCCATCTTTCTAGTAATCCTCCACCTTGGTTCCAAATCTTTCCTTGCATTGGTTCTAAAATTTGTTCCACTCAGGGTTTTCATTCAAAGGGATCTCCAGAAGCCAAGGGTCATCCCAGAACTAGATAAGATTCCCTTTCCCCAATTTCCATTTTGCACCTTTGACAATTAAGTCTCTTGTTCTAGAGACATTTTTCCAAATATTGGATCCAATTGGGATAATCTCCGCTTTGAGGAAGCTTTGAAGTGTCGGACATTGACTTTTATTACTAACACACATATTGTTACTAAAGGGGAAATAAATGGTTCAATGCTAATTTGATGCCTTTGATTTGAAAGTTCTAATTTGTGTTTTTGGTTATGAGTTTGCTTGTGTACTATATGGATGTTTGTAAATTTTGTGTGCTTCCTTATTTGGCATTTGATTTGTGTGAACATGAATGATTGAAAGTTAGATTTTGTTTGGAATGTTTAGAATTTCACATTAGATGCTTGAGTGTTTCAAATTTGGAGTTGCTCTTCACTCAAATAAAGAAAAAGACCTAAATTGCATTTTTTTTTTTTTGTGCTTTATTATAATAATAAAAACAAATTAAATATAATTATGCAATGTTTTGAAATAAATTTGGAAGCAAACTTTTTTTTTTGGATTTTTGTTTTTTTAGCATCTGCGTGCATAGAGGAAAGTTACTCTATGTTGTATTGGTTTTGTCATTGATGTCAACACTTATCAACATTTATCTTTCTGGAGATCTTTGGTTATGTTGAACCGACACATTATGTTCACCGACATGTTCAGTGACTTATGCACAGTCATCGGTATCTGGTTCATCGACATGTTATATTGTTCATCGACATTGAGGATGATCTATTATCATTCGGAGATTACTTGGCTATGTCAAAGACATGGTTTGGACACTTGTTTTGGTGATTTGGTTATTGGTCTAATCAAGTTGGCATATTTGTTGTTACCGGAAAATTGGTCTAGGTTATGGATCGGCATGTGTTATCTATTCCAGATCATCATGACACGTTATGGAGATGATTTATTGATTGGTTATTATTTTAAATGCATTGAGCCGACATGATGCATCACATATTGATTCATTTGTAATTGATTTAATTGTAAAATTCTTAGTGAGCCGACCTACACATTTGGTCTTAGGTTTTGGTATATATGTAAGATCTCATTTGTGAGATTATGTGAAAAGTGGAATGTAATATGGTATGGTAGGGTTGTGATATTCGATATATGCGAATATAAGAAGAGCTACTCACGTAGACATCATTTGAAGATTCAAGGAAGGTATAAAGGAGATAATCAGAGCTTAACCAAACTCTATATCCAACATATGAAGATGTTATTTTGAGCAGTACATTATCTAGGATTTAACCATCCTATTGTAGTTATTGCAACTCCCATTTGAGCAGTGAGCTCTAGGCAGTTGGCCTTTCTGCATGTGCAGACCCCATTTGTACACACATACTATCTGCAGTAGTATCATCTGATTGTGGGTAAGGTTTCCCATCGTGGTTTTCCCCTTACAGGGTTTCCACATACAAATATCTATGTTATGTGTTGTGGATGTTGTTTCTCTTTCTGTTGCATGCTTAAGCTTCACCGGTACTATTATTAATTGTTAAACTGTCAACCGACATTAAGTTTGGTTTACCGGTATTATTCATCAAGTTTGATTAAGTTATATTTGGGTTGATATTAATAGACAACTGATTCACCCCCCCCTCTCAGTTGCCTTCGAGTCCTAACAATTGGTATCAGAGCTAAGTCCTCTTTTTGCGAAAGTTTAACAGCTTGAGGAGATTCTATGGCAACTAACTATTTTAGGAAGGACAGTCTGAAACTTGATGGAACTAACTATGGTATATGGAAGATCAGAATGGAGACACATATGAATTGCATTGGAAGAGACATATGGGATGTTACAAAGAATGGCTATATTGGTCCTACATAGAGTCAACCTAATCCACCAAACTTGGCTAAAGATCAGGAGAATGATTGCAAAGCAAGAGAAGCACTTTTGAGCGCATTGTCAGATCAACAAATCATGGGATTATCAGACTGATCTACTGCTAAAGCTATTTGGGATAAATTGGAGACATTGAATGAAGGTGATACCACTGTCAAAATTGCAAAACTGGAATGCTTCCGAGTTAGGTATGAACATCTAAAAATGGAAGAAGATGAAAGAATTTCTACTTTTATGGAAAGAGTTAATGAAATTGTTTTGGGTATACAATGTTGTGGAGGATCCTTAAGTGAAGATGAGATTGTTTCTAAAGTTTTAAGAGCATTGCCACCGACATACAAAATGAAAGTAACTGCTATTAATGAATTGAGAACAATGCCTAATACATCAGTATCTAGAGATACTTTGGTTGGAAAACTTTCAGCTTTTGAGCTTGAGGAATTTGGTCCTGTTGCTACAATTAAGACAGATTTAGCCTTCAAAGCATCATCATCATCTGAGAAATCTGATTGGAAAGCACTTTATGCAAAAGAACTTGAAGACATCAGAAAGGAAAATGAAGAACTGGAAGAGCTTGAAGCACTATTTGCAAGGAAAATGCCTAAAGGTCCAGTTGGAAGTAAGTATGAAGGTAAAACATCATTTAAATGTTTTAACTGCAATAAAATTGGTCATATGGCATCTAGGTGTCCTGATAGACATGCAAGATTGAGAGAAGAAGCTAAAAGAACATATAAGCCTAACCCTGAATATCAAAGATACCGATTCAAGAAGAATAGAGACAAATCATGTTACTATGCTGATGAAGGAGTTACTGATGATTCTGATGAGGAACCGACAGACAATGGATGGGCTTTTGTTGCAATAACAGAAGATCAATCGACACCTATTGTTCCACCGGTAGAGTAGCCCCTGGCAACTAAAGTTGAAGAAAAGGATGAATGGATTATAGATTCCGGATGTTCACATCATATGACTGGTGATAAAAGTAAATTATTAACTTTTCAGGAATACAATGGAGGTCTAGTAAGATTTGGGGATGATAAAGCTTGTTTGATCAAAGGAAAAGGCACTATATATTTTGATGGTAAGCACAATACTAACAACGTTTATTATGTTGAAGGTTTGAAGCACACTCTTTTAAGTGTTGGTCAATTAGTTGAAAAAGGATTTCAGTTACAATTCAAGAATGGTAAATGCAAAATTATGAATAGAACTGGTTTGAAAATTGCAACCGGTAATCAGACTAGAGGTAATATCTTTCATTTGAATAACAATGAGAAGACATGCTTGATTGCACATATTGATGAAAGCTGGTTATGGCATAAGAGACTTTGTCATGTAAATTTTGATTGCATTGTAAAGATCAGTACAACTAAGGCAGTAAGGGATTTACCTAAGATTGTAAAACCTCACAATCTGGTATATAAGGAATGTCAATTTGGAAAGCAAGTTAGAACAAATTTTAAGAGTATTCCAGAGAAATCCAATAATGTTCTTGACTTAATTCATACTGATTTATGTGATCCGACAAGAACTAGAAGTCTACAGGGAGATAGCTATTTTATGCTAATTATTGATGATTATTCTAGAATGTGTTGGGTTACTTTTCTCAAGGAGAAATCATAAGCTTTTGGGAAATTCAAACTATTCAAGGCAATGGTAGATAATGAAACCAATAAGAAAATCAAATGTTTAAGATCAGATCAAGGAGGTGAATTCACATCTAAGGAATTTAATACATTATGTGAAGTGAATGGAATCAAAAGACATCTATCAGCACCTCAAACACCCCAGCAGAATGGAGTTGTGGAAAGGAAGAACAAAACTATTCTGGATGTAGCTAGAAGCATGATATCAGAAGAAAACCTACCTCATGTGTATTGGAGAGAAGCAACGAATACATCGATTTACACATTAAACAGAGTTCACATCAAAGGTGAAACCGGTAAGACCCCTCATGAACTATGGTTTGGTAATACTCCTACTCTTAAATATTTCAGAATATTTGGAAGCAAATATTATATTAGGAGAGATGAGTATGTTGGTAAATTTGATCCTAGAAGTGATAAAGAAATATTTCTTGGTTATTCATCTAAGAGAAGGCATATAGATGTTTTAATAAAAGATTGCAGAAAATCATTGAGAGTGCAAATGTGAAGATAGATGAACAGTTCAGAGGTAATTCAAGATCTATAGAATCTAGACCGGCAATTGAGATGATCATAAATGAACCTACACTAAGTGCACCGGTACAGAATGTAGATCCAGTCACACCGACATCATCAGAGAATTCCACAGTGACTGAACAACATCAACAACAAGTGAATAAACCTAGGTATGTGAGATTGAATCACTCTGAAAGTCGGATAATTGGGAATAAGTATCAAGGTGTAATGACAAGATGAAGACTAACAAATGAAGAGGTATGTTTAATTTCTCAAATTGAACCAACATCTATCATTGAGGCATGTGAGGATAAGCATTGGATTAAAGCTATGGAAGATGAATTGGAACAAATTGAAAAGAATAATACATGGACATTGGTTCCTCGACCTAAAAATAAAAATGTAATTGGAACTAAATGGGTGTTTAGAAACAAACTTAATGAAGATGGTAAGGTAATAAAAAACAAAGCAAGATTAGTGTGTAAGGGATATTCACAGAAAGAGGGAATTGATTACAATGAAACCTTTGCACCGGTAGCTAGAATTGAGGCAGTCAGACTATTTCTTGCATTTACAGCACACAAGAACTATAAAGTATATCAAATGGATATTAAATGTGCATTTCTGAATGGTGATCTTGAAGAGGGAGTTTACATTGAACAACCTGATGGATTTTCTTTGAAAAATGACAAAGATATGGTTTGCAGGTTAAGGAAAGCTTTATATGGATTGAAGCAAGCTCCTAGAGCTTGGTATGCTAGATTGGACAAATATCTTTTGAAGCTTGGTTACACTAAAGGTAATGCTGACAACTACTTATATTTCAAAGTGACTAATGATGACATCTTGGTTATTGAAGTGTTTGTTGATGATATCATTTTTGGAGGAGAAGATGGATTGTGTAAGGATTTTTCTAATAAGATGCAGGAAGAATTTGAAATGTTTATGATTGGGGAGATAAAATTCTTTTTAGGATTGCAGATTTCACAGACTGATAAAGGTATATTCATATGTCAATCAAAGTACTTGAAGGAACTACTAAAGAAATTTGGTATGGAAAAATGTAAACTGGTAAGTACTCTTGTGACTACAACTGATAAATTATCACTGAAGGATAATTCAACCCATGTTAATCTGACAAGATATAAATATATGATTGGAGGTTTACTGTATTTGACACAAACAAGACCTGATATAATGAATGCAATGCGTATTGTTTCAAGATTTCAAAGTAATCCTAGAGAAAATCATGAATCAACAGTAAAAAGGATTTTTTGGTATTTACAAGGCACAACAAATCTTGGTTTATGGTATCCTAAAGATGAAAATTTTGATTTATGTGCATACACCGATGCTAATTGGGCACGAGATGTAGATGACATAAAGAGCACCACCGGCGGGGTATTCTTTCTTGGTAGCAGATTGATTTCATGGTTGAGCAAGAAATAGAGGTGTGCATCATTATCAATAGCAGAATTAGAATATGTTGCAACAACAACTAATTGTGCTCAGGCATTATGGATCAAACAAATGTTGAAGGACATAAAGGTTAAATGCAAAGAACCTATAATCATCTATTGTGATAATTCAGCAGCAATTGATATATCAGAATCTGATATTTCACTCTAAAACTAAACATGTTTCTATCAAATACAATTTTCTGAAAGAGAATGTTGAAGCAAAGGAAGTGAAATTGGTTTATTTGAATACTAAAGAGCAGATTGCATATATCTTTACAAAGCCTTTACCTAAAGAAGCCTTTGAATATCTCAGAAAGCAACTTGGGGTAATACTATCACCGATAAAGACTTAGACAGTTGGAGATTGGCATCAGACTGACAAAAACTAACAGAGAAACCTTTTTTCCGGCTTTGATGGAGGAGAGCTACTTCTCAGGGGGAGTAGTTGGATAAGTTGGTATTTGTAATTAGTTCTATGAACTGGTTGTATCTGGTTTTTGTATTGCTTTGGCATTTGATGTCAAAGGAGGAGAGATATCTATGAAAAAACACATTATCCTTTGGGGAGAGATTGTTACTCTCTATATTTTGATTTCTGGTATTGATTTCTAGAGATTGTTGGTTTTTGGTTTTTGGCATTCTAACTTTGGCACTTAGATGTTTTTCCATCTTGTGTTGCCATCAATGCCAAAGGGGGAGATTGTTGGTATTATGGATGTGTTGCATTGGTTTTGTCATTGATGTCAACACTTATCAACACTTATCTTTCTAGAGATCTTTGGTTATGTTGAACCAGCACATTATGTTCATCGACATGTTCAATGACTTATGCACAGTCATCGGTATCTGGTTCACCGGTAGGTTATATTGTTCACTGGCACTGAGGATGATCTATTATCATTGGGAGATTACTTGGCTATGCCAAAGACATGATTTGGACACTTGTTTTGGTGATTTGGTTATTGGTCTAATCGAGTTGGCATATTTGTTGTTACCGACAAATTGGTCTAGGTTATGAACCAACATGCGTTATCTATTCCAGATCGGCATGACACATTATGGAGATGATTTATTGATTGGTTATTATTGTAAATGTATTGAGCCAACATGATGCATCACATATTGATTAATTTGTAATTGATTTAATTGTAAAATTCTTAGTGAGCCAACCTACACATTTGGTCTTAGGTTTTGGTATATATGTAAGATCTCATTTGTGAGATTATGTGAAGAGTGGAATGTAATATGGTATGATAAGGTTGTGATATTCGATATATGTGAATATAAGTAGAGCTACTCACACAGACATCATTTGAAGATTCAAGGAAGGTATGAAGGAGATAATCAGAGCTTAACCGGTACTGAATCCAGCATATGAAGATGTTTTTTTGAGTGGTACATTATCTAGGATTTAACCATCCTACTGTAGTCATTGTGACTCCCATTTGAGCAGTGAGCTCTAGGCGGTTGGCCTTGCTGCATGTGTAGACCCCATTTGTACACGCATACTGTCTGCAGTAGTATCATTTGATTGTAGGTAAGGTTTCCCACCGTGGTTTTTCCCCTTACAGGGTTTCCACGTACAAATATCTGTGTTATGTGTTGTGGATGTTGTTTCTCTTTCTGTTTCATGCATTAAGCTTCACTGGTACTATTATTAACTGTTAAATTGTCAACCGACATTAAGTTTGGTTTACTGGTATTATGCATCAAGTTTGATTAAGTTATATTTAGGTTGAAATTAATAGACAACTGATTCACCCCCCCCTCTCAGTTGCCTCTGGGTCCTATTGTATATGATTTAATTATAATATAGTAAAACTAGCAAGATGAAGATTTCCTTTTTATTTACAAATAAGTGTCATTCGAGTAGAAAGGAAGAAAAAGGTGAATTCAATTGACAATTGATTGATTCAAAACTTTCCTATTGTTTCCAACTAAAATAATTGTTTGACCAATTTAATAAATTGTGGGTGTTTGCTAATTTTATGTTATAATGACAAGAAAGTGGGTTCCACTTGTCTGTTTGTTGTTTTGTTTAGTTGCTTTGAAAATGAATTGGTTTGTCTACTTGTTTTGCTCATTTTCTCTAAGATTTTTAAGAGAGAGAATGTTGCTATTTTGAGTTTGTTGTTTGCAAGAAAATGAAATAATCTATTCCAATAATTTGGAACTATTCTATCCTAAATAGAAATTTCATACAAAGTGTAAAAACTTTAGAGCAAGGAAACAACTAATATAGAGCTAATAACTATTTTATTCTACAAGAAACAAATCAATCTACATAAAAGGGAAGTTAACTAGAATCCTGACACTTATAATGATATGAAAGATCCAAAGTGTGACGAAAGATGACTGAAAATATTGTCCTCAAGGTCCCAATTATTGCCTTCTCTAAGGACCCAATTGTTGCCTCCACCTCCTCTTGAATTGAATTAAGGGTGTTCATTTGCTAATAGAAAAGACATAAAAAATACTACACAAACTAAATTCTAAGGTAGTACAACAATGTTGAAGTTGGATGTTGAGAATTGAAATTTTTTAAATTATTGCAAATCATGAAAATGAGATGATCTAGTGTTTTGATAAGCCTAGAGGTTATAGATGTGTAATATGTTATAGGTAGAGTTGCATTGGATTTTTGAATGATTAGTATTGTGGTTCCTTTCCTTCTTGAAACAAAATGGTACATTTACTCAAATCTCAAGAAACAATTAAACCCAAAGAGTTTAAGGAAGCAAAATGACCTATACAAAACTTTTAGAAACTATTAATAAGATGGGATCTACAATCAAGGTGTGGGATCCACATAATTTGAACATGTTCAACATTTCTAATTAAGCCTCGAATAAAATATCAAAAATGAAAATAGTGCAAGAATAGGGACATGCAAAGAAATCATGGATCCTAAAATAACATGCATGTTTTTCCTTTATAATAGTAGTTTAATTGTCATGATGAAAGTGGATTCATCGGAGTGTTCATGTAATCAAAGAAGTGAGTTATAGAAAAGGGGTAAATATATCAATTAAAGGCAAAAAGTAAGTTTTTTTAAAACAATAAGTACAATAAGTAAGTTTTTTGAAAAGAATAAGTATGGAAGCTTAGTAGATAATTAAATGTGCCCAAAACAAAGTGAAAAGATGTCATAATGGTCAACCAAACACTTCCATCATACTAGGCTTAGTCTAAAGAGATTTATTTTCATATTTAATGACATGTAGGGTTCTGTGCTATTTCATCAAGTAATCATTGGACCCGCTATTTGTTAAGAAATAGGTAGTGTTTAGAAACACCTTCAAAGAATCTATTGAATCATCAAGGTCATCTCCTCAATCAAACCCTTAAATGGTTTGATTAAACAATACTAAACCAAGGTTGAAAATAACAAGAAAGAATGCATTGTGCTCTTAAGATGATGATGCAATGTTCATATAACAATTCCTTGACTTTTCTCATTGAAATCTAGATGCACACTAAATAATTCATTTGAATTAAAGTTAAAGTGTTTAAATACGCCATCCTAGCATGAAATTTGGAATAATTTGTGTATTTATTAGCTCATAACAACTTGTGGAAATGGAGAAATGGAACTCAATTTAAAATTTTGAATTTATAAGTTCATGGTTCAAATCTATGAACATGTAGACAATCTACGTCAAATCTACATTTGCAAACTTGAACTATACAACAAATAATAAATTTAGGGATGGGGATCACCTTATGGTATAAGTGATCATGGAATTAAGATACGACAATGTTATTTGACAACTTCCATGTGAAACACTTAATCTTACGCACTAATCAATGCATAAAAGACAATCCAATCACCATAAACTAAAACATCAGATAAAAAACATAGACATGCAGTTTTCACAATTAAAACTATATTTTTGACTCTTCTTTTAAATTCTTTTAACTTAATTCAATATAATTATAATAAATATATTAAAAAATAACAAAATAAATTACGTTAAATTGTATTTTCTAATTGTCCTTTGAAAATTCAAGTGAGCCATTCTACAATTGCAACTTGACTGGATGTAAAACAAAATGATGAAGTGTGAGACCTCTTTGATAGGGCGAGGATGACCCCCTATTTCTTCGCCATGAAAGGTTATAAAAGGTCACCATTGACAAAATTTTGCAACTCATGGCAAAAAGAGCTGGTCACAATTGGCAACATCAAATTCATTGCTACCCCTGAGCTCATTGTGGAAGCCACTGGATTGAAATGTGAAGGGCAGAAAGTGGAAAAGAAAATATTGGGAGCCTACAAAGGACTTCTCAAGAAATTCTTTGAAAAAGGGGAGAGGCCTACAAAATAACTATGATCAATGCATCCTGTCGACCCTGTATGCTATGGTGAGTTTCCATGTAATGAAATATTTTACCTCGAAAGAGTGTTATTCTATTGTTCACGAATACTATTTTTCGCTTTTAAATCATATTCGTCATAAGGAAAACATTGACCTATTGTTCTACTTGTTCTCATCTTTGTCTGGTAGAATCTATAAAGGGGTCTCTCCCCCTTTGCATCAAGTGTTTATTTATGTGCTTTATCAATTTTCCTTTGACTGCTACCCTCACCATAGTTGTCTATTAACCTATCTTGGAAACCCTAGTGATATTGAGGAAGCCCCTCACAATTCGGTTCATATTGAACTTGTTGATTCTAAACCACTGCCTCCTGAATGTAGCAATCATGAACCTAACTCAAAAGGCAAAAAGCTAAAAAATCCCCTTGTTAATAAAGCTTTGGAGGTTGCACTTCTTTAAACAACCCCGGACAGATGGAAAGCCTCTACTCCCAAGACCAGCTCTTCCAAAGCTAGGAAAATTGATAAAAGACCCATGAAAAAAGTATCAATATAAACTTAGACGATCTAATTTTAGATGACGAGGAAGAGGCCAAGCAGGAAGTTGATAAATAGGATGGTAGCTTTGGTGAGAGACACTTTGTGCGTCTAATTGCTAAAGACAAAAGGAGCAAGAATGTTACTAAGGAGGATACCTTGTTTTTGTTGAGGTTTATGCTCTAGAAGAGGATGTGGATCTCTCTTCTAAGGATTGTAAAGATGAGGATTTTCAGGATATTGAGGAGGAACAGGTGGATGAGAGTGATGAAAATTTGGAAGCCACTTATGAGCCTAAGGACGAAGGTATGAGGTTAATTCAAAGAATCCCATCCCTTGTTTACATTGGTGAGGAAGATATTGGGCTAATGTCTCAAGATAACCCCTAGTATGTGGAGAATGAAGACAAAATTGCCAACCTAAGGGGTCAAATTGCAGACCTATAGGTTTGTGTTATGAACCTTGAAACCCGAGCAGAGGAGTGCTGAAAATGTAAAAGGCACATGAGCAGGGCTATCAGTTCACTTTGTCCCAGTATAGATGAAATTATGAGAAAAGATGCTATAGGATTCATTTCAAGGTAGAGCAAGATAAGGAAGAAGGCAAAGAAACAACATGACCTAGGTAACTTTTAGGATGAGAAGTAGATTGATGAAGACATGTACCAAGAAGCTTAGCAATACCAAATGGGGAGGCTCACAAGGAATTGGGAGATTCTCAATAGTAAATAATGTAGAGGTTTGAGACGGGTTGCTGGATGTTGTGCCTTTTTGCTATCTTTTTTAAGGTTACTACTATGGATGGCTTTGATAGCATTAGAAGCTTGCTATGGCTTAGGTTTAATAGCTATATGATTTCTAAGTTTAATTCTCTGAACAATATGTTTAATGAGGCCTGTGTGTCACCTAAGACTAAGGTTAATTTTGATATAGATACTATTAGTAGTGTTTATTTGGGCTTAAATCCTTATGATACTATGACTATCTATGATTATATGTTGTTGTTTTGGGTGGATAGCCTCTTTTGGGAGGGTTGGGTTTCTAGTTTTAGTGTTTTTGATTACTTGCTAGTGGGTTAGCTTCATGATTTTTGTTTGGCTTCCGGCTATGTGTTGTCAGTTGCTATTCTGTTGTTGCTCACTTTTGTTGTTTGAAGTCTTTTCTTTATGAGGGATCAAGGCCCTTTCCCTGCTTAAGTAATAAAAAACTTGCTAATATACAAACATAAACAAACTTTGTCTACGTCTTTGTAGACGAGTTAGTCTATATTTTTGTAGAGGACACAACAATAACCATAAGAGTTTGATTACCTCTCAATCAAGTAAAGGCACATCATAATGATTTTGCACTACTATACCTGCAAGATAAGAAGTCTATTACAACAAATCGACTTAGCTATATACCGTGTAGATGGCATCTCCTCCATGTAAAGAAATATAAGCTTGAGAAATTTTCATGGCTCATAGCAGGTTCCACAAACCAAAATCTTTACAAAACGTTTGCAACCATGTCATCCTTGAGGGTCTTATAATATTTCATTTGATAGGATAACAACCAAAGGTTTAGACAAGAAAACTTACTAGTGAAGATTGATCAAAACAATAATTCACCCAAGAGGGTTTTGTGTGATGGAGATTGCACGACTGCTCTTGACAGTACTGTATTCTTTGCAAAAGCATGGCAGGCAAAGATCAGCTAGATATGAGAATTTAATCAACCTTTTTTTCCTGTATTTCGAAAGGGTATCTAGCAAGAAATTATAAGATGAGAACTAGGCATTGCTAATGGGAAAGATTCATGTCTGGGAGCAATTTTAAGTTTTAACTGATGAAGCATTTGCAAGAAAATATGTCAGAGCTACACTATGGAACCTTAAAAACACAAACAATGTCTCAATTCACTCATTGGATTAGCTTTCAACATGTTCATTTAAGTAGGCAATGAAATGGGGGAATTAAATATAACAGGTAGAGAGAAATGATATCAGAACATGACAAAGTTATACGAGTAGGTAAGATGGGATTCACTTTCATCTATTTGCAACATGAGCCAAAGGAAGGAATGAATAGAACACAACAAAATAAAAATATAAGAATGAGACACATGAAAGCTTGACAAAAATCAAAATATAAGAATGAAACATATGAAAGCTTGTGTAATAATCAAAGAGTTATAGTTCAATTGCTTGAGCATAATTAGTGAAGGTGATGTTATGTTCCTTGGTTATGCCATCCACCAAAGTTCAAAACTCTTAGAAATATGATAGAAGAGATGAGGCCAAGTATGTGCCTTGTGTGACTTTGGTGGAAGAGATACTCCTCAATCCTCGACTCTTAGCTAAAGAGACATTAACATAGGCTCATGCTCTTGTGTTGGGTAGCAAAATGAACTTGTAGATGATATAAAATCCTCCATGAAAAAAACTTTTGTAATATTATTTTCATCCTCAACATCATAAAAAAGAATCATTTACAAAATGACTATTGACCAATTACCAGTGATTAATGTTGGGGAGGGAAATCCCTTTGACTTTGCCATATGACATGGCATTGGAAAGAAATAGAGGTATATGGAGGAATCAATGTGATGCTTCAACTTTCAATGAACTAAATGGTAATACCACCATTTGTCTTGCTACCTCTAGCCTAGCTTAATTCTTTTTGTTGGAAGCCAATTGATCATTAAAAGATCTTCAAGTTTCAGGATCTTTTTTGCTTTTTAGGCTTGCCAATTTATGTTATGGTAATTTATATTAATAAAATTAATAAACTGTTGACATATTGGATTATCAAGTTATTTTTGTTGTTACGTAAATTCTAAATTTTCTCTAACGTTTTATTCACCATAGTATTTACTATTCTTCTTCATACCATTAGCTTAACAAGCTTTTGTAGAAATTTATATGGGTCAGCTTAACAAGCTCTTTTGTAGAAATTTCTATGGGTCAGCTTAGCAAGCTTTTGTAGAAATTTCTATGGGTCAATTTAGACTATAACAAAGGTTTCTATAGAGTTGTTCGGGATATATATTGATTTCTTAGGAACTCTAAAAGGCTTACGCCTTATTGGTGTTACAAGATAGGGTTTGTACTTTGAGTTTAATGGATTATCAAAATTTGTGATGGTAATGGAGCCTAGAAAGTCCTACTATGTAACTGTATTGTCTCTAGTTTTGCATATAGGAGAATTGTCTAGAATGGCCTCAACTTCTAGTCACTTTTGATCTCTCCTATTCTTATTATAATTAGTAGAACTTTTGTTGCCCAAGTATTCAACAGACTAGGAATCTCTTAATCTATGGCTAATTTGAAATGGAGATGGATTTCACATTGGTCTATCCATGAACCAACAATATCTATGGTGGTCTTCCACCATTCTATTTCAAGATAATCCATTGGTGGTCATTCCTTGGATGCACTCCCTCAAGTTCTTCAAAAGAGGAGTTAGGCAAATGGATTTTAGACTAGTCTATCCATCAACGAACAATCCCTATGGTGGTCTTCCAACTTTGTATTTCAAGACAAGCCATTGATGGTGTTTCCTTGGATGCACTCCCTTAAGTTGTTTAGAAGAGGAGTTTGAAATTTGCAAGATTTATACCCCAAGTTTAATTCCACTTGGATTTCTTGGTTATAGGCCATGCCTAAGTATACTTTCTATTATCCAAAGAATGTAACATTTTCCATTACAACAATTGCACAAAATTTATGTTCATTATATTAAGCCCTAGTGGAAGGATTGGAGGTAGCATGTTAATACTCCCTTCCATAATTATACTCTTAAGAAATGGTATAGATGATTGTCACTATCTTCCTATGATTCAAGAGATACTTTTTAGGTGGTCATTGCAATGTCCTTTTATGTGGGACAAATGTGCTTCTAAATGACCTAGAGAGTAATATTGGAGCCCAAGATTGCTCCCTCGCTTTCCCTAGGGTTTTCTATATGACAACCTTTCTATTGGCAATCATGTAATGCATTTTGGTGTTTCCAATTCAAGATGCTTCTTTTGTGAGTAACCAAAAACTATTTTGCATCTTTTGGTCTTATGCTTATACATAGAAGGCTTGAAAGTAAGTTCGCCATTTTTGCAATTGCCACAACCTAAGCTTTTATATGACATAATGTTTTATTAAGTGATGGGGCCACATTATTAGCTAGGTTCTCCTAGTTATGCCATGCCATTAGGTGGCAAGCCCCGTTTTGCATGTGGAAAGATAATTATTTTTCTATATCTTTTAATTTTGGTGTGAGTTTATTTTTCTATTGACACCAAGTCATGGGTGTTTTTTACTCTGCTCATGTAGATACAAGTTTAGGCCAATAATGTGGCCCTTCAAGTCTAACATCATCAAACTCTACTTGATCATTGAGAAAATGCTTCTTACACTAGATTGCTAGGGTCCTACCTTCTTTGCCTTCTCTTAGTAGATCCCCCACTAAGGGAAATAGTGTGGCAACTTAGACTCCTCTCAACATTGCTCTTGCAATTGTTGAGGAGGCTTCTCTTTGGTATCTACTAGACAAACTTCTAGATAGATTGCTCTAGAGGGCTACCTAATGGGGTGGATGGTTGACCCTTCCTTGCCATTCTCTAGTGTCCTCTCAAAGGTATGGGTGGCCCCCCTAGTGATCAAGACAAGTTTCTTTTTCTAGTGCTTGCCATGTCTTTGTTATATAGTGCATAGAGACAACCAAGTGTGAAGTTGTGCTTCTGTGGTTTCATCTCAATGAATAATTTATTTATTTTTAATTGAGAAAACAATTACAACAATTTAAAGAAATTTTCAGTAAGATATGGTATTCATATATTTAAAGAAGCATACCTAAAAAGTTAGAAATACCAGGCAACTCTTTTAGCTATTAAAGAAAGGGTGTCTAGTTGTTTTTAAGCCTATCTTGGAAAGAAAGTGAAATTTAAATGGAGAAGGGAACTACTGAGTCAACTATTGCTCCAATTTCCCAGCTTGAGCTCCTCCGAGAAGAAAGCAACCCTTTAGTAATAGTGAGTGAGCATGGATTCCTGATCTGGCATCCAATGCAATGGGCTTCCTATAACTTTCTCACCAGTTGCTCAGAAAAATTAAGAGGTTTTGCTGTAATATGATCTCATCTAGCATATCACATTAGCTCTGGCATGCTTTTCAGAGGTGCAATATGATGCCATGGTTCTTCATGCTACAAACTAATAATTGAATGGACAATCACATATTAATTGTTACCGAGATCAAGATGTGGCAGTAAAATCTATATTTGCTATGACCCATGCAGGCTTTGGTTCTCCAATTTTAAGACTGTAGGTAGCCTCATGGAACGCTGTTCATTGAAGAAATATAAAAAATTGGGATATTTTCCAATGCTGTATGAAAAACAGTTGAAGAGTTTTAGTTGCTGCTTTAGAGGGGAGCTGGACTTTTGCAGTGTCTGCTGATTAAGCCCAAAAGCCCATTCACAAACTTCTGTTACTTTCTGAAACATTATGTCCTGAATAATCTTAACTCAAGTCGTCATTGTTGAGCATCAAGACCCAGACCAAGGTTTTGCAGTGAAGGTAATGCTTCAGAGGTCGGTAGCGGCCAAGTTTCAAGCTGAGTTTTTAATGAAGGGTTTCCATTTTCAAAATCCATCCTGTGGATAGTTATAAGAAACTACATTTAAAAACTCCATCTCGGCTCAGCCTTGTTGAGTTGGATGGTATTTAGGCAATAATTTGTCCTCAACAAAGGTAAATTCAAGAGCACCAGCAAAGATGTGCTTGCCTTTTTCAGGAATAGATTTAAACCTGTTGTAAGATTGGTGTAACTTTTCTATTCTCTGCAGATGCATTTCTCCAAAATAACAAATAAAAAACAACATAATTTACTCCTAAAATTGCTCCTACATTTTCTGAAAATGATGGAAAGCAACGACATTACCGCATTCGTGAGGATGACAAATGCACTTGATTCCAATACCACAATTCCCATCTTGCTTATCACACTCGTCACACAGCCTCACATCAGGAATCTGGTCAGGAAGATTGAAAGATAGCCTAATTCCATAACCCCACTTACTCCCTTCCACTCCACCATACACATTGACATAGTGCTTACACTGCAACTCTCCCAAGCTACGGTTTCCCAGCCTCTCAAAGTCAGTTGCACAGCAAGGCAAGGAAGAAGAAGAGTAGGAGCCCTGTTCTGGCTCTTTCAGCCCTACTCCACAATGCTTATGACAAGATTCAGAAAGAAACCCTGGCAGACTTGCTGTTAAGATCTGGCTAATATTCTTGCACAATCCAGAGGAGGCGAGAGCAAGAGGGCAATTAAGGAGAAGAATGGTGTTGTGGGGTGTGGGGGGAAGGACGGAATCCATTGAGAAATGTTGGTGTGTAATGGGATTGAGGGAAGAACATGTAGACATGGAGGGGTCAGAGATTGTCATGGTTTGGGTTTTGTAGTCTATGCCTTGGACTTCAAACAGTCCATAGGTTGTGCGGAGATTAACTTTTTGGGCTTTGTGATCACATTGTAGCATTTGCTTGTATGGGAATGCTCCACATCCTTGGGTTGAGCCAAATGGGTGTTGCAGGGGAATGTTTCCACAGTAGGCAGAGCAGTTCGTTGTAGCTGAATGAGACAAAGTTGTTTGGATTATTATTTGCAGAGATATATAGAAAACAAAATTCAGATGGAAGTTTTTGTTTTGGGTTACATGCAGATCCATCCCTGCACTGCAAATCAAGAACAAAAAGGAAAAGTGTACCAGAGGGAACACATAAATCTTTCATATGCTCGCATTTTTTATTTGATTGTAAACGTACTGTTTCCCTTTATGATCTGTCTTCCATTATGTGGGACCGGGTATATGATTTCTTTGATTTATTGCAGATGGAAAGTTAATATTTCCTTTTAAATTTATCCAGAAAAAGCAGCTACAGAGATCCGGTGCTTCTAAACTTCTGTCTGTATATGAGCCATCCCTTCATGTGTGCAGCCTGGGCAGAATTCATCTGTATGTTGCATCACGATTGGCAAGGTCATGGTCCCATGGAGGGGTTTATCTAAAATTTCTGTGAATGCTGAGAAAATATAGTAGGGAAGTGGTTCTATGGATTTCAGAATTAAATCTCAAGGAGCAAGCACTCGCTGAACTTCTGATCTAACTAGATCAATGAAGACAGTTTTATGGATTTTGAGGCAATTATTCATAATAAATAAATATTAAAATTAGTTTTATGAGTTAATTATTTATAATATTCAAATTTATTTATATAGATTATTAAAATATCATGTGTATTACTATAAAATTTATGTAAGAATAAAATTATCTCATGAACTAATGTATACCCATTTCTGATAAATTAAGTAAACAATAATTGAAATAAGTGAATATTACAAAATTTAAGGTGAAAATTAAATCATATTCTTATTATATACAAATTTAAAGATTTATCTTACTACATCTTGAAATAATAGAGAAGAAAGAAGCAATCTATTTTAATGTGTTTTGGGTTGCACTAAAGGGCTTGTCTCTAGCTAAACAATAACAAAAGTTAAACATCTTTCAAGAAAATAATTTATCTGTGGTTCTCCTAGGCTATGAAGGTATGTAGAGAGTTACGTGAACTTTTAGAGACACAGAAACCATCCCCTAATTTTATACTAAGAATGTCTACATACAAAATGATTGTTTGTCTTTCAATCTAGATGATGCATGTAACAAGTATGATATTCCTAGGGAATGTGATGAAGGGTACTCCCTTTACAAACCCAAACACACAACAACAACAACAAAGAAATAAATAGAAAATGCAAAAAAGAAATGCTTGCTTTCTATTATCCCAATGAAATGAGAACTACAACATTCAAAAAATTACATGCTAAGACACATGGGCTCAAATCATTACAAAGAAAATCAACTCTTTAAGAAAACCCTACAATCTAGAGCCACAATATGTATTAATGGATCTGTCTCTCTCTAAACCTCAGTTGACCTCTTTATTTAGCACCAATAACTGCCTTAGAATGTTCTAGAAAGTGTAACTTTTCTTCCTTTTGCTACTCAACAATCGAGCGATTCATTTGCTTACCCAAGTGAATTTTCATTGAAACTTGAGTTTTGGTGGCACAACTTTTGAGAGTCATAACTTTTGACACATGCATCCGATTTGCTATTATAAGATATCGTTTGAAAGCTCGTGAAGACATTTGAAATACCAAATACATCTAAAGATCTATTTCTCCAACTTCAAAACTTTTCAGGGGCTTCTAAAGTCTTCAATTTTGAGTCTAAAACTTCATTGGAGAAATTTTTTAGGACGAAAAGTTTAATATCTTTCAAATGTTGCAAGATATTGAGATGGTTCTTTCACCAATTCATTTATTTTTCAATTTCACTCCTCGGGGTTAGTTTTCATGTCCATACAAGCCCAAATAGGTCGACTTACTAAAAATAGCAGGTGAATATTTTTTTGTCATTTCAAGTTGTTGATTGTCTTACACCTTGTAAGTGTGATTATGGGCTCTAAAACAACTAAATTAAACTAAAAAACAAAACAAAAATACAATATTGTTTGGGTGATGCAAGATTTACCTTACACCATTAGATGCTCCTACATCAGACACCTAAGGTAATTTGAGAAATGACCTTGTCACATCTTAGTTGTTTGAGAAAAATCAAGATGGTCTACCTCATCCTTAAACAACCATGATGAATCTTCAGTAGAACCTCCTTTCCACTTAACCAGATACTCCTCATACTACCTACATCTTGTGTTTCCACCCACATGACTATCCAAGATGTCTTCTATCTCCTCTTTTTTTGAAGTAGTTGCTAGAATATTCCACCGTGTTTCTACTGATTCATCTTCAATGTCTCCTTCATGGTACTCTCTCCTTCATGGTACTCTGTCAAGTCCACTTGGCACTCCACCTTGCACACATTTACTAAATCATGCTTCTTCAAGATTATACATTACCCAAATCTCTTCATCTACAACTGTTAGACAGATATGATACCGGGAGTAAACTGAGAGGGGAGGGTGGGGGGTGAATCAATTTACTATCAGATATCAGAACTATATACACATAAAAATGGCTATGAGCAATTAAATAAATATTTTATATTTATTTAATAATTATTCTTTTATTAAATAGTTAATTTGAAAAGATTAATTTATTTAATTCATTTTTCGTGTCTTTCTATTAATTAATATTTTATTAATTAATTAATTTATTCTATTCCTCTAAAATAATTAAATATCTAATATTTAATTATCTTCTCCAAACAATTAAATATCCAATATTTAATAGTTATTCTCCTATCCTATAGTCTCAAATATTAAATAATTCTAAATTATTTAAATCCCTTTTCCAACTCACCTTCCATCTCCACTTCATCTTCCCTTTGTCAACTCATCAAACATGTGGCTAAGGAAATTAATATTTCTTAAATATTAATTCATCATTTATCTTCAACCTCCAAATTTAATGAAATATTGTGTACGTACATATATTTCACAACCATCCTCTATATTCTCTCCAACACCCCCTACATCTTAGGAAGGACTTGAATCCACTTGTCCTGTCATGCCTAAATTTCCTCCAACCATCCCTAGATTCTCTCAGTCAACAACCTAGTCAAGGTGAGATGAGTGACACTTGTCTTCTCCTTCCCCCTTTCTCTCAACCTTCACCTTTTCTCACAACCATCCAAATCTATAGATCTGATCATGATCGTTGATCTGAGTCACATCATCTCATCCTCTCAAGGTCTATTAAATCAAGAGCTTTAGTTGAGAGAGTTAATCTTCAAGTTAGACTTCAAGAGACTTCAAGAGACTTCAAATGCATTTTCAAGCAAATCATTTGTATCCGTGAGTTTTAACCTTGAAGCAAATAGCAATAAGCATTTTAGCAAAATCATGTAGTATTGCATATCATAGCATCAATTAACTATCAGTTATCAGTCCATTCTTCATATGCCATCTTGGAAGCTATCAGTGCATTGTCTAAGAGTGCACCATCTGCAACCAGGAACTGTGGAGTTAGGACACAATGAGACATAAACCATGAAGGTAATATTAGTATTTTATTTCATATGTATTTCATGTAGTTTCATTGGTTGAGTTTGGATTTCCTGTTGCATTTCCATTTGTATTTTGTGAAACTAACTTATTGCAAGTAGCATTCTAAGGATAAATTTAAGTCGACACATTTTGGCGCCCACCGTGGGGCCCATGGACCTCGCATATACGTTTAAAAATCTCGCAAAAGTAAAATTAACGCATTTGTAATGCAGATTCATGCATGTGTAAATTCTGACAACGCTTTTGTTCCATAGGATAGCGCATTTGTATCTCAGGTTCGCGTATTTTCATCACAGGTTAACGCATATGTCATGTAGGTTAGCGCTTTTGTCTGAAAATCTACGCATGTGCATCACAGGTTAGCGCATTTGCATCATAGGTTAGCACTTTTGTGACGCAGGTTAGCCCTTTTGTGACGCAGGTTAGCGCTTTTGTGACATAGGTTAGCGCATTTGAAACAGAGTACAAATTGTTTAATCAAATCTTGAAATTAGGCTTGTGCAAGGGTAATATATTTCTCTTTTCTCTTTCTTATACTTTAAGTTATATTCCATATATATTGTCAGGATGTTTGAGAGGGGTTTCAAACCTCTAGGAGTTATAATGCAAAATCTAGTTTTTGGAAGATCTTCCAAATTTCAGACTTGGTCAAATTTCAAGGTATTTCAGGATCAGGAGTGAAAAATTTGTAACCATGATTTGAAATTAGGCTTGTGGAAGCCCACCTAAGGTTTTTTATTTTCACTAACTTCTTTTTTATTGCAGGTTTCTAACAGTTTCTTGTAGATTTGGAGGAGTTAAGTTAGGATTTAGTGATTTCTTTTCTAGCTTTGTCAAAGTTGGTTAAAAAGAACTCATATTTCCTTTTGGGTAAAAAGAACTTCATTTTTGAATTTGGTGTTGTAAAAAGTACCTCACTTGTTTTTTGATTCTAAAAATAATCACATTTGCAAGGTAAAAAGAACAACAAATCAAACATTTACTTTCTTGCAAAGTTGGGATTCACACCTCAAATTTTGGGCTCTAAAAAGAACAACAATCTTTCATTTTGTTGCAAAGGTAAAAAGCACAATAAATCTTTTTTTTCGCAAGTTAAAAAGAACAATCAACTTGTCCATTCTTACAAAGAAAGTTACTTTTTGTAACGATTTTTCATTTTGTTGACCAAGTTTTCCAATTCTTAGTTCAGAAAATCATTTGCTATGTGGGGCTAAAATAAACACCATGCTTGTTGGAGCAACATCTCCAAATAGAGGATAAATCACATTACTATGGAAAGTTAAAAAGAACACCGATATTCTGTGTCTCGAAAGTGGTAGGTATATGCTCTCCCCTTAATTGGGTGAGCAAAAAGCCAAACCCACTCTTTTTTTTTACTTTCAAAGCAATTAAATCCTTTAAAGGGCCTGCCTTCTTGAGCTACCTTGAGGGGGCCAGTGAGAGGGGAATGACCTAAAGTGGAAACGGGCTAATACCGAGTCCTTCCAATCCACTATAAATAAATCATTTTTGTGACGAAAGTCCCAAATAACATGTGCTGATAAGTTCATACCGACACTATGTTTCCCCATAAACCCTATGGAGCGTAACCTCTATAGGTTGGGAACCTTCTGTATTTACAGAGCTGAAAGTGCCACATGTATGGCCACATGACCAGAAGCCTTTACTAAAAACCACTTGTACTAGTTGCCAAAATCCTTCTAGTTGTTGGCGCAGGAGGTCGGACCTCTGAAGCGACTCACACACATACGGTTCTTAGTAGAGATATAAAGTTTGTCATAGGGAGTTTTCATGAAAACTGGTGCTTGGCTGCCCCGAAGAAGTAAGTGCCAAGGGTGGAGCCAGTGGGGTCAAACATCTAAATATCCACTTTGAATAGCGTAGCCTCGGGGGAAACCCCATTTGAGATTCAACAACTATTGTCTCAGCTTGCCATAAGACTTGTACTTGCTTGTGCATTTTGTTTATTAGACATTGTGTCTTCTATGTTTGTTACATGTTCCAAATGGTCAAAAGTTGAAGAAAATTATCATCTACAAGTGAGAAAAAATCCAACAAATTATTGAAAAAATTGATCAAAAGGGTAATACAAAAGCTTTCCAACATTTGAAACACCAAATCAAAAGTAAAGTGTCAAAACATCAGTATCGAAATACTTCTTGAGTAGATTTGTCTCTAAACCATCACGTATTTTCAAACTAGCTCAACAACTGGGTCACTAATCCAATAGGCTATTCCCAAAAGGCTTCTATAAGCATAAACATTCAACAAGCTATTGATTCAAACATCTTAAGTGCAAAAAAAATCAACATCATTGTCAAGTCTCCCATTAGGATAATCAAATCCTCTATCACGAAGCTTGATCAATCTATACTAGGCTCATAATCTTGGATTTATCTTTCCTATTTTGAACCTAGGTTATATCAAAATTAGAATTACACCAACTTTGGAATCAAACAAACTTGTAAACTGTCAGATGCTTATATGACTTTTAAGTATAACCTTAAGAAAAGAAAACCCAACTATAAAGCTACTCAGAAAAGAATAAGATTCTTGTATATCATTCGCAAGATCTTATTAAAACATAGGACATTCCTACACCGTTTTCATCGCTACTTATGTGGCTGCAGTACAGAGTTTGACAGAGAAAATTTTCAAAGATGTGCTTTTCAAAAAAGAGATGCTTTATCACAACGAACAAAAAACAACGGTAAAATCCAACAAAGCACTTTTTTTGAGGTGGTTATCAACTTTTCAACTATCTTTAGGCAAGATTTTCATCCAACAAGATTAGGGGAGTATTAAACCAAGTGATCAATAGTTTATCATCCAAATATCTCAACGACAACAATACCTAGCTAGGTATTCAAGTTAGTCAAATCAAGTTTCCATATCAAGAGACTTTATCCATATCATTTGACATGCTTTTTCATAGGGGCCTATCAACAAACCCTCTATTCGACTTAGTGAGCTTGGGTATCTCAAATGAAGTATCTATCAAGTCAACAACATCAACCTATCTAAACTAAAACTTTGATCGCTCATGTGATCATCTCTTGTCACTTGAAAAAGAAGAAGCTTATTCAAAGGAAATGAGTCCTAGCCTAAATCAAGATCAAGATATCATGGCTCTCCAATCTAATCCCATTTTTGATCAAGATCCTACCTATCAAGAATCTTATGATGATCCCCTAAAATTATGGTATTCCATCCACAATGATCCCCTTTTATCTCAAGAGCAGAGTCCCATTCAACGTCCACCTCCTAAGCAAGAGAATGATATCCCTTCCATATCCTTCACTAATCTAGTTCAAAATCAAGTGAAAAACACAAACTCAAATGATCCTACTCCAAGTCAAGATCAAGATCAAGAAAACTCTTCATCCTCCAAATCCATTTTAGGTCCTTTCGTTCCAAAGTCAAACTCTTCATCCTCCAAATCCATTTTAGGTCCTTTCGTTTGAAATTCAAACTCTTCATCCTTCAAATCCATTTTAGGTCCTTTCGTTCGAAATTCAAACTCTTTATCCTCCAAATCCAGTTTAGGTCCTTTCGTTCCAAAGTCAAACTCTTCATCCTCCAAATCCATTTTAGGTTCTTTCGTTCCAAAGTCAAACTCTTTATCCTCCAAATCCATTTTAGGTCCTTTCATTCCAAATTCAATCTCTTTATCCTCCAAACCCATTTTAGGTCCTTTCGTTTGAAATTTAAACTCTTCATCCTCCAAATCCATTTTAGGTCCATTCATTCCAAATTCAAACTCTCTATCCCTTCCATCCATCTTGGGTCCTTACTTCCCTCCATCCACCATTCCATCACCTCAAATGATCCATAAAAAAGATCAACAAAGGCACGCATCTTTGAACTTCTTTCAAAAATCTATCTAAACATCTTTTCAAAACTATTATTCCATCATTTCCTTGATCTATTTTGGGTTATTATGTCCCAAAATTCAATTTTCCTCCATCTCTCCATCACTTCTCAAGTTGTGTACCAACACTCATCTTGAATACATTTCCATCTCCTCGCACAAATCTTCAAACATTCTATCTATTATCCAACACCTCTTTTCTATCCTGCCATCCCTTTCATTCAATCCTTTGCATAAATTCATCATCTGTGAAATAGGCATTTTTGTCATTTTGTCACATGCTTGCCCATGCTTGAATCTCATGTTCAGTCCTTTTCCTAGTTATCTATTCATGATACACTTCATAATCTGAGGTTATTCCTCTTTAACATTATCTTTTGGTTGGAATACACACTCAATCCAGAAAAGAACCTCGTATTGTATCTTGGTACCGACATCTTTTGATTACTATATCTCATACACTTAATCAATTGCTCTAAATCATTGTGATCTCTTAGTCGAAGACATGGCTAGTGAAAAATCTAAAATCTTGCTTCAGTGCCACTGTAATTATCAGACCCATGTAAGTTTCATTACTTACAAGCCAATGCAATCAAAATTAGAAAAGAAAAAGACAATATCAAAAGATCTGAAGCATGATCAGGAAAAGAAATATCTAAAAGAAAAAAAATGAAATATTAAAATCTTGGCCATGGGAACATGCAAATAACTTCATCGGGGCTATGGACGCCTGGCTAGCAATGGAGCAATATTTGTGATATTACAACGATAACCTCATTGGAGCTACGGATTCTTTTTGGCTGTGAGGCTTTATCCAGGATGCTTTTGAAGTCAGGGTAACTCATGTAGCTAGCCACGTTGGATTCTGAAGATTACAATGATCATATGAGCTAGAGTGAACCCAATTGCACACACATAGGTAATCAAAGACTAAGTACCTTGATCCAGTTTGGGATTCTTCTTCCCTTTTGAGTCTACTTCCTAGTTGCTAGATATGTTTGGTTGAATTTATCAAAGGTTCTAAGTGTGGGTTGGGTCTCTATCTTTGAAAAGTTCAGGAACACTTATTTAGGTGGTGCTAAATATTGTGACAATCTTACATATCACCTCTTTACAAATGGAGACATATATACTTGGGGTCAAAGTTTCATCCACTCTATTCTTCATACCACATCTCCTATTATCCTTCCTCTAGTATCCATTACCCTATCTAAATTCATCCAATGCTATCTACGATCTTGCTTCATTCTAATCTATACCATATATCCTAACTATTCATTTCTTCCACCATCTATCACTATCTATGATCTTGTTTCTCCTATCCATATCCTATCTCCATCCATATCCCCTTTTCCATCATTGATCTTGATCAAAACTAAGAACAAAAAAATATGATTTTAAGAATCTCTGGACGTGTCTCCTCATAAGCTACCTCCATCTTTCACCCATTCATCTTCAGCTCAACAATTCATCCATTCCTTGTCTTGCTATACATTGGGGTAACCAAATACATCTTTCTTCTAATCCATAAAGTCCTAACAAAAAAAAAAAAAATTAAAAAAAATTAAAAAAATCACAAAATGTCCAAAAACTAAAAATTTAAAAAATCGACAAAATCAAATAAAAAATTGAAAATCAAAGCATGACAACATGGACCATCCATCAAATCATATCAACAATAGGAAAACTCTCAAAGTTTGCAATCAAACTGATCACATGTCTAGTTAATCAATCCATTTATCAACATCAACATGTCTTATACAGGGATAGGTACACTCGAAACCAGACAGATCGGTCTTACACGGGGTACTCACTCTTTGAAACCAGACATTGTTATCAATCATTGAACAAATCAAAACAATGACATAGATCAGTATGACTACTGGATTTTGTTTTGGGTAGTCTTATCTTTATCAATTGATGGCATGACATGTTTCATCTCTCAAAAATCAGGAAAAACAAATAACAATGTGCAATCAAAATGTTCTTCCATCTATGAGATCGCTTTGCGCACCTATCTACTCCATCCTATCACATCTATCGCTTCCATCTATCTTAGCTTATCCTTCACATCCATTGCTCTGAACCATCAACATAGATATGTAACTTACCAACAATTATCAATCTTTCACATACTTGTCATAGTCACTATCTTAGATTTTATCAGAATCAATCAATCTGCATTTGTATCCCTCCATGGTTTGGATCTTTATCAATTCATGCATCCATAATAAATTTTTATTTCCACTGGGGGCAAAATCCTAATTCCTTTTGCTAAGGCGATCTTTTGAATCTTTGAAAATCCCAAAACATTTGAAAAACTTAGAAAAACAAAAAACACCTAGGATTTTGAAACAGATAATGAGCAACAAAGCAACAAAAATCAAGACATTTCATCAACAACTGAATCGTGAAACTCAGAAAATGAAGAATCAACCAACAAGTAATATAGGATTATTAAAGATCATTCATCAAGATGATTATATCAGTTAATGACCATAAGAACATGTGAATGACATGCAAGATTCAGTGTTTATATCTTGATTTTATTGTTAATCATGTACTCTATGCAACTCAAGGATGTCCATGACTAGAGAAGATATGATGGGGCGTGATTATTTTTCTTTGATTGTTTTATGTGGTTTATCTCTTACTACGGTATGAACTTGTCTCAGGATATGATAGATAAAAGATCAAGGAGGATGTTCCAAGTCATGCATGAAAGGAGATACTCCTTGTCTGTTCTGCAAGCAATACTCAGGTCAACTTGATCCATTATATCAAGTTGCTTGTATTAACTTGCTATATCAAAATCCATGTAAGGAATACTCAGCTCATCTTGAATCATTATGTCAAGTTGCTTGTATTTTCTTACAACATTTTAAAGCTCAATGATGAAATCAAGCACTGTTACAAGATAGCATATGAAGAATGGCAGTACAATTTTTAGTTAGATGATTTTGGATTAGCTCATTAGTCATCTGCATTATAAGCATTCATGGTCAGTTGCATTATAAGCATATCATTTCATTCACAGATCAACTGTCATAAATAAAGATTGAGTATACTTGGACAAACAAAAACAATTTGCATTTGATCATTATAGGTGCATTCATCTTTAGAATAATTATCCATTTTTCATTTGAATCATTGCATTAATTTGCATTCAAATTAAGTGCATTTCATTAAATCATGTAGTGTGTCATCATTAGTATTTTGCATTATCATTAAAAGTTCATTAAAGATCATTTAGTTGCATCTTTGCACTTAGATTTATAAGCATCGCATATAAAATAAAAAAACATTTCATGTAGATCATTTGCAGTTACACCAACATAAATCATAAAACAAAATCAAATCAATCATTCATTTGCATTTCCATATAGATCATTGCATTTGCATCATTTACATATCAGTTAACTTAGTGATCATTTTCATTTGCATCCAAGAATCATCAAAATCGAAAATCAACAAAAGCATTCATCATTGCATCCATATAAAGCATCATCATCAAATAGAGAAACATGCATAAATATCATCATCCATCTCATCACTGCATCCATATAAAGCATCATCATCAAATAGAGTAGCATGCATAATAAAGATCATCATCATATAGAGTCCGTGTTTGCATATAGATCATTATAAAATAATATAAAGTCCAAGTATACAATGAGATTGGATAAAAAATACAAGTGCCTCGTCAATACAAATCAAGTCAAGAATCATGACTGCCTCTCAATCCTGTGGGTCTAACACCTGGATCACCTGCAACACCTACACCAATATCATCATCTAATGAAATCATTCTTCACTTTAATATCTTCATCATTCATTCAACTATATCTATCAGGTCTTATACAGGATGTATCTTTCTTGAAACCAAATGTTTTGATCATGTATCATGTCTTATGCAAGGTGTATCTTTCTTGAAACTAGACATTTTGATCATCTTTTGTCTTATACAGGATGCATCTTTCTTGAAACCAGAACTTTTGATCATCTATCATGTCTTATACAAGATGTATCTTTCCTGAGACTAGACATTTTGATCATTTATCATGTCTTATACAGGATGTATCTTTCTTGAAACCAGACGTTTTGATCATCTTTTGTCTTATACGAGATGTGTCCTTCTTGAAACTAGACTTGATCTCAATCCAATCAATCTTATCAATCTAATTTATTTGATCAATCTGCAATCTATTCACTCATCTATCTTGCATATAACATTCTTCTTGTATCGAGAGATCATCCATGCCTTTAATGCACAAACAATCTCTCGAGGGGGCATCATCATCGAATCAATATCCAAAAATCAGTATCTGGGGCACACAATCAAGATCTTTTATCTTCACTAGGTGCACTATCGAGACTTGATTTAATTTTTGAAACAATGTTGTCTTGACATCATTTCAAAGAGGGGCAAAATGTATACACATAAAAATGGCTATGAGCAATTAAATAAATATTTTATATTTATTTAATAATTATTCTTCTATTAAATAGTTAATTTGAAAAGATTAATTTATTTAATTCATTTTTCGTGTCTTTCTATTAATTAATATTTTATTAATTAATTCATTTATTCTATTCCTCTAAAATAATTAAATATCTAATATTTAATTATTCCTCTAACCAAGTTAATTAAATATCTAATATTTAATTATTCTTCTAACCAAGTTAATTAAATATCTAATATTTAATTATCTTCTCCAAATAATTAAATATCAAATACTTAATAGTTATTCTCCTATCCTATAGGCTCAAATATTAAATAATTCTAAATTATTTAAATCCCTTTTCCAACTCACCTTCCATCTCCACTTCATCTTCCCTTTGCCAACTCATCAAACATGTGGCTAAGGAAATTAATATTTCTTAAATATTAATTCATCATTTATCTTCAACCTCCAAATTTAATGAAATATTGTGTACGTACACATATTTCACAACCATCTTCTATATTCTCTCCAACACCCCCTACATCTTAGGAAGGACTTGAGTCCACTTGTCCTATCATGCCTAAATTTCCTCCAACCATCCCTAGATTCTCTCAGTCAGCAACCCAGTCAAGGTGAGATGAGTGACACTTGTCTTCTCCTTCCCCCTTTCTCTCAACCTTCACCTTTTCTCACAGCCATCCAAATCCACAGATCTGATCATGACCGTTGATCTGAGCCACATCATCTCATCCTTTCAAGGTCTATAAAATCAAGAGCTTTAGTTGAGAGAGTTAATCTTCAAGTTAGACTTCAAGAGACTTCAAGAGACTTCAAATGCATTTTCAAGCAAATCATTTGTATCCATGAGTTTTAATCTTGAAGCAAATAGCAATAAGCATTTTAGCATAATCATTTTAGCAAAATCATGTAGTATTGCATATCATAGCATCAATTAACTATCAGTTATCAGTCCATTCTTCATATGCCATCTTGGAAGCTATCAGTGCATTGTTTGAGAGCACACCATCTGCAACCAAGAATAGTGGAGTTAGGACACAATGAGACATAAACCATGAAGGTAATATTAGTATTTTATTTCATATGTATTTCATGTAGTTTCATTGATTGAGTTTGGATTTCTTGTAGCATTTCCATTTGTATTTTGTGAAACTAACTTATTCTGAGGATGAAATTCAAGTCGACACAAGACCTATCGCAGATTACAACCTTTAAACTGGAGCACAAAGAAACCAAGACAATGAAAGATAAAACATGAAAGCATAGTACACACAACACCAATTATATTTTGAAGTGGAAAACCCAGTAAAGGAAAAAACCACTGTGGGAAACCCTACCCACAATCAGATAATACTTCTGTAACAGTATGTGAAATAATTACAATGGGGATTGCACTTGCAATCAGGCCAACAACTTAGAGCTCACTGCTCATCACAAAAGAGAAGTCTCACTGACTTACAAAAGCATCGGAATACAATCCAGAAAGAATGAACTATGAAAGTAGCATCTCCTAATGCTTGATACAGTTCTGGTTAAGCACAATTATCTGCCCTGCAACACCAAAACCTTTCACTAAATGATATAGCAATTTTTTCACATAAACCTTCCTCTGATAATGTAAACATAACCATCGATCCCAAAAACCATATCCAATTACATGAATAAGTCACCTATAAATACAGTTCATCAACCTTATTGATAAGAGCGGCTAAACCCTAAACCCATAAACCCACAATTACAAAAATTACATCGCACGATATCACCGGACCAATATTATGATTTACATTACATAGCATGGACCTAAAACAAATTCCCAAACAATTACATCCACCAGAAATCACGCTAAGACCAATCACCAACACGTTTCACCAACCGGTAGAAACCCTCAGTGCAATAACACAGAAAGTCTAATCAGATCCAAATAGGACCACCATAACAACACACCAGCCAATGCAAAGCCACCAAAAAATTAGGACATGATCAAGAAGCAAATTCAGCATGCTTGAAACTGTTTCCATAAGCCGAACCAAAATCATCTAACCAAATCATCAAATATCATTGTCCGGTAAAGCTAACCGGTACCAGGAAATACCAACCGAGAACATAAGAGATAGCTACCGGAGCACCAAATCATGAACCAACAAAATATGGAAAGCATATAACCATCCTAAATAAGTATCCAAAAAATGAAACCAGGGATTTGATCATACTAGATCAAAATCATAGCCAAAACCAAGATAAACACCAAGTCTAATCGAGATAGGTCCAACCGGGATAGTAGAACTATATCCAAATATGATATAGTGTTGAAATCAATGACAACACTTAACCAAATCCAGCATATTGCCAACAATCTCCCCCTTTGGCATTGATGGCAACACTGATTGTGAAAAACATCCAAGTGCCAAGGAATGTCAACAATCTCCCAAAGAAGATTGATCTAAAGTATATCTCCCCCTAAGATAAACATGATTACCATCTCCTCAAAGATTAGTTGTTTTTTACATGAGCACCATCTCCCCCTTTGACATCAATGACAAAGGACGGATACCAAACCAAAAAGAAAAACTGAACCAAACGGCTAACTACTCCCCCTGAGCAACGACATCATCTCATCAACCCGAATCAGAAAGTATGTCTGATAGGCTCACTGGATTGATGCATTCCTACATCTATAAGTCTCTTCCGGAGGGGTGGTAACCCCCAACTCATCTCTGAGATATTCAAAAGTATCTTTAGGCAATAGTTTTGTTAGAATATCTGCAATCTGTTCCTTTGTAGGCACATAAACCAATTTGACTTCCTTTGCTTCAACCTTTTCTTTCAAGAAATTATATCTTATAGAAATATGTTTTGATTTGGAATGAAATGCTAGATTTTTTGACATATCAATAGCAATAGTATTATCATAGTGAATAACAATAAGCTCATCATAACATACCCTTATATCTTTCAACATATGTTTCTTCTATAATATCTGAGTACAAATAATTGCAATAGCTACATATTTCGCTTCAGTAGTAGATAATGAAGTACTTGATTGTTTCTTGCTAAGCCATGAAACCAACTTCTTTCCAAGAAATAATGCACCGCTTGTAGTGCTCTTTTATCCATCCACATCTCCTACCCAATCGGAGTCTGTAAATGTACATAGTCTGAAATCATCATCTTTTGGATACCATAACCCATAGTCTATTGTACCTACTAGATATCTGAATATCCTCTTGACAACAATATCACGAGTTGCTCTAGGATCTGACTGAAATCTAGAAGCAATACAAATGACATTCATTATATTAGATCTAGTATGAGTTAAGTACAACAATCCACAAATCATTGATTTGTATTTGCTTGGATTAATTCTAGGAGATTCATCATCCTGAGACAATTTGCAACTGGTTATCATAGGAGTACAGACAGGTTTAGAATTTTTAAGTCCAAATTTCTTAAGAAATTCCTTCACATACTTAGTTTGACAAATGAAAATAGTTTTATTAGTCTGAGTGATTTGCAAACCTAAGAAAAACTTCATCTCACCAATCATAGACATTTCAAATTCATTCTTCATATTATCAGCAAATTTCATGCATAAAATTTCTTCTCCACCAAAAATGATATCATCCACAAAGACTTCAATGATTAGTTTGTCATCATGTTCAATCTTATAATATATATTACTATCAACATTACCTTTACTAAAACTGAGCTTTGAAAGATGTTTATCTAATCTAGCATACCATGCTCTAGGAGCTTGTTTTAGACCATATAAAGCTTTCTTCAATTTGCAAACCATGTCCTTGTCCTCTAATAAAGAAAATCCATTAGGTTGCTCAATGTAGACTTCCTCTTCAAGATCTCCATTCAGAAATGCACATTTGACATCCATCTGATATACCTTGTAGTTCTTGTGTGCAACATAGGCAAGAAATAGTCTTAACGCTTCAATTCTTGCAACCAGAGCATAAGTCTCATCATAATCAACTCTTTCTTCCTGTGAATAACCTTTGCAAACCAATCTAGCTTTATTTCTCACAACCTGACCTTCCTCATTTAATTTATTTATGAAAACCCATTTAGTTCCAATAACATTCTTATCTTTAGGTCTAGGAACTAATTCCCCTGTCTTATTCTTTTCTATATGATCTAATTCCTCTTCCATTGCTTTCATCCAATTTTCATCTTTACTTGCTTCAATAAAATATGTTGGTTCAATTTGAGAAATTAAACATACCTCTTCAGTAGCTAACCTTCTTCTAGTCATCACACCTTTCCTTTTATCTCCAATGATCTAATCTTCAGAATGATTTAGTTTCACATACCTGCGAGTCTTTGAATTTTCTTGATTTACTAACTCTTTCTATTGTTCAACAATAAATGTTGAATTTTCTGATGTTGTCAGAGTCATTGGTTCAATGCTTTGAACAGGTTCTTGCACTCCTGGTTCTGGTATGACAAATTCATCTTCCTGTCCATAATCATATGATTTGATCCGGTTATTACCTTACTCATCCACCTTAACATTTATGCTCTCCATTATCCTATTCAATCTTTTGTTATAACATATATATGCTTTTCTCTTAGTAGAATAACCCAAAAATATTCCTTCATCACTTCTAGGATCAAATTTTCCTAATGCATCATCTCTTCTGATATAGCATTTACTTCCAAAAATTCTGAAATATCTGACTGTAAGAGTATGACCAAACCACAATTCATAAGGAGTCTTACTAGTATCATCTTTTATGTGTACTCTGTTGAAAGTGTATACATCAGTATTGACAAATTCTCTCTAATAGATATTAAGCAATTTAGCTTCAGTCATCATTGTCCTTGTAGCATCCACTATGGTTCTATTCTTTCTTTCCACTAATCCATTCTATTGTGGGGTTCTAGGTGCAGAAAGTTGTCTTCCGATTCCATGCTTCTCACAAAAGTCGTTGAACTCACCGGATCTAAACTCACCACCTTGATATGATCTTAAGCATTTTATCTTCAATCTTGTTTATGTCTCAACCATAGCTTTGAAAATTTTGAATTTCTCAAGAGCTTCGGATTTTTCTTTAAAAAGTGCAACCCACATCATTCTAGAATATTCATCAATAAGTAACATAAAATATCTATCACCTTGGAAACTTTTAGTCCTTGCTGGTCCACATAGATCAGTATGAAAAAGATCAAGAATTTCATTAGATTTATCATGTATGCTTTTGAAAGAAGTTCTAACTTGCTTACCCATTTGACATTCTCCACATACCGGATTATAAGGTTTATACCGGATTATGAGGTTTAACAATCCTGGGCAAATCTCTGACAGCTTGTGTTGAACTGATCTTGACTATGCAATCAAAATTTACATGACACATCCTCTTATGCCATAACCAACTTTCATAAACCTGAGCAATCAAGCAAGCCTTCTCACTAGAGTTCAAATGAAAGATGTTTGCTTTGGTCTGAGTTTCAGATGCAATTCCAATCCAGATCTATTGATAATCTTGCATTTACCATCCTTAAATTGCAAATGAAATCCTCTATCCACCATTTGACCTACACTTAAAAGATTATGCCTTAAGCCTTCAACATAATAAATATTATCAATACTAGTCCTACCATCCAAGGATATTGTTCCTTTGCCTTTGATCCTACATGCCTTGTTGTCTCCAAATCTGACTAGTCTGCCATCAAATTCTTGTAGAGTTAAGAACTTCCTCTTGTCATTAGTCATGTGATGTGAGCATCCACTATCTATTGGAGTTGAGAAAATACAACACCATAGGAGCCCAAATGATCTCTGCAAGCTGAAAAACCTGTTACAAGGAGAAGCAAGGAAGCAAATAACAGATAAAACAAATACACAAAAAATATGCTGAAAAAGATGAGAGCTCAATATTCACAAAAATATGTAATGTGATAATCCTTCTTGCAATACAAAGAAAGAACTCAACCTTTAATAGGTCAAGAAACCCTAAAAAGGAAAACCTAGGTTTGCACATAATAATTAATAAAAGAATTAATTATTATGCACATAAAGTTAGCTTAAGTGTAAAAGAGATAAAGGGAACTTAAATAATTAAACAAATATTGTTTAATTAATCAAGTAAATACCAGAATACTCTAACACCCCCCCTTAAGCTAGACTTAGGGAGAAGCTAAAACCTAGAACAGCTACTAAAAGCATGAAAGATGGGTCCCGACAACAAGGCATGATCAGGTACCCAAATACAACCAAATATCTATGAACCGGAGAAATAGAGAAAACCACGTGGGCAAAAAAATCTACTCCAAAAAGAGATGGAAAAGAACACCACTGAAGCATGAAGAACCTGCAAACACTATCGAAGAGTAACTGCTGATCTGAAGAACCTCCACTAAAATAGAACATGACCAGGTAGAGAAGACTGTAATCTGCATTAGTGCCCTCAAATGACACTACTCGAATCAGAAGGCAAACAAGACAAACAACTAAAATTGAAGATATAGATGGCATGAAAAACCAAAGCCTGAAGAGTTGATCAATCGAACCATGGAAGCATTAGAACCAACAAGACAAACCTCCCCATAATGCTGAAGAGGGAGAGGGATAGGTACACTGAAAAGAATGACCAACAAGAACTGCACGACAAAGAACCAGGAACATCAAGGGTGTAGAGAACGTACATAGTGTCATGGAAGGAACACTCACTTGACACACATCATGAGGTGAATGTTATGAAAAGAACACTCACTAGACAACGGTAGATGGCAAACAAGGCAAACATCAACCCCCCCATGGCACTTTATAAGTAGTGCATGTACAATAAGGCACAAGATGTGCAAGATCCCAAGTAAACAATGCATGATGGCACTTTATCTCAGTGCATTTGCATAAATATAATGCTACAATGATAAGAAGACTGGAAAAAGAAAGGAGAACCAAAATAGAGACATCCTACTCAGAGAAGAGATCCTAGGACCTGAAACAACCAAGATATCCACAGAGTGTTGAAAAAGAAAAAAACTAAAGAAAATGTTCCAGGAGAAGAATCTGGAAAGAAAACTCATATGGCTGGAAAGTACACAACTCACGCTTTCCAAAAATATAAATTTGTCGAAAAACGGAGTTCGGATGCTCATTCTACAGCTCCCAGAGTGCAAAAATGAGACCCCACTTTGATTGGAAAAAAAAAATAGTCAAACAGAAAAAGTGGAAAAAAATTCCAACATCATAAGGTCCAGCTCGAAACCAGCTTTCTGATGCCTATTTGTTTTCAAAAAAATGACTCCGTATGCCCAAGATATGGCCAAAAAATGAACCCCCCCTTAAAAAGACAAGAGGGAGGAGGTCTAGTGGCAGGAGCCTGGCGGTGGTGGCCAGTGGGTGGCATTCTGGTGGTGCCCTAGTGGCAGGGTAGAGACTAAGTGATGGCTGGGTGGAGGGTTTCCAGTGGGCAGCGAGGCTGTCTCCGGCGGCGCAGAGTAGCGGGGGCATGGAGAGGCGGCAACCAGCAGACGGGTCGACATGGGCCAGCGGGCGGGGTGCAGTAGCGGCGGCCAACAGACGGGCCGACGGGAGTCGGGGGCCAGGAAGGCACTGCAGTGGCGGGCGCCAGGGTAGTTGCGGCGGCACGGACAGGGTAGTTGCGGTGGCACGGAGAGGCAGCGGGCGCCAGGGACTGCAGGCGAAGGCCGGTAAGCAAGACTGCCGGGAAGGCGGGAGGGCCGGTGGGGGCCAAACTGACAGGTCCGGTTTGTCGTACAGTGGCCGAACTATCAAGTCCGGAACCCTATAGAAAACACAATGCCCAAAAAAAAATTTTGAAACCCTTGTTTGCTTTTTTTCTTTTTTTTTTTTAGCCTTTTTGATTTTTTTTTATTTTTATTTTTAAATAAAAAATTCAGCCTGCATACCGTAAAAAGGCAAAAAAACATTTTTTTGAATTTTTTTCTCAATTTGCGTGCCAGAGCCGTATGACCTCGATCTGGAGAAAAATACTCCTAGAGGCTCAGGAGCCAAAACTAGGCAAGTTTTATATGACTATAGGGGTTTTCAGGCCTTCTAAGCATGATGGTGAGGTTCGTTTAGGCCCAAAGTGCTCAGAAAAAAAGGCCTATCCCTAAGTACAAAAAAAAACTTCCTAAAACCCCAGATCTGCTTCTAATGCAAAAATTCTCAAAAATAATAACAGATAGCTGCAAATTTGTGCTCTGATACCATATTGGAGTTGAGAAAATACAACACCACAGGAGCCCAAATGATCTCTGCAAGCTGAAAAAGATGTTACAAGGAGAAACAAGGAAGAAAATAACAAATAAAACAAATACACATAAAATATGCTCAAAAAGATGAGAGCTCAATATTCAAAAAATGTGTAATGTGATAATCCTTCTTACAATACAAAGAGAGAACTCAACCTTTAATAGGTCAAGAAACCCTAAAAATGAGAACCTAGGTTTGCACATAATAATTAATAAAAGAATTAATTATTATGCACCTAAAGTTAGCTTAAGTGTAAAAGAGATAAAGGGAACTTAAATAATTAAACAAATATTGTTTAACTAATCAAGTAAATACCTGAATACTCTAACACTGTCTATAAACCATTCATCCTTTATTTTAATTTTAGCAACTACAGCCTTCTCCTCAGTATGAGTAGCTTCAATGACAGATTCTTGAGAATCATCCTTGATAGCAATAAAGACTCAATCTTTACCCGAGCTTCCATTATCGGATCCACTTATAGGTTCATCATAATAATCATCATCATCATCATCAGTAATACCAAGATCATCATCACCAACATAATAACATGATTTATCCTTATTCCTTCTAAATCTAGGTCTACTATGATATTCCGAATTAGGCTTATAACTCCTTATAAATCTTTCTTGATTCCTAGCAGCTCTCTCGGGACATATAGAAGCAAAATGACCAATCTTATTGCATGAAAAACATTTAAAAGGGACTTTTCCTTCATACTTACTTCCAGCTGGTCCTTTAGGGATTCTTTTAGCAATTAGAGCTTCCAACTCTTCAAGTTCTTTGTCTTCTCTCTCAATGTCTTCCAAATCTTTAGCATACAATTCCTTCCAATCTATCTTCTGATTACTAGAGGCAGATGCTTTAAATGCAATCTCTATTTTAGTAACACCATGATCTCCAAGTTCCTCAATCTCAAAAGTAGTCAATTTCCCAAGTAATGTGTCTCTGGTAACAGGGGCACTTGGCATTGTTCGGAGTTCATTAATTGCAGTAGCCTTCATCTTGTAAGACGGAGGTAGAACTCTCAGAATCTTTAACACAACCTCATCCTCACTAACTGATCCACCACAACATTTGATTCCCATGACAATTTCATTCACTCTATCCATGAAAGAAATAATCTTCTCATCTTCTTCCATCTTCAAAGTTTCATATCTTACCTAGAAGACTTCAAGTTTTGCAATCTTTACTGCTTGGTCGCCTTCATAAAGAGTTTCAATCTTTATGCAGATCTTCTTTGTATTCTGCAACTCTATGACATTCAATAGCTTTTCATCAGATAGGGAACTCAACAATGCTTCTTTCACTCTAACATCATTTTCAGCTCTCTTATGTTCATCAACAGGTGTCAGTGTTCTAGAATTAGGATCATGAGGTATATACCCTTTCTCCACTATCTCCCAAACTTCAGCTCCAAGACATCTCAGATGAATCTTCATTCGCTCCTTCCATATCTTGTAATTTGTGCCATCAAATCTAGGACTCTCCTTCCGGTAGGGATTAAATGTGGAACTAGATGTAGATACCATCAGATCTCCTCAAGTGGTTAAGTTTCTGTGGAGAGGACCCTGCTCTGATACCGAGAGTAAACTGAGAGGAGGGGGGGGGTGAATCAGTTTACTATCAAAAATTAGAACTATTGCAGATTAAAACCTTTAAATCGGAGCACAAAGAAACCAACACAATGAAAGATAAAACATGAAAGCACAATACACACAACACCAATATTTTGACGTGGAAAACCTGGTAAAGGGAAAAACCATGGTGGGAAACCCTACCCACAATCAGATAATACTTCTGTAGCAGTATGTGAAATAATTACAATGAGGATTGCACTTGCAATCAGGCCAACAACCTAGAGCTCACTGTTCATCACAAAAGAGAAGTCTCACTGACTTAGAAAAGCATCAGACTACAATCCGAAAAGAATGAACTGTGAAAGTAGCATCTCCTAATGCATGATACAGTTCTAGTTAAGCACATATGTCTTCCCTGCAACACCAAAACCTTTTTCTAAATGATATAACAATGTTTTCACACAAACCTTCCTCTGATAATATAGACATAACCATTGATCCCAAAAACCATATCCAATTACATGAATAGGTCACCTATAAATATAGATCATCAACCTTATTGATAAGGTCGGCTAAACCCTAAACCCATAAACCCATAAGTACAAAAATTACATTACACGATATCACTGAACCAATATTATGATTTACATTACATAGCATGGACCTAAAATAAATTCTCAAACAATTATATCCGTCGGAAATCACGCTAACACCAATCACCAACACGTTTCACCAACCGGTATAAACCCTCAATGCAATAACACAGAAGGTCTAACCGGATCCAAATATGAACACCATAACAGCACACCAACCAATGCAAAGCCACCAAACAATTAGGACACGATCAAGAAGCACGTTCATCATGCTTGAAACTGTTGGTACCAATCGGTGCTGAGAGGGGAGGGGTGAATCAACACTTTACCGGTTTTGCTCAATTAAAACTTTTAACTTAAGTTATCACTAACTTAACATTCATCAATATAAATAACTATTGCAGAAGAATAAGCATGCATGAAAAGATACAGAGTGACACCAAGATTTATCTCGTGGAAACCCAAATGGGAGAAAACCATGGTGTGAGTAGGAACTCACAAAATTTGTATTCTTTCGGAGTACGCCCGGTGAGGAGCCATCCTTGTTAGGAGAATACAAAGACACTATTAGGTGCCATCTGGTTAAGGGATTTTTTATAAGGCCTGTTAGTGCCTTTACCCTGTTAAAGGTAGCCTTATCAAAGGTTTTAAGATCATCAATTAAGACGACACCCAGTTAAGGGATTTTTACAATGGGACCTATTAGACTTCACCCTATTAAGAGATTTTAGTTGCAATGGTTAGAGAGAAACATAAAGATGATCTGCTAGAGTGGCTACTGATTAGCTTGATCAGAGCATACTGAAAAATTCACACTATGTCTGCACCAGTTATGTCTGCTTTGCACAACACCGATTTCCTGAATGTACCTCCGACTCTGATCTCTGCCGATTTACTGATCCTTGGATTGCACTCTGCCAATCCTCTATCACTCAGCTCTACACCCTGTTAGTCTCCCCCCATGTTCACTTTCACATTAACACTTCTCGCATGAACAACAAATTTTTACAAGAATGAATTATGTAAATTTATTATCCCTTGGGTCTTTCACCACCTTTCCCTCCAAAACATCCTATTCAAAATTCTGTTACCATGCCTTAAATCACTCCCCCTAAATCATTGTAGGAATCTCTATCAAGACAGTCGAACATGCTGATAAGTCCATTGGTTAACTGGAGAAGACTCCGGGTTTAATTGAATGTTACTAGTATGTCGGTTATAGACTGTACCGGTGTATGATCAAAATCTACCTAGCTAGTTTCCTCATGTATACCGATCTATTCTCTGCTTAGCCGGTGGACCTCTTCTATGCCAGTCTACTCACTGCTTTCCGGTCTACTCACTGCTTGTTAGTCTACTCACTGCTTTCCGGTCTACTCACTACTTGCCGGTCTACTCACTGCTTGTCGGTCTACTCATGTTTACCCTGTTTACTTATTGCTTAGCCGGTTAACCTTAGTGTACTAGTCTACTTACTGCCGATAGACTGTGAGGACTTGGGAAATGATATTGCCAAAAATGATAACCATATTAGTCATCGGTCATACAAGATTCACCAGAATGCCAACAAATTCCCCCTTTGGCATTGGTGGCAAATACTACAAAATGCTAGAAAATGGTGTCAGTTTTGGCCCCTGTTTCTGACTCCTGTAAGTTGTAACTCACACTGTACAAGACTCCCAAATTCCCCCTTTTGCCATCAATGGAAAAGACTATCCAAAAGAATTTGTCAAAATAAAGCAAAAATCTCTTTAAATTTTTCTTGAGCCACTTTCAAAGAAGATTCTCATGAAGATTGAACCTGCTTCATGGTGGTGAAGTGGCCATGTAAGACTGCAATGAAGACCTCCATATCATCAACTGTCTTGCAGTAAGGTTCATTTATTAGGCGGTCCGCTTCTTTAATATTCAATTACATGAAATCAATAATTGATGCTAGATAGCACTGGAGCTCTAACAAACTAAGCCTTCGTTTGTCTTCTTCTTCTTTCAACCTTCTGATTTCATGATTTAGCATTTTGATTTTTCCAGTAAAGGTTGATGCTAAATTGGTAAGAGGATCAAAAGAGCTTATCAGATCTTGAATTTCTTTTTGAATCTGATTTCTTTTATCTTCTAAATCTTTTATTAAATTAGGAAAACTTGAAGATTTCACTAGTAATTGACCAACTTTCTGCAGTATATTTCTAACTTCTTCTATTCTGGTGGAAAGGGCAACTTTCCAACTGATATTTGTTCCATTAAGTTATCTCCTCTCTTCGTTTCATATTGCCTTAACTGATTGTTGTAACAAGAGTATTCAATTGATCAATGATGAATGTAGTATCATCAACTTCAATGTCTGGGATTAGGTCAGAGAGAATTGTCTTGGCAGAATTGAGAATTCTTGCCTTCTTTTTCTTTCCTCTTAGTTTATCCTTTTCAGCTTAGATTCTCAGTTTTTCTAAGACTTTCATCAATTGCTTGGGAGTCATTTTCTTTATATCAATGATCGAGTCTCTCTCTTCTTCTTCCTCTGTTTCATCTTCCTTTTCTACAGTCTCAACTTCTGAGCTAGTTGTTGTGATGATTCTTACCTTCTTCTTCTCACTTTCATTTTCTAAATCTAACTTCCTCTTTGCCGAAGGAGTATTCATCATTTCTTTATTATCCTCTTCTTTCTTCTCTTCCTCTTTTCCTTCCTCTTCTTTCTTCTCTTCCTCTTTTCATTCCTCTGCTTTCTTCTCTTCCTCTTTTCCTTCCTCTATTTTCTTCTCTTCCTCTTTTCCTTCTTCTATTTTCTTCTCTTCCTCTTTTCCTTCTTCTGTTTTATTTTCTTCCTCTTTTCCTTCTTCTTTTTTCTTTTCTTCCTCTTTTCCTTCTTCAGTTAGAATAGGATTTGGTGTCAATAAGGTTCTGTGAGGTGTATCCTTATAAGGAATGCCTTCAACTATCACTTCATCTTGACCGAGAAGCTTAGTTTGATCAGCTTCCTTCACCGGTGAAGTATGAACCAGTTGTTCAATATCCTTTGTTAGATTGGGAATGTCTAACACAACATTTCCTATGATGTCCTTAACTGTGAAAGTATCAAAGTCTTCAGTGGAGTCTTTTTCCTTAGCTTTCCCTTTGTCAAGGGTAGCTGCACCTTGGTCCTGTTTTGTTTCCTTTTCTATTTCATCTTCAGCTTCCTTTTGTTGATCCATAATTTTCTTCCACAAGGCAACACCTTTAGTGTGCATTGCTCCAACTTCACCTACTGCCACTCTCCTAGTTCTATTCCTTATTCTAAAATGTTGAATGCATGCTTCAGCTACTAGTGAAGCTTGATCAAGGTCAAAGTCATGTTGCACTTCCATGAGTGCTTTTATTCTGAGTTCCTTTTTAGTAGATATAGTTGTTTTCTATCTCCCTTCAATTTGATCTTGCAAATCTAATGGGATTATGCCAGATTAATTCATTAGGAGTCCTTCAAAACTTGTGCAGGTTCTAGATCAGGGCTTCTTCAATTTTCCTTTTGTCTTCTTCATTACTGAGGGGATATGATCTCCCAACACTGGCCAAACCTCCAAACTCTTTGATCCCATGGACCAATTCATCAATTGTTGGAGCTTTGTTTCTTCCGCTTCTTCTAACCTCTTTAATTTCCACATCTAATAGGGTGTCAGTGATATCACCCTCTTTCTCATCCTTTTTGAGCTTTGTATCACTCTTCTTATTTCTGGTATAAGTTACTCCTACCGGTCTATTTTTACTTGGGGAAGATACATGAGTACCTAGATCATTTTCTTTTGAGTATGTTGTAGGCTTGGTTTTTGCAGTCCCCTTAGGTTTTGTTTTTGACACTTTCTTCTTTCCACCTGTTAATTCTTCATCCTTAGCAGGTGTGCCCCATGTTTTGTCACTAGAACTGGTGGAGGTAGTGGCACCGAATGCTTCACCTCCATATTTATTATCAATGGTATCAATCATTCTTCTTACTTTTCTTTACATGATTGGCACCTGAAGTTCCTGTTTTATTTTGGAGCTTGCCTCCTCACATGTTCCAAATCTCTTTACCTTTGAGTCTACCGGTTTGGACAATAGCATATTGACATGAATTTTAAAAATATCTTCTACAACATCATAGCCCATAGGTGGAACCCAAAAGGTTCTGGGTTAAACTACTTGAATGATACAACAATCTGTGTCTACAAGAAAACAAATGTTGTCTTTGTATTTCTGTACTATTCCGGTTGGAATTATTTCTCTCTTGTGCATCCTAATTTGGAATTCCTTAAAGTATCCCCACATTGTTTCACCAAACTTATCTCCTAGATCCCTAGACATTTCACCTATCCGAACCATGATAGGTTTCTCTTCAGACCATACTACCTTACCCTTACTGGGGGAAAAATAGAAAAATATACATATCAGTAGTGAGCCATATTTGAAAGATTGCTTCTTGTCCTTCTTAATTCTTTCCATGTTCACCATAAATTGGCTTTTAATCATCTCACAGATATCATAGGTTGCATCCTCCTTGATTATATGATAGCCAACATGTATGGCACTGCTCGACACACTATTCATCCGACTTGATTGATAAACCTTGTAACCCAACACTGCAGAGGCAAATCTTACTTCAGCATCCTCAATATGGGTGATTGTTATTGCTCTACTATCACATCGGGATTTGGTTAACCAGATGACTTTAGATGATGAAATCATTCTTAGGGTTAATGCTTCATCGGTTGCACTAAACCCTATCACTCTTCGAATCACCTCCTTTGTAATCTTGATTTGTGCTTGGGCTTCCAACCATAAAAATTGACCATGAACCCTACTCAGTACATACCTAACCCATTCATCATGAAACTGATCAGGAAAATCAACAACATTAGCCAAACCCTTGGTCTTCAGAGAGAAATTTTGCCTTCAATTGATCATTGACACAAAACCCTTTAAACTCATTTCGAATGAAATTGTCTCCGATTTCTTCGAGCTTGCAATGAATGTAGGAGCGAATGTCTTCTACCAACAATACACCGGAGGGCACAAATGATAAAGCACCGGTCATGTCGATTTCACCGGCTTTCATTAGATGCAGCTTGAACTCGGGTTGGGGTTATTTGATAGCTTCAACCAACAAACTTTTCTCAGACAAAGTTGAATACCTTCTCCTTAGAAATACCAAACACCACTATCTCTCTACTTGAACTTCCCGCACAAATATTTATTAGCAAGATTCAAATCACCTTTGATCGCATAGGAGCTCGAGAAATTTCACAAGAAAAAAAGATAAATGAAAACAAGATAAATGAAAATGTGTTGACATTTCCTTATTTATCCTTTGAGATTTATCAGTGTTACAACACAATGGTTAATTTTGAAACTTACAACTTAAAGTACACCGATTTGACTTTACCGATTATTTGTTACCGATATCGATACATGAATAACTAACTCACAAGACATTCTTCAACCAAGGACTTTTAGACTAGCTTTTATACATCACAACTATGCAAATAGACATATCCTTATATTTGTTAAGGGGATTCAAAAGTAATCTTACCATATGTTCTTCCCCTGACCATCAGTATGCCTAGTTTGAAGAGGAACTATCATCACCGGTGGATGATGACTTGATTTTTGGAAGATTTTCTCTTTCTTTTCTTTCTTTTCTCTTGATCCATGTCTTTTTCATTTCATTCTCCACCTCTTCAATTTTCTTATTTACTTTCAGTTCATTTTGTCCTTTCTTCTTGCCAGACCAGTTCTTGTCTCCAGACCGATTATAGGATTGATTCCTACACTCTCTAGGTAAGTGATCGATCTTATGGCAATTGAAACATGCCATACCAGTTGTCCTCCACGGTCATGCATTATTTCTCTGTTCCATTCTCACTCTGCAATTTTCTACAACATGACCAAAATTTCCACAGGTGAAACAAGTGGCTTTGAACTGATTATTCCTTTTATTAGGACTAACTGGTTTGAATGGTTGTCTTGATACATTTGATTTGAGCTTGCATTCTTCATATTTGTGTCCAAACTTATTGCATGTGAAACAATGTCCATTAAAACTTCTTCTATTTGGCATACTGCTAGATTGAGATCTATATTCATAAGCAGTATGACCATACTTATGACAATTATGGTAGTAACCATCAAATGTGAAATTCTTATTTTGACTAACTGAATTATTTATACAATCATTAGTCTTATGACCTGATTTACCACAATGATTACAAGAGGATTTAGAGAACTTCATGCCTTTCACTTCAAAATGGTTCCTTTTATCATCCTTCATCCTTTTGGATTTAGATGATTCTCCAGTTTCCATAGGATATGTACGAGGATAACCAAGACCAGTTGTTTCATTTGTCCTTCTCCAAGCCTTCAACTGTTTATCTAACATCTCATAACTTTCATTGAATTTTCTCAGCTTCTCATTTCTCTCATTCTCAACTTTTAGCTCACTCTTGAGTTGTTCAATTTCTTTCACCATCTTTTCTTTTTATGTTGTGTTGTCATGTAGTTGCTTATGTATGTATTCATTCTCCTGAGTGAGAATTTGGATTTCTTCATCTTTCTCAATCATGATTGCATCATTTTCTCTCAAAGCATCTTCAGCAAGCCTCTTGGCTCTTTCAGCCTTTGACAATTCTTCTTCTTCTTCCTTTTTTCTTTCATCAACACTTTTGTTGGCTTCCAGTATCTCAGTCATTCATAGGGCCTAACCTTCATGCTCTCTTTTGAGATGTGTGATTTCTTCGGTTAGTTTCTTGTTCTTTTCCATGAGTTCTGAGATTGCTTCTTTAGCTTCTTTAGATCCACTCTGTTCAAAGATTTGATCTATGATGTCTTGACTCTCATTTAGCTGTTGAGCTAATTCCTTCCTTTTTGCAAGAGATTTTCTTAGTCTCTCTTTCAGCTGAGCAATGATTTCATTTGCTTCATCAATCTACTTTTGATATCGATATTCTTCCATGATCTTTATCCTCAAGTTGTCAAGCTTAACTTTAGAGGAATATGGCTCTGATACCAATTGTTGATCCCAACCGGTGCTGAGAGGGGAGGGGTGAATCAACACTTTACCAATTTTGCCCATTTAAAACTTTTAACTTAAGTTATCACTAACTTAACATTCATTAATATAAATAACTATTGCAGAAGAATAAGCATGCATGAAAAGATACACAATGACACCAAAATTTATCTCGTGGAAACCCAAATGGGAGAAAACCACGGTGTGAGTAGGAACTCACAAAATTTGTACTCTTCTCGAGTACGCCTGGTGAGGAGCCATCCTTGTTAGGAGATTACAAACACTGTTAGGTGCCACTCGGTTAAGGGATTTTGTCTAAGGCTTGTTAGTGCCTTTACCCTGTTAAAGGTAGCCTTATCAAAGGTCTTAAGATCATCAATTAAAATGACACTAGGTTAAGGGATTTTTACAATGGGACCTGTTAAAGTCCACCCTATTAAGGGATTTTAGTTGCAATGGTTAGAGAGAAACATAAAGATGATCTGCTGGAGTGGATACTGATTAACTTGATCAGATCAGACTGAAAATTCATACTATGTCTGTACCGGTTGTGTCTGCTCTGCACAACACTGATTTCCTGAATGTACCTCCGGCTCTGCCCTCTACCAATTTACTAATCCTTGGATTGCACTCTGTCGATCCTCTGTCACTCAGCTCTGCACCTTGTTAGTCTCCCCCTATGTTCACTTTCACATTAACACTTCTTGCATGAACAACAACTTTTTATAAGAATGAATTATGTGAATTTATTATCCCTTGGGTCTTTCACCAACTTTCCCTACAAAACATCCTATTCAAAATTTCGTTACCATGCCTTAAATCACTCCCCTAAAATCATTGTAGGAATCTTTGTCAAGATAGTCGAACATGTCGATAAGTTCATCGGTTGACTGGAGAAGACTCCTGATTTAACTGAATGTTACTAGTCTGTCAGTTACAAACTCTACCGGTGTACTGATCAAAATCTGCCTAGCCGGTTTCCTCTTGTATATCGATCTGGTCTCTGCTTAGCCAGTGGACTTCTTCTGTGCTGGTCTACTTACTTCTTGTCGGTCTACTTACTACTTTCTAGTCTACTCATTGCTTGTTGGTCTACTTATTGCTTGCCGGTCTACTCAATGCTTGCTAGTCTACTCACTGCTTGCCAGTCTACTCACTTCTTGTTGGTCTACTCATGTTTACCCTGTTTACTTTTTGCTTAGTCGGTTAACCTCCGTGTACTAGTCTACTTACTGTCGATAGATTGTGAGGACTTGGGAAATGATGTTGCCAACAATGACAACCATATTAGTCACCGGTCATACAAGATGCACCAGAATGCCAACAGAAACTTGTTTCCATAAGCCAGACCAAAATCATCTAACCAAATCATCAAATATCGCTAGCTGGTAAAGCTAATCGGTACCAGGAAATACCAATCGAGAACATAAGTGATAGCTACTAGAGCATTAAATCATGAACCAACAGAATATGGCAAGCATATAACCATCCTGAATAAGTATCCAAAAACCAAAACTAGGGGTCTGATCATACCGGATTAGAATCGTAGCCAAAACCAATATAAACACCAAGTCTAACCGAGATAGGTCCAACCGGGATAGTAGAACCATATCCAACCAGGGTACAGTGTTGACATCAATGACAACACTTAACGAAATCTAGCATATTGCCAACAACAACTTATTATATGTTCCTATGGGAAACCTCTTTTTCCTTAGATGAACCATGACTACATCTCCAATATGAAATTCCTTATATCTCCTCTTTTGATTTGCCTTAGCGTTGTACTAAATATTCATCTTATTAATATGCTTCAACACCTCTTCATGCAAATTCTTTAGGTGCTTTGTAAAGTCTTTAGCTTCAACACTCTTCTTTTCTCCTTTATGTACATCTTCCTTAACTGTAAACAATTTCTTGGACTACTTCCATATACAATCTAGAATGGTAATTTACTAGTGCTCCTATTAACAAAATTGTTGTATGAAAACTTTGTATATGGAAAAATCAAATCCCATCCCTTGGGCTTATCTCATACTCAACATCTTAGTAGGTTACCCAAACTCATATTCACCACTTCAGTTCACCCATTCATCTGTGGATGGTGCATTGAACTGGACTTCAAATCTATCTTCAACTTTTTCTACATTGTCCTCTAGAAATAACCAACAAACTTGTTATATCAATATGAAACTATTCTATTTGATAGACCATTAAGTCTCACCACCCATCTAAAAAATATCTCTAGAACATGAACAACATCATTAGTTTTCTTACAAGGATTAAAATGTCCCTTTTAAATATTGGCATTTGATCACCAATTTAACCTCTTTTCGTCTACATACAAGTACTGGTTGCATCTAACATTACATTATATTATCGGTTGATAGATATAGAGGAAATAGAAGCAGAAGAAGATAAGAGAGCACTAAGAGAAAGTGCTAAGAAGTAGAAGACTACTTGAAAAGGTAAAGCAACTACAAAAATATTGACACTTGAAGATTCTTTCACTAGAGTGGTTAAGATTATTAAGGAGTATGGTATTTACAAAGGTTTAAACATATTGTTTACTCATTTGTTGAAATTCAACTACCACCGGTCACTACAACAACACAGAAGGAACAAACAGAGACATGGAAAGAGAAAACAGGGGAAGAAAAGACAGAGAAAAAGGAGAAGACAGATAATAAGGATCAAGAGAAGAAGAAGAAAACCTTGATCAATGATGATGATGATGAGGACTCTGTGAGTATTAAAGGTCCTATAGATATAGACAATCCGAGTTCTTCTGAGTTAATGGAGATTGCTACTTCTATGCAATCCCATGCACATAAGAAGAGGTTGAAAGAGCAGAAACGTGAAGTAGAGACCATTCAAATTGCTGTTGAAATTTTGTCAAGTCTCCTATTGGAGACTGATACAGAACATCTGGCTACCCCTATTGCTAAGCTTAGACAGTTAGTTGTTTATGCTAGTGAACAACTAAAATCCCTTGAAGAGGCAACTCATGCTTTAGCAGAAAAAGGTTACAAGAAGCGAAGGGGAGAACAATTGATTTCAGAAATTGACAAAGGTAAGGTTCGTTTAAAAGTGAACAAATATCTTTTGATAACCGGAATAGAAACTAGAGGTAAAATCTTGGCCACTATATCTAAAGTATCATTATTTTGTTCCGACTTAAAGAAAAAGAGAGAAGACACCGAGAAGGAACTAGAAAGGATAAGTGATGCTTACATATCGGTACAGGACTCCGCAATAACTTTTGTCAAATCAATTGATGCCTTACAACACATATTATAAATTTATGATTTTGAACAGGTGAAGTGGATAAGATCCTTAAAGGAGCTGAAGAATCAACTAATTTTGAAAGTTGAAATCTTACAGAGAGCATACAAGGAGTCTGAAGCAATTTTGGCTACCCCGGAGATGAGCACTGTTGATGCTATGGAAGAATTTGCTGCACAGATTTTGACACATGTTAAAATCACTGAGACACTGTTAGAAATATGGGATGATGACCTTAAGTAGTTAAAGCTTCATTTCAGTGATATTTTCTTGTGAATTGCATTGTAAAGACTTCAAAACTTTTATTTATGTCTATATATGCAGTTTTTGATGACAATTTTGATGTAATCTATGTATTTTACTTTTCTATTTGACATTGTTGTCAAAGGGGGAGTAGAATTAGTTTAAGAGTCAAAATTTTGTATGTATTGCTAAGGGGGAGTGTATGGCATGAAGTCAATTTTTGTGTTGCACACTTAGTTGAATTTTTTTTTCCTAAGTGTTGCCATCAATGCCAAAGGGGGCGGTTGTTGGCATTTGATCATTTGGTCAACCAGTAATGTAATGTAATGTTAGATGCAACCGGTACTTTTCTATAGATGAAAAGAGGTTAAATTGATGTATGATGACTATTTTGTATGTTGTCATTGATGGCAACTATATTTTCTTGTCATCTATACTATATAGTGCAATCAGTAAAGATTAACCAGTAAACAAAGCCACTTCCATAAGAACCGGTAAAATGACTGACATAGTCTCACACTGACAACCGGTACATGAAATCCATGAAGGATGAAGGAATGCGGTTTTGCAGAAGCATTGAAGATTATCAAATGAGGATATGTTCTTGACGGCACAAGCAAATTTGATCAGATGAATGAGATTTGATCAACAAGGCAAAGATCAAGAAACACAGTTAACTGGTAGTGATGAAAACCAATCAGATCGGTAACATGACACATAATTGGAATTTTTTATTTCAGTGGCCGACATAACTAAAGCGTACAATGTAATATTGTCTAGATGCATTGAACCTAGGGAATTGTAATAAGGTTCTAGCGAACCTTATGGTAATTTTAATTTTGTGTTGAGGTATGAAAAGATATATTGAGATCATTTGTACTTGTTGTAATGTTCTAAAGTGGATCTTATCAGACACAAAAGGTGTTATACTGAGATCATTTGTACTTGTTGTCTTCCTAACAGTTGCAACAAGAAAATCCTCTTACAAGGTCACTCCTAACAAGGTGTAGTCAGATCCTAACAGTTCTGATCATTAAATCCTCTAACCAGGTGACACATTATCTTGTGTTTGAAAATCCTAGTTACTTGGGTAGCTCCTAACTCAGATGGTCCTCACAGGACTTTTTGTAATTCTCTTAACCATGCTTAGACACTTCTAACAGGGTGTGCCCCTAACCGGGTGTTGTAAACCTTAACTAGTCATATCTCTATACTACAGTTAGTGGATCTTGTGGGTACTAACTCCCACCGTGGTTTTTCCCATTTGGGTTTTCCACGTATAAACTCTCATGTCATGTGGTTTATGATTTATGTGGTGATTGCATACTTGGTGTTATTTCTTACACGTTTATTGTGTTTTAAGTTCGTGAAATTGACATTTAGATTTGTATTGTTTTTACTATCATTGATTAACCCCCCTTCTTAGTGCCTTATAAGTTCATCATTTGCCTGGTTCCTTTTTCTATCTAACATGCTCTACAACTTTTCACAAATTTCTTCACATCTTGTTACAATTATGGCCAATAATAATGTTCTACAACAAGTGCAATGGTCTTATCACAACCAAAATGTCCTAGTAATCCTCAACTACGCTTCTCCTTTATTAGGTTATCTCTCATGGAGCTTTTTCAAATTCACAACTAGCTTACTCTAAAAATAATACCATCTTGGATTAAGTAATCTAACCACTTTGTTCTCTCCAATGTATCTGGCTCCATATAAGCCTTCCAAGCTTCTACAAAATCAAGATCCTTTAAATACAAACTCTTGAGTTCATTGAACTTGACCAATTCAACATACATTTCTATCAACAAGTTTTGCCCCTACTTAAGGAATCTACAACTCTATTAGATCTTCCACTCCTATACTTCAAAAAAAATGTATAACTTTTCAAAAATTCAACCCATTTCAAATGTCTTTGATTTAACTTTACTTGACTATTCAAATACTGTAAAGCTTGATGATCAGTAAATAAAACAAACTCTATTAGCAAAAGATAATGTATCCATTTCTTTAATGCCTAAACTATTGCATAAAACTCTCAATCATAAACAAAATACTTCTTCTTTGCATCATTCAACTTCTCATTGAAATAAGCAATGGGTTTAACTTCTTAACTTGAAACAACTCCAATGGCATTGACACTAGCATCACAATCTACATGAAATACCTTATTAAAATTTAGAAGTGCCAAAATAGGTTGCTATATAAATTTTTGCATCTTATCAAAGCTCTTTGTTGTTCCTATAGTCCACTTAAACTCTTCTTTGTGGACCCTCTCATTGTTTCATTAAGGAGTGCAGAAATACTACTAAATTTTTTGATAAACTTTTTGTAAAAGGTAGCCCAACTATGAAAAGATATCACCTTGGTAGCACTCATTGGGGTATGCCATTGAAGGATAGCCTTTACTTTCTCTAGATCCATTTTAAGACCATATGTGGAGATAGCAAATACCAAGTACAGTAACTCCTTATTCACAAAACTACACTTCTTTAGGTTAATCAACAACTTTTCTTTTCTTAACTTCTAAAAGACCATACAAATATGCATTATATTCTCCTCCAATGTCTTATTGAAAATTAGAATATCATCCAAGTAAACAATAAAAAAATTACCCAAAAACTCTTAATACTTTGTTCATGAGCTACATGAATGTGCTTGGTTCATTGGCCCAAAATGTATGACTAACCACTCGTACAAGCCCTTATTGGTTCTGAAGGTTTTTTTCCATTCATTTCCTTCTATAATCTAAATTTGGTGATATCCACTCTTCAAATCTATCTTTGTGAGTTACTCAACTCCACTCCAACAACCCATATTGTCATCCATTCTTGGCAAGGGAAATATATACTTGATAGTAATCTTATTGATAGCTTGGGAGTCTATAGACATCCCCCATTCTCCATTTTTCTTTGGTACTAGTACAATAGGTACCACATATGGACTCAAACTTTCTCAAATCAACCCTTTTTGCAACAACTCTTGCACTTGTTTATTCAACTCTTCACTCTATGCTAGGGTCATTCTATGGGTTGACTTATTTGGCAAACTGGCTCTAAGAATTAGGTCTATTTGATGACTAATCTTTCTTACTGGTGGTAAGTTGTTAGGTACATTATTAGACATAGTATCTTAAAACTCATCCAACAAATCTACATCTTCCATAGGTATATATTTTACTTTTTCTTTGTTATCTTTAGGAATTAAAGAAAAAGACATGCTTCATGCCATCTAGAAATTTCTTTCCATAAAATAAACATATTTTGGCAAGAGTGCATACCTTATCCTCTGTCTCTTTCAATGACTTTAGCTTATGTCAAACTTCATCCTTTGTCAAAGAATAGGTATTTTCATACCCATGATGTACTGCATGACGATCAAATCTCCATAATCTCCATAACAACATATGACAAACTTCCATAGGCATAATATCACATAATATGTCATCTTCATAGTTTCTAATCTTCAACTTTACCAGACATTATTTGTTGACCAAAGCCTTGTGGTCTTCTGCAACCAAGCAATCTAGTAGGGATTCAGATGCCTTCCTCTTTCTAATATCAATTTACTAATCATTTCCTCTTAAACAAGGTTATTAGTACTACCACCATCTATAGTAGCATTGTAAAATTTACCATTACACTTACATTTTGTTTGAAAAAAATTCTTCCTTTAGGTTGGTTCTTTCCTATCATTTAGCAAGGCTCTTCTAGTAACAAAGAACCTTTCCTCTATCTGCATCTTCAGAATGTGAAGACTCAACATCTTAATCTACATGGTAAACTTGTGCATTACCCTTAGTTCTTTTATTTGTCCTCCCTTGATGTTGGGGACACTCATAGGCTCTATGTCCTTCTTCTTTGCACTAGAAACATGTTTCACATAAGCCTCCTCTTCCCAATCTTCATCATCTTCATTTTCCACTTTGATATCTATTATTCTGATCACAAGAATAGTAGGCATTATCACCCTTCTGATTCTAACTAGTACTAGATTCTTCATTCTTCTTCTAGTCTTTTTTTCAATCTCCATAAGACTGTCCACCAGTCCTTCCACCATGATCTCTTCTATTTTGCTCGTTCTCAAATATTTGGTTTGTCTTCTCTTCTACCTTCAAACAAAATAAATAGGCACATGAAATGGTATAAATTCTTAACAAACTCAATTATTTTTGAATGCTCGAATTCAACCCATTTATGTATTGAGAAAATTTCTCCTTGTTCACCCCAAAATGGCTCGTTCTGATTAGGACTTGATAGAACTCTTTTGTTTTCTCTTTGATAATTTTTTTCTTCAACCCTTGCATCTTCTTCAACAATCAACAAGAATTAATTCTCTTCAAATTTTCAAGCATCCAATCCCATCTCATTATTTTATCTTTTCCTCTTCTATTTCTTTCTAATTGAACTTCTTTCCACCAAATACTGACACGACTCTTTAGTTTGGCCTTTGCAAACATAACCTTTTCAAGATTTTCTAGCTCTTCATACTCAAAATGCTTCTCCATATCATTGATTAGATTGATTAATTCCTTTGGATTTCAATTTTTTATAAAATGTAGAAACCTCAATCTTTGGCCTCTCTCCAATCTTGGAAATGACCCCTAAAAAATCTATCTTCTTTAGGATTTCTTACTACTTGTTCTTCTAGGCACCTAAATCCAACTACTCAAATTTATTAATTCGGGTTCATTATAGCCTTTATTCCTTATAATAATTAATTATTACCCTTACATGTCTTCAGACGTGTAGTATTATAGTTAAAACACTTTGTTGGTGAAGTAACCACCAAGGTTCAAAACAATGTTAAGCCACTGGGCTCGCAAGCCTTGTGCCTTCATTGGGCCCTTGTACTCACGGTTTGATCAAGTGAAGTATGGGGATGAGGTCCCCCATTTGTGGCCTCACTGGTTCATAGGTCGCGGTCAAAATTATTTCACGTGGATCTGGAGGGAGTGTCATTCCAGCGTCACCAGTCATGTTAAAAAGTTTACCAGGCATAGTTTAAAAAAAAATAAAATCCTTAAACATTATTAATTATGTTTCCTTTTATTCTTATAAATAGTTAATTAAAATATATTTAATTAATTTAGACATGATTACTTTTATAGTTAATTATTTTTCGTATTCTTCCTCTAAGGTTTGATTAATTTTAATAAATCAAACCCCTTTTTAGCCAAAATTCTAAAATTTATCTAATCTAGATTACTTAATTAATTAACTAATTTTCTTGATTCTTAGTCTCAATAAAATTTCTTCTAATTTTAAATTTATCCCATCTACCCATGTCCACATGTGATTACCACTCATATATGACTTGCATGCACAAGTCATTTTCCATCCTCCACGTCACCTTTTGACCAAATATTTTATTTGGTACTCACACATGTGTGAGAATTTTTCTTCCCAACACACTTTCTTTTTTTCTCCATTTGTCATCTCCATCCTCTTACACCTCTTCCACTTCATCACTTTTGTTTCCACTTGTCATCCTCATGTTCTTCCCAAGACATGATCATGCATGTGTGAGCACACCTTGACCTCTTCCCCATGACAAGTGTTCTTCCCAATGCCTCCACCTTGTGACACATGTCGCAAGGCTATACGCTCAATCCAACTCTTATCTTCTCCTTCAATCTCATCCCTCCATGCCACTTCTAATCTTGACTATCCATTCCTCCATCAAAAATTAATAAATTGGAGCCTTCTCCCTTCATAAAATCATCACTTGCTAATATACCATTCTTATGCCAAAATCAGTAGCCTCTTATCCTTGTTGTTATGCTATATTGAGAGCAAGCCACATATCCAATAATCAAAAGAGAAAATCAAGTGAAGATTGAGTGCACTAACTTTAGCTCATCAAGGAATCATGAAGGTATAAACTTTTTTTTATATTATTTATTTATGTTTATGCATTTAATTAACTATTACTTTCCATAATCTCCAGTTCTTCTCCAAATTGTTTTCCTTTCGATTATCCTCATTTTCATCTATTCCTCTAAAATCAAATCCTCTTGCATTGTTTGGACTTGTCTGTGGAGGGCTCTAAAAACCCTCGTCTATCACAACAACATTTCTTCCACCATAGTTCCTTCATGGAGGCATTTTTCTCACTTTTCTCACAAAACCACAACTATTGTCCTGGTGTAATCTATCTCACATTCAACAATCTATTTACACACTCAAGAACATCTAATTTTATACCACTTGATGAAGGGTACTCCCATTACAAACACAAACACCCAACAATAAAGCAATAAATAGAAAATGCAAGAAATAAATGCTTGATTTCTATTATCCCAATGAAATGAGAACTACAACATTTAGAAAATTACATGCTAGAGCCATGTGGGCTCAAATCATTACAAAGAAAATCAACTCTAAGAAAACCCTACAATCTAGAGCCATAATTTGTATTGATTGATATGTCTCTATGTAAACCTTGGTTGACCTTTTTATTTAGCACCATTAACCACATTATAATGTTCTATAAAGTGTAACTTTTCTTCTTTTTGACACCCAGCGGTCTAGTGGTTCATTTGCTTGTCTAGGTGGATTTTTTTTATTGAAACTTGAGTTTAGGTGGCACACCTTTTAAGAGCCATAACTTTTGACTCAGTTCTATTATAGCATGTCGTTAGAAAGCTTGTGAATAGATCTACAATGCTAAATACATCTAAAGATCTATTTATTTAATTTTCAAACTTTTTTTAGGGCTTTTAAGGTCCTTAATTTTGACTTTGAAACTTCATTTGAGAAATTTCTCAACATGAAATATTTAATGTCTTCCAAATGGTGTAGGATATTGAGATGATTCTTTCACCAATCATCATATTTGTCAATTTCACTACAAAACAAAAAGAAAATACAATATTTTTTGGGTGATGTGAGATTTCCCTTACACCTTTGGATTCTTCTGCATTAGACACCCAGAGTAATTTCAGAAGTGACCTTGTCACATGTCAAGAGTTTCAGGAAAACCAAGATATTCAACCCCAACCTTAGACAACCATGATGAATATTGAAATACCCTTCCTTTCCACTTGACTAAATATTCATAATGCTTATTTCAAATCTAAAACATTAAACATAGGTGAAATGTTAAGCCCACTTGGAAACTCTACCTCATAAGCATTTCCTAAATCATGCTTCTTCAAGATTATACATGGTCTAAATCTATTCAATTTGCAACTAATTATTGTTAAATATCCAGGCAACTGAGAGGGGGGGTGAACCAGTTGACAACTTAAACAATTTCTTCTATTCTTTTAGACATTCAGAATAACCATAAAAAGTAAAGCAAATATAGCATGAAAATATACACACACAACATATCACACAATGAACACCAGATATGATGTGGAAAACCCAAGAAGGGAAAACCACGAGAATATAAGTTCTCAATATATAACACCGATTAAGGTGACATCGGTTAAGGTGATTTTTACAAAGGGTGTGGTGCAGGGGCACAAGCCTCAATTTCATAATTTATTGTTTGAACACTTCATGTTTTTGATAGGAAGGTGTTGGGAAGGATCAAAGAATCCTTTGTTTATGTTTTGTTTTGTAATAAGTTCCTAATTGTCCATTTTGTAAGGACTAGTGGCCTAGGGTGCATCATAAACCCTATGGTCTGTGGTGAAAGGGACTTAGGATGAGTAGAATTAGGGATTAAATTTTTTTTTGGTCTATTTAGATCCATTTCAATGTGTTTAGGTCCCTACGTTGATAATAACATTAGTTTGAATGGCAAAATGCAAAAATTGTCAAAAATTGACAAAGTCGTCAATTTGTAAAGAAACTTTTCAAAAAGTTGTTGTAATTGGTTGCCCAATGTTAATAACCACTTAAAATCAGTTTTAACATGTTAGAAAAATTATAAAATTCCTCAACAAACTCGTGTGGCGGTTGTTGTGGGTGGAATTTGAAAACTTGATATTTAAAATCAATAAAAAAACTGCATTTTTCCAGAAAATTTGTTGTTCTTTCGGTTGGTATGAAATTTCACGACCTCCAAACTGAAAAATTATTTCATGGGGAGTTATATGGGTGAAATACCTTTCTTTTGAATCCAACCAGAGGTCTGGAGGTGGAGTATTGAGGGAGAAAAGTTGTAACAGATCCAAACAGCCTGTGAAAGTGCCCTTTCCTAGGGTTTCAACTTCAATTTCCCATTTCCTCCAAATTCACCATGGGAAAATTCTAAAACTTGGTGAAATGGAGGATTTGGGAGTTTATTTTAATATCCAAAAGGTTTCTGACCGAAAGGATGCAGTTTGGGTGAGATTTTGTTAAATTTGGCCAGGCATCTCTATGTGACTAGTTGTGGGAATTGAATAAAATTCATGAGCAGTCCCCATAACTTTAGTTTTAATGCAAAATAGAAGCTATATCTTGGTATTTGGTGATTATTTGATACCACAAGGTGATAAAATAGTTAATTTGGAAGATTTGCAGGTTTGGAGGATAGTTCCTTTGTTAAGTGCTTAAATTAGCCCTTATTAGCCTAGATGAGGGTTTAATAGAAATGGTACTTGCAAGAGGTTCCAGAACTTGTCCTTTGGTAGAAAGTGCTGACCCAGGTTGGTTTTCAATAAAATCAAACAATATTGGCCTGTCCTATGGATTTTTTGGGTGGGAATCCAAAAAGTGAGTTTTGAAGGCTAATAGGTCTAAGGAGCCAATTTGCACTTTGTGAATTTTGGGACTTGAACAACCAAATCAGAGGGTTGTTTGACATCATTTGAGTTTGCAAGAACCTATCAAACCTGTCTTGAGCCTTTGTTTTCCTATAAAAACATTTGGAGGGGTTGTGAGCAATTTGAGCCATTTTGAGCACTTTTGCCTGTGGGGTTTGAAACCAAATATCGATAACCTTGCACATTGTCCAAGTGTGGGGTTATGGGGATGGAATAGATGACATGGGATGTTGAATTGACACTCTTAAAGGTGTGAGGCTTGGTTGGAGTGAACCCTTAAAAGGAGGGTTTGTTGTTTGGTTGAGCAAGTGAGTAACTTGGAGCATTTTCAAGTTGTTCGAACCATACCTCTACATCAATTGGTATCAGAGCAAGTGTGATCCTTAGGAGAAGGATTGTTTTAGTTTAGCCATGTTAGGTGAAGAAGATGAGGTTGATTTGTCCTCAAGGATGTCTAATGCACAGATAGTGAAGTTTTTGAAGGATCAAAACTTGGTTCACAAGATTGATTCCTTGCAGAAGGAGGTTGATAGACTTAATGGGGAACTTCGTAAGAAAAGTGGTGGAAAATATGATGTTGTTGAAGAGGGGAGTGATGAGGAAACCCTTGAGCAGGGTGATGAAGAAGAAGTTCTTGCTGATCAGAGACTACTTGTGAAGACCCTAAAGGCCATGGAGAGAAGGACCATGGATGTTAGGTTGGACCTACCTTCCTATGATGTAAACTTGAATCCAAATGCTATTGTGGATTGTATTGATGACCTAAAGAGATTCATTGAATGTGAAGACATACCTGAAATCCAGAGAGTTAAGATTGCTAAGTCCAAGTTGAAGGGATCAACCCTTACATGGTGGAATTTCACTAAAAATGATAGGGTGAAGGAGAAGAAGAATCCAATGTCCACTTGGAAGAAGATGGTTGCATTGATCAGGGATGCACATGTTCCTGATGATTATGAAGTCCAAATTCATAAGAGGAGAATGAGTTTGAGACAAAAGGAGATGAGTGTCTCAGATTATACTCAAGAGTTCCATAAATTGGTGATGAAGTCCAATGTAGTGGAGCCTAAATGTGTGAAGCTTGCAAGATACTTGCAAGGGTTGAGAGTTACCATACAAGATGAACTCAGTCTAAGAAGCCCTCCCATAGTCCAAAAATGTTTTCAACTTGCTTTGAAGGTTGAAGAAAAACTCAAGAGGAAGAGTGATCAAGGTGGAAGAGGGAGAGGGCAAAAAGACTTTGGAAATAGGAGAAGAAATATGTCTCAAGGAAGAGGACAAGGTTCCAAAGACCTTGGTGAATCAAGTCAAGGGAATGAACAAGGGGAAGGGAGCTCTAGAGGATCTTTCAGAGGAAAGAGAGGAAACTTTAGAGGAAGAGGTGGTGGAAGAGGCCTAGAAGGCATAAAGTGCTATAGATGCCAACAAATGGGGCATGTTGCATCCAAATATCGAGAGAAGGCAAACAAACAAGGTGAAAGGAGAGAAAATTTGGTGAGAGATGAGGAGTCACATAGTGTTCACTCTCATGGATCCTTTGTGTAGCCTGAACAAGGAGAGATCATGATGATGAGAAGGACATTGATCAAAGCACCTAGTCCACCAGAACCACCCCAAAGGAAGACACTCTTCAGGACTACTTGTAGAAGTGGTGACAAAGTATGTAGTGTTGTGATTGATTTAGGTTCTACTGATAATTTGTTGTCCATTGATGCAGTAGAGAAATTGAAATTGAAGAGGATTAAACATCCAAGACCCTACAAGGTATCATGGCTCACAAAGGGGCAACATACCATCATAGAAGAGCAAGCATGGGTGGAGTTTTCTATTGGAAAGTACAAGGAAAAGGTACTTTGTGACATTGTACCCATGGATGCATGCCATTTTCTACTTGGAAGGCCATGGCAATATGACATGAAGTCAAAACATGATGGTGAGAAGAACACATACACCATCTTGTACAAAGGTGAGAAGGTAACATGACTACCCCTCCCCGATAATGGTGAAGAAGCAAAACACTCTAAGTTTTTATTTGTACGAGAGAAAGAGTTTTTAGAATGTTTGAAGAAGGAGGATAATCCTTGTTATGCTTTGGTTGTATTTCCAAAACAAGAAGAAAGAAAGGTGCACAAGAAAAAGGAAGAACCTAGGAGGATAGGACCAAAAGAGGTGGCAGATTTTCTTGAGACCTATAAGGATATTGTAACCAAAGAGTTGTCTGATACCCTACCTCCAATCAGAGAGATTAGCCATAATATTGATCTAATCCCAAGGGCTACACTCCCAAATAAGGCTGCCTATAAGTTAACACCCCAACAGAATGAGGAAATGGAAAGACAAATCCAGGAACTCTTAGATAAGGGTTTGATTTCTAAAAGTTTGAGTCCGTGTGCTATTCCAGCCATGCTAGCACCTAAGAAAGAAGGTACATGGAGGTTATGTACGGACTCAAGGGCCATTAACAGGATCACTATCAGGTATAGGTTCCCTATGCCTAGGATTGAGGACTTGTTGGATCATCTAGGAGGTGCAAGGTGGTATTCAAAGGTGGATTTGAAGAGTGGGTACCATAAAATCAAAATAAGGGCTGGAGATGAATGGAAGACAAACTTTAAGACTAATGAAGGTCGTTATGAGTGGAGAGTCATGCCATTTGGCTTGTCCAATGTGCCTAGTACATTCATGAGACTCATGAATGAAGTTCTAAAACCTTTCCTTGGTACATTTGTTATTGTTTACTTGGATGATATTCTTATTTTTGGTAAGAATAGAGGTAAACATATGCAGCATTTGAATTTGGTCCTTAAGAGATTGCAGGAAGAAAGGCTCCTAATCAATGTGGACAAGTGTCTTTTTATGTAGGAAGAATTGACGTATCTTGGCTTCATAGTTTCAGGTGGAAGCATCAAGATAGATCCTAAGAAGGTGGAGAGCATCTTGAATTGGCCTTCTCCAAGGTCAATGATTGAAGTTAGAAGCTTCCATGACTTGGCTTCCTTTTACAGGAAGTTTATAAGAGGTTTTAGCCAAGTTTGTGCACCTATCCTGGAAACAATCAAAGGGGGGTAGAAGTGAAAGTTTGTGTAGACCAAGGAGGCTAAGGAGGCTTTTCAAAGTCTCAAACAAAAGGTATCAAAGAAACCTATACTTTCTTTTCCATATTTCCAAAAGGTTTTTACAATTGAGTGGGATACATCTAATGTTGCAATAGGGGCTGTTTTGAGCCAAGAGGGTAGGCCCATTGCATTTTTTAGTGAGAAACTCAATGAGGTAAAGAGGAAGTATTCCTCATATGATTTGGAAATGTATGCCTTAGTTCAAGCCTTGAAAAAGTGGAGGCATTATCTCCTTGCAAAAGAATTTGTTGTTTTTACTGACAATCAGGCACTTAGCTTCTTGAATAGCTAGGAGAAGTTGAGTCACAAGCATATGAAATGGGTAGAATCTATCAAAGCATATACCTTTACAATCAAAGACAAAAAGGGAGTTGCAAACAAGGTGGTGGATGCCTTGAGTAGAGGATCCTTGATAGTGTGAGAGGTGAAGTTGCAAAGTGTGGGAATTGACTCCTTGAAAGGTATGTATTAAGGTGATGAATACTTTCATGAGATTTATAAAGTTTGTTCTGATTTTTCTAAAGCATACCATGTTGAATATGCTGATTACTTGATCCAAGATGGTTTATTATTCAAAGGACATCAACTATGCATTCCCAGGTGTTCAATGAGGGAGAATATTGTGAAAGCAAAGCATTATGGAAGCATGAGTGGACATTTTGAGTTGGATAAAACCCTTGAGTAGGTAATAAGATACTACCATTGGCCTAAGATGCAAAGTGATGTGAGAAGATTTGTTGAAACATGCACTATTTATCAAAAGGCCAAAGGTACTTCCACCAATGCAGGTTTGTATCAACCATTACCCATACCTACAACGCCTTGGGAAAGTTGTAGTATGGATTTTGTAATGGGATTGCCTAGGACTCAAAAAGGCTTTGATAGCATCTTTGTTGTTGTAGATAGGTTTAGTAAGATGGCACATTTCTTGCCATGTAAGAGTACACGTGATGCAACCTATGTAGCAAATTTGTTTTTCAAAGAGATTGTAAGGATACATGGACTTCCTCTAACAATTGTGTCTGATAGGGATGTGAAATTCATTGGCCATTTTTGGAGAACCTTATGGAAGAGGTTGGGAACAAACTTGAACTTTAGTTCAACCTACCATCCACAAACATATGGGCAAACTAAAGTTGTGAATAGGTCCTTGGGAAACCTATTGAGATGCTTGACAAAGAAATATGGAGATAAGTGGGATGTTGTACTTCCACAAGTTGAATTTGCATTGAATTATTCTATGAATATGAGTACAAGATGGAGTCCATTTCAGATTGTGTATCAGTAGAATCCAAGAGGCATCTTGGAGTTGAGAGACCTTCCACATGATGGGCAAACAAGTGCTCATGGTGAACAATTTGCTGATAGCATGAAATAATTGCATGATCAAGTAAGGCTAGCCCTCCAAAGGAGTTCACGAAAGTACAAAGAACTTTCCGATAAGAAAAGGAGGGATGTACAATTTCAGATTGGTGATATGGTGTGGGTTTACCTGAGAAAAGAAAGATTGCCAAAGGGGAAGCATACAAAGTTACTCATGAAGAAAGTGGGTCCTTGCAAGGTTTTGAAGAAACATGGGTTGAATACCTATGAGATATCCCTTCCCTCTAACCTTGGTATTTCTCCTATCTTTAATGTATGTGATCTAACACCCTATAAAGGGCATGTTGCTGCAGGTACAGACTTTCATGTTGAGGAGATTCAAGAGGACATTGCTAATATACCTCCTCATGCACCAAAGAGGCCTGAAAAGATCATTGATGAAAGGGTCATTAAGAAGACAAGAAATAAAGAGTACAAACAACACCTTGTGAAATGGGTAGGACAACATGTTGAAGAGGCAATATGGATGGATGAGGTAGAAATTCTGAAGCATGGCACTTCATTGGACCAACTTATCTCATGTGGAAATGAGATCAACCCACCCTGGGAGTATGGTGCAGGGGCACAAGCCTCAATTTCATAATTTATTGTTTGAACAATTCATGTTTTTTATAGAAAGGTGTTGTGAAGGATCAAATAATCCTTTGTTTATTTTTTGTTTTTTAATAAGGTCCTAATTGTCCATTTTGTAAGGCCTAGTGGCCTAGGGTGCATCATAAACCCTATGGTCAACTATGGTCAAAGGGACTTAGGATGAGTAGAATTAGGGATTCAAGGTTTTTTTTGTCTATTTAGATCCATTTAAATGTGTTTAGGTCCCTAGGTTGATAATAAAATTAGTTTGAATGGCAAAATGCAAAAATTGTCAAAAATTGACAAAGTTGTCAATTTGTAAAGCATCTTTTCAAAAAGTTGTTGTAATTGGTTGCCCAATGTTCATAACCATTTAAAATAAGTTTTAAAATGTTGGGAAAATTATAAAATTCCTCAAAAAACTCATGTGGGGGTTGTTGTGGGTGGAATTTGAAAACTTGATATTTGAAATCAATAAAAAAACTGCATTTTTCTAGAAAATTTGTTGTTCTTTCGGTTGGTACGGAATTTCACGACCTTAAAAATGAAAAATTATTTAATGGGGAGTTAGAGGGATGAAATAAATTTATTGTGAATCCAACCAGAGGTCTGGAGGTTGAGTATTGAGGAAGAAAAGTTGTAACAGATCCAAACAACCCGTGAAAGTGCGCTTTCCTAGGGTTTCAACTTTAATTTCCCATTTCTTCCAAATTCACCATGGGAAAATTCTAAAACTTGGTGAAATGGATAATTTGGGAGTGTATTTTAATATCTAAAAGTTTTCAGACTGAAATGATGCAGTTTGGGTGAGATTTTGTTAAATTTGGCCAGGCATCGCTATGTGATTGGTTGTGGGAATTGAATAAAATTCATGAATAGTCCCCATAACTTTAGTTTTAATGCAAACCAGAAGCTATAACTTGGTATTTGGTGATTATTTAGATACCAAAAGGTGATCCAATAGTTAATTTGGTGGATTTTTAGGTTTGGAGGATAGTTCCTTTGTTAAGTGCTTAAATTAGCCCTTATTAGCCTAGATGAGGGTTTAATAGAAATGGTACTTGCAAGAGGTTCCAGAACTTTTCCTTTGGTAGAAAGTGCTGCCCTAGGTTGGAGTTTAATAAAATAAAATAGTATTGGCCCATCCTTTGGAGTTTTTGGGTGGGAAGCCAAAAAGTGAGTTTTGAAGGCTAATAGGTCTAAGGAGCCAATATGCACTTTGTGACTTTTGGGGCTTGACCAACCAAATAAAAGGGTTGTTTGGAATCATTTGAGTTTGTAGGAACCTATAAAACCTGTCTTGAGCCTTTTTTGGCCTATAAAACCATTTGGAGGGGTTGTGAGCATTTTGAGATATTTTGAGCACTTTTGCCTGTGGGGTTTGAAACCAAATATTGATAACCTTTCACACTGTCCCATTGTGGGGTTATGGGGATGGAAATAGGTGATATGGGATGCTAAATTGATACTATTAAAGGTGTGAGGATTGGTTGGATTGAACCCTTAAAAGGAGGGTTTGCTGTTTGGTTGAGCATGTGAGTAACTTGGAGCATTTTCAAGTTGTTCGAACCATACCTCTACATCAGGGTGGCTCACTTCCAGAATGCTCACTATAGGAGGGATCACTGCCCAAAAAAGGATCATTATCAAAGGAATAAAGAAATAAAATAATTAATCCACCATTGTAACATAATCTACAAAACTAGAGTTGCTTTCGGTGCCTCAAGACCAACACACTGTTGGCATTTTCAGTAGAAAGAGAGATTGTTGATATTCATTAAGGCTATTGAGAAGGTTGTTGGAGATTATTGATATAACTGAAGAAGGATGATAACTATCTTTATAACATTATTTTGTCATTGATGTCAAGAAATTGATTTTTTGATTCAGTATGATTTTGCCATATCTTGAGGAGATTGATTTGATGAGTATTAAGTGGTCGGTAAAAGACACAGAAAGAATGTGATAAGAAAGGGGAGAAATAAGTTATTCAATGGGCAACTATTACTGAGTTAGACAATGATGAGATCATGATGTTTAGATTGTTTTGGTATCCTACATATGTTGTTGATTGTAAGGTTAATACTATACTATGTCACCGAGCAAAGAACCTAGTTGGTAAACCCTAAGGAACCTAGTCGGTAAACCCTAAGGTTATCAATATTGGTTAATGAAGGCGGAATGTCTACCGAGTAAAGTTTAGTATTTACCGAGTTGCAACCGAGTTATGACAGAGCACATTGGATGAATACAAGCATTATTTAATGAAGGACAATGATGAGCTGGAGATGTATAAATGATTGGAATGCCGCGCATGAAGTTTGTTAAGGATCTATGACAATGAAAAATTGATAGGAAGATCTATAGCACAGATTGAACCGTAATAACCTTGTACAAGTTCCAAGAAAGGACTGCAAGTCCCGAGGCAAGCTAAAACATTTTCAGATTGAAAGATGCATTGAACCTAGTCAAGATTGAAGATTTGATGGCTAAGATTGATCATGGGAAATGTGATCAAGGAGATCAAGCGGTTAGAATTGTTTATAAATAAAAAATCATTGATGAACAATGTATGTGGGCAAGTGTAAGCATAGGGATGCTACATAGTGATTACCGAGCACAAAAGCTTGAAGACCTATTTGAAAAACAGAGTAGGAAGCCCAGCAGAAGACTAGATAAGTCTTATGATAGGATTGTTTTGAGCAAATAAGAATCTGCTTTAGCATTTTAGATGTGAAGTTGCAGATATATTTACTACTATTGTTTATTCTGTATAACAGAGAAATCTCTTAACCGAGTGGACTTAACAGTCTTATTTGTAAATCCTCTAGCAAGGTAACATTCTAAATGAGTGTTTGAAATCCTTTCACAAGGTCACTTCTAACAAAGTGAAGATCCTAACAGATCTGAGGGAAATCCCTTAACCGGGTCACATCTAGCAATGTGTTTGTAATCTTTAACAGGATTTGCTTTTAACCGAGCATACTCTAGAAGAGTATATTTCTTAGTGGGTCCGAAATCCCATAGTGGTTTTTCCCTATTTGGGTTTCCACATTAAATCTGGTGTTATATGTGTTATGATGATTATGTGTTTATGAGTTTGCATGTTTAGCAGTTTTTGGTTATATTGCTGAAGTATATGTTACCGAGGTTGAATCTGTTGATTTTATGGAAGATTAAGTTTGTATGATTCACCCCCCCCTCTCATCTTGTTAGCTATTGGCATCAATACTTTACATTTAGTATCGGAATCTATCACACACTTCACATATCATCAACAAATCAAATTTTTCTTTTCAGTCTTGCATATCTTCCATATATTATTACCATAATTTTCCACACAATTGCCACGCTAACTCATTCAGATCATCCTCATATATATATATATATATATATATATATATATATATATATATATATATATATATATATATATATATATATATATATATATATATATATATATATATATATATATATATAAACACAATCTTCTAAGTTGGCTAAGACAAAGATCTAAAATAGGTCAACACTAAACATTTTGGTGGTGGGAAGGAATGAGAAGTAGATCACACCACAATACACATCATTGGTCAAATCAACACGTTGCATCCATTACAAATTCTAGACCCAAAATATAACTCATACGCTACACAAATGTCGATACTCATCCTTGAATTCTGGACCCAAAATAACACTACCCAACACAATAAAAATAAGAATGAAACCAAGATACTCATGAATACAATCTATCAACACCATATTTGATCAATAGAGAAATCTGAATCACCATCAACTTAATCAATCCACACTGAATATCAATTGTAACACATCTTCCGAAGTACCAAAGATTCCAGTAACGCATCTTCAAAATCACCAACACTAAAACCAAGTGTTGACATCAATGACAACCATTATGTTGACATCAATGACAACCAATCATAATCATCAACATCACATTTGCAACAATTATATGTTCCTACACAAGAAACGTCTCTTTCTTTAGATGAACCATGTCTTCATCACTGAATATTGATCATACTAATATGCTTTCTCACCTCTTCATGCAAATTCTTAGGGTACTCTAGAAAGTATTCAACTTTGGTGCTCTTCTTTTCTCCTGTATCTATCTTCCTTAACTTTGAAGTAGTTCTTGGACTACTTTTGGAATATACAATCCAAAATGGTGATTTACCAGTCCTCCTATTGACAAAATTGTTTGATGAAAACTCTTTCTATGATAAAATCAAATCCCATCCCTTGGGCTTATCTCATACTAAGAATCTTACTAGTTTACCCAAACTCTTATTCACCACTTGTGTTTGCTCACCAGTCTGTGGATGGTGCACTGAACCAAACTTCAAATCCATCTTCAACTTCTTCACAATGTCATCCAAAAATAACCTGCAAACTTGGTATCTTGATTTTAAACTATGCTCTTTGTTAGACCATGAAGTCTCACCACCTCTCTTTTAAATAACTCTGCAACATGAACAACATCATTAGTTTTCTTACAAAGAATAAAATATGCCATCTTTGAGAATCTGTCTACTACCACAAAAATGGAATCATGTTCTCTCTAGGTCATTGGTAAAACAAGAAAAAAATCCATACTAACATCCTTCCATGGTCTCTCTGGTACAAGTAATGGTTGATATAGCCTTGTATTCTACCTAATTAATTTTGCCATCTGACATACTCTACAATTTTTTACAAATTTCTTCACATCTTTCAGCAATTGTGGCCAATAATAATGTTCTTGGGTAAAAGTACAAACTTGTGTCTCACTTTTATAAAAGAAAGGGCTAACAACAACAAAACAATTCAACTTCAATGACACAAAAGTGATATTTCTATTTGGTATTTGAAGATGATGTAAACTGATAAAATGTGTAAAACTGGATGAAGTTTATGCCTATTATTTTTTAAAAAAATTGGAACAAGAATTGATATGTTTTTTTAATTATTAAAGTCATTTTTTCAATTATTGAAAATACTACAAATCAGGGGTTTCACCTCCAACCACAAAACTATATGTAAATAATCTTGTTTTCCTCTAACTTTAAAAAAAGTTTTAGATGACATCCATAGACAGTGCAGAAAAAAAAAATGATTTCGATGTATATTTTCACCGTTATAACAATTCAAGGTTGAAGTTTCCTAAAATCGACATTTTTTTGTCTCCCACCAAATTTCCCCTATCAAAACTATATGAATCCCCCCAAAAATTATATATTCTTGAAGAGGACTCTCTCCTCTATTTTTATATATAATTTTAATTTTTTTTGATATGATTTACTATATTTTTTTGTTTTTCCAAATCAGAGTCTTCTCGAATGTTAATATACCTACCTGTAGTATTTTTTAATTTTAATATACTAATTCTAATTGAAATTCTATAAAAAATTCTATGTCAATGTTCCTCACTCCGAGCTCTCAAAAAGGGTATTTTTAGTTTTTTAAAAATAAAAAATTGATGGTCTAATTCTTAGCAGAACTTGAAAGTTCTGCAAATTGGGGGGGTTTTGCTGAGTAGGCTGCCATGTGGGATGCCACATAGGCAACCTCAGCTAAGTAGGGCTCAACCGAGTCTTACTCGGATGAGTAGGGCTTGACCAAGTCCCCCAAGTGGCGGGACCCTCTGTGAGCGGTCGCATGGGGAAGCGAGTGCTCACTTCCCCACCCTTTCCCTCATATATTAATGAGGTCATTTTTTCAATTTTTAAAAACAAAAAATAATTCATTTCAATTTCAATTTGTTTTAGGAAGTTGATTTTTTCCAAGGAAGGAGGCGATTTTTTTGAAGGAGGTGATTTTTTCAGGAATAGTTGATTTTTTCCAAAGGAGTTGATTTTTTTCTTAAGGAGTATTCACTTGCGATTTTAGGAAAGTAAATTTCAATACTTTGTGTAATGGGGAATAAAAAAAAAAGAGCAAAAAAATATGACCGTATAAGGGATGATTTAATGAAAGGTCATACAAAACGTAATCAATAGCAACCTGTTGATGTTGAAGATGATGCAACTGAAGTAGCGGAAGAAATTGGTACTAGTCAATTTACAATTTTTTCTTCTCTCATGAGAAATTTGATGGAGATGAATGAGTACTCTTTTCAGTCAAATTTAATCTGAACACGTGGTACCTGAGAGCATAAGTAAATTGCATTGCAAAAATATGTGGGAGGAATATTTTGAAAAAAAATATATGGTCAAGAGAGCACAATTATTTGTAAAGTTATTCAGGAAAAGAGAAATGACTCCTGTTTTGGAGTTGTTGGGTGTCGATAATAGGAAAAGATCAGGGGGTCATGTAAAAGAAATAATAGTTGAAAATTTGCAAGATGCATTTAACCTTATTAATACCACAAGTCGAGGAGCTGATTCAAGTACTACACGTAGAGTGTTGATGACTATGATTTCTAGTAAGAGGTTGTCACATAAAAGACAAGTTACAACAATTTCTTAATTACTGCATATATCTAGAAAATTTGTTCAAAGATATATTAGGAAGAGAAATATGTTAGATGAAAACATTGAAATGAATTGGGTAAATATTTGTAGACTTCCTCGAAAAGACAAAATTTCTAAAGATGTAAGAAGATTGGTCATTGAATATTGGACCAGCCACTCCCATGTTTCTTCCAATAGAAGGGACACTATACAGATGAAAGATGAAGAGATCGGTATGAAGATTTCACATCCTAAACATTTTGTAGATACAACACAAAGTGAACTATTTGAAGCATTCAAGGAAGATTTTTTAGATGTAAAAATATGTTAGAGAATGTTTGAGAGGTTGCGCCCTTTCTTTGTACACATAAATAAGGTACGTGAAACTTGTTGCTGTCAAAATCATGTTGAGTTTCATCTATACTTAGAGTCATATAAAAAAGCTATGGAAGTACTAAATCCAGATATGGTCATCCTTGGAAGTACGAGACAATTTGTGAAATCAATTTTATGTGATAAATCAGAAGATTTAGATAACTTCAACGTACAGTGTATAAAAAGTACATGCATTGATTGTAGATATTTGCAAAAAATTTCATTACAAATTGAGAATATTGATGTTTCAATGCCAGTTTTGTGGAAGAGATTTCAATATGAGACATATCAAACTAAGACAGGAGATGAATCCAAAAAAATTGCATTGAAGGAGAGTGAATTGCCCTACCTTGATTTTATGAGCAGATTTGGTACTATGATTTATCCACATATCCAACATTGTCATGGTGCACGATGGCAAGCTAAACAATTTCGTGATTCCAAATTTTTTTTTCCACCTAGTTGTATTGTTTCAATTGTAGATTTCTCCAAGAACTATACATTTGCCCCTCAATCGCAGATTCAATCTCAATATTATCATTCTGATCAAGTTGCAATATTTGTGCAAGTGACCTATAGACACGCACAATTTGATGTGGATGGGGTAGAAAACAATACTAATCCAAATGAACGCATTATCATTAAGGAGGTTCATTTCTATATCAGTGATGATAAGGTTCATGATAGGAGCTATGTAGCTCATTGTTTTGCAATGTTTTTTGAAGATCTTGCAAATCAGGGGATAAATGTTTCACAACACTGGATTTTGTCAGATGGTTGTGTAGGTGAGTACATAAGTTTCAATTCATTTTCATTTATATGTAAATTTGTATTTGATTTTAATTTGATAAATTTTATTTTAAATGTTCAATTGTACATGTACATGACATACAACTTTATGGTGTAGGACAATTTAAATATGCAAAAGCCTTTAATTGGCTATCCATGCAACATGCTAGACACAATGTTAAGTTTCTATGGAACTTTTTTTGAAAGTGGACATGGAAAAGGAGAGCACGATGGAGCAGAAGCATGTGTGAAGCGTGCACTTCACCAACATGTACTTGCAGGTACTGTTAATTTTGTTTTCAATTTCTTTGTATCTATTTCTTAATATAATTTCATTTAAAAAGAAGTGCACATAATAACATCTCTAAGTTCTTTTATGTAGGTAATAGCATAGAGAATTCAAACAAAATTGTTGAATGGTGTCAAAGTTATTTTGCTAGTCGGGACATGCCATACAACAAATGTTATTTTTGGGAAGTGAAAGGTAAAATATTTTTGTTCTCAAGAATGCTTAAAAAACTTCATCAACTGCATTTCACTTTTATCCTAAAGTTGTTGATCTAAAAATGTGCAAATTTCATTTCATATTTGTAACAGGTATTAATCGATCTAATTCTTACAATTGTCAAACAATTGTTGGTATCAGAAGTTTACATCAAGTGATGACTACAGGACACCACAAGCTTCCATTGATTCAAGTAAGAGAAAAATCATGCTTTTGTGTTGACTGTGTTGAGGAGAATCCAATGAGTCAATGCGAGAATATTGCAAATGGATATGTCTCACAATGGGATATGAAAGAGTCAATCAGAATGCCTCCATATGAAGATGATGAAAATGAGATAGAAATTCATGATCCTATATATTCAGCTGATTATGAACATGTTTTTGATTTAGTCATTACAGGTGTGTGTGTGCATACATGTTCTTTTATTTAGTTTTAATTTAGATCATAGTGATGTTCAAATTTTATCTACATCTTACTTTTGCTTTAAATTTATATGGTGTCATCTAGATGTACATACATAGGTGATATTTTTGTTGTGGTTGTGGATCCTAACAATGTGGAATATGTAGATTAGTATCTACTAAGATGCATGAAAGCAAAATTCAAATTGCCTATAGACGGTGATGGACAGTCATATCCAACTGGTTCTGTTGTTATAGAAGACACCTATTATTAGAAAACTAAGATAGACAAAAATGGTGTTCAATTTATTGAATACATGCCTAGAAAAATGGTTCTACATTATAGTCACTTGGTTATAGCGACAAAGCTACAATTTGAGACATTTCCAAAAAAAAGACGTGGCAAGCAAAAGTGGAGGTTACCTTTTGAAGAACATGAATTTTTTTTGGAGATAATAATAGATAGAGAGGATCCAGACTATATATATCAGGAGCTAACTTAGGCTATCTAACTTGTTTTTGTATCTCATACTTTTATATTTGAACTAGAGTTTGAACTCATGTTTAATTTGAACTAGGACTAGATATATATATTTTTGGACCATATTAAAACTTAGAGATGATTTTTTAATATGGGATCACATCTAGTTTTTTTTTTGACATGGTGAACAATGGTTTTTATATATTGTTATGCATGCTTGGTTGAAATGCTTTTATGCGTGATTACATGTATTCTTCAATTTTATGTATTAAGACATCCTCTTTGGACATCCCCTTAAGGCATCCTAATAGGTCCTAATTTTAGATCCCCTTATGTTCAGAATGCTAAATTATATAAATTGTTATGCATGCTTGGTTGAAAAGATTTTATATGTATTCCTTTTATGTTATACTTCCCCTTAAGACATCCTCTTTGGCCATCCCCTTAAGACATCCTAGAATAGGTCCTAACTTTAAATCCCCTTATGTTAAGTACACATGCTAAATTATATATACATTGTTATTTAATTTTTCATGAGTTCACACACATGTAAATTCTTTTCTTTGTTACATTAGATTATTAGTGATTATTTATATTACTTAAATTAGATTATTAGTAATTATTTATATTGCTTGATTAAGAAATTATGTACATATTTTTTGGAGTTTTAAACTCAAGACTTTTTCTTAATTAAGAACAAGGCACTAGTCATAATTGCATTATTCATATTTATTAGTGATTATTTATATTACTTGATTTAGAAAATACATTTTGATTTTTCATTGACATCCCCTTAAGACATCCTCTTCAAACATCCCCTTAAGACATCCTCATAAGAAAATTTAGGTATAGTCCTAGGATGTAGTCTTAAATAATGTTAAACTCTATATTAATATCAAATCTTAATTATTTATTCTAGATAATATACACAAACTTGTTCATTGATAATTTTAAGACCTATCTAGTAATGCACAACATCATAAAGTAGCTCTAAAGGTCATTTAAATTTTTACAAAATTCTTCTTAGTTAATATGCCCATCAAACATGTAGAAATGATTTGCATATCAATCTAACTAAAATTAAGAAATTCTTCTTAGTTAATTTTAATAGTGAAACATGTAGAAATGTATAAATGATTTGCATATCAATCTAATTGAAATGTAACACATAAAATAAACATGTAACAAATTATGAAATTTTTATAAACATGTAACACAACTAAGTAGACAAATTCAATAATAATGAGTTCAAAGAAATTGAATACTAATTTAGCATGTATTATAATTCCCTTAAGACATCATTTTTCAACTAAATTATGCACTAAATAATAAATTATAAATATTAAGGAAAGGTGTTGATGAATTAGGAGAGTGAGAGCACCTAATTGAGAGTGAGAGCACATTGTAATACATTAAATAAACATGTACAACACATGAAATGTCTATAAACATGTAACACATGAAATGTCTATATAAACATGTAACATGTATGAAATGTCCAGGTATAATGTCTAAAATAAGGCTACAAATGCAATGTCCACAGTTCATGTATAATATCTAAATGTCCACAACACGTATAATATAAATTGAGTGTATAATAGAAATATAATGTTCACAACATGTATAATAGAAATGTCAGATATACATAATAGAAATGTCTGATATATCCATAATAAAAGAAGCAAGCATGTATATAACAATAATGAGCTATGTCGCACCTGTCCCGATCCCCGATCTGATCCATTGCCTGATCCAAGGGCCTACATTATGTACACAATTTCCATGTTAAAAAAATTATATAGTGGATCTTGATGAATAGGAAAAAAATAAGACACATCTGTAGACACCTAAAATTGTCATGTCTAATTAAATAAATATCGTTATTTATTTAATTATTTTAGCCTAATTCTTCTATTAATTAAATAAATCTTTATTTATTTAATTAATTCATTTATCCTCTTCTAGCCTTATTTCTCATTTAAATAAATACATTTATTTATTTAAATTATCCTTTTCCTAAATTAAATAAATATCTTATTTATTTAATTAATCCCACTTCTTCTATTAATTAAATAAATCTTTATTTATTTAATTAATTCATTAACCTTTTCTACCCATGACACATGTCATTCATCTTTTAATTCATACACTTCCTACCTCTTTCATTATTTTATTATTTCTTTTACCTACCCTCTAATCATAGCCGACCTCCTTTTGCACCTCTCAATCTTATCCATCCATTTCATATTGTGTCTTCTATATAAGAGGATACTTCCTTCATTATCAACCCTGGCTAATCAATCATTCTAATCAATTTATGCACTTGACTACACTACGCTTTTGACATATGCGATCCTACTTGCAACCACATTCCGTTCTTTGTTGAGCTCTTGTGCACATAAAATCTGAGAGCAAATATATCAAGCAAGATCAATGGAGATAGGAAGAATGGAGATCAAAACCCTATTGGACATGTGATGGTATAAGCTTTGTGATTTCATTTGATTTGCATTGTCTTAGGTAATCTTCATATGTTATGGTGGATCTTTGTTGTTGTTGGGCTAGGGTTTTGTGGTTGAATTCATTTAGCCTTTCAATATCGTTATTATTGTTATCCATTTTCACCATATACATTTTGGCACGCCCGGTGGGACTCTTGTCCCTTTTGCATTTAACATCCTTGTTGCAAATTTTGTGTTTTGAAGTTGCAGATCTAACATTTTCGGCAGCATTTTGATATTTTCGCGTCTGCGTACTTTTGGATCGCGTTTTTGATTTTCTGGTGCGTCTGCGACATCTAGAATCGCGTCTGTGTTATTGGAAGTATTTTATTTTGCAGGTTCCGGGAATCACGTTTGTGTTATTAAGTCGCGTCTGCGGTGTTGTTAGCTGCGTCTGTGTCTAGAAGTCGCATTTGCGTTCTGGAGCCACGTTTGCGTCGCACAGAACCGCGTCTGCATCAGTAAGCCGCGTCTATGTTGAGAGTAATCGCGTCTGTGTTCACCGATTTCAAATTTTGAGTTATTGATTTAGTTTTGGGTTTTTGCATTTAATGTTTCAGATCTGGTTTATTTTGAGCTAACATTTTCAGATCTAGCTAACGAAATTGGTGCAGCTTGTTTTGAAAGTAAAATCATTTGGTTGAAGGCCCCTATTTTCAAAAAGTCTTTTGGATTTAAAATTTACCTAACTTGTGTGCTTGCAGGAAGGGGTGATTATTTGAAACAATCCAAACTACTAACAACTCTTTGTTGCAGGTCCTTGGCAAGGGTTTTGATTTTATTGTGTGCCTTGTTTTCATAGACTAGCAAACACTTCAATTGGTGCACTAAAATTGAATCATTGTCTTTTGTGTCTTGAGCAATAGGCTCTTTTTGTTTAATCTATAGAGGGCCTGTCTTCCCGTGTGGTCATTAGGACTACTAGTGAGAAGAGAACGACCCAAGTGGTAGCGAGGAAAATCCACCTCTTCCAAACCACTATAAACAACTGTATTCATGGTGAAAACTATGGATAACGTGTGTTGATTAGTTCATACCAACACTATGTCTCCCCATAAACCCGTTTGATCAAATTTATTTGATTAGTTGTAGGGTGTAACCCCTACCGGCTGGGAGCCTTCTGTATTTACAGAGCTGAAAGTGCCGCATGTATGGCCACACGAGCGGATGCCCTTACTAGCACCTTTTTGTTTTAGAAGCCCAAATCCTTCTAGTTGTTGGGGTAGGAGGTCGGACCTCTGGTAGCGGCCCACACACATACGGTTCTTAGTAGAGATACAAAATTCGCCACGGGGAGTTTTCGTGGGGACTGATGCTTGGCTGACCCGAGAAGTGAGTGTCGAGGGTGGAGCCAGTGAGGTCAAGCATCTAAATATCCACTCTGAATAGAGTAGCCTCGGGGGTAAAACCCCATGTGGGATCACCAACTATTGTCTTGGCCAGCCATAAGAATTGTGCTTGACTTATTTTAAACATTCAAAACATTCAAGACCAACTAGCAAAACATTGTGTCTTCAAGTGTATGCAAAACATTTTTACATCAAACAACACACTTTTTATTGGAGTCATTTTGGAGTCTAGACACTTGCAAACATTAGGTCTTCAATAACACTGTGTCCTCTTGTCATGAAAAACAGTCAAACAGTCAGATTTGGTCACAACAAAATGACTTCACAGATTGGAAAAAATTGCACAAATTTTGTAGAAACGCGTCTGTGTCTGACATAATAGCGTTTGTGTTGTATAACTGCATCTGTGAAGGGCAGAAATGCATATGTGTTTACAGAAACATTACACTTTGCAAAAAATCTCGAGAAGCACGTCTGTGTTGAACAGAGCTATGTCTGTGTCAGGAAATCGCGTCTGTGAAGTATACAGGCGCGTCTGTGTTCAGAATTGAAAAACTTTTACAGTCCAGCAAACAAACACATTCAGTTTCAGAATTCTTGAGCTTCCTAGGTCATTTCTCCAGGTTTCATTTAGCAGTCAACCTGTCCTTGGGTCTCACATAGTCCATCATTGCTTTACACCTTACATTACATTCACATTTGTCTAAACTTGAGTCAAAAGGTCACTTGCTTGTCCTCACTATACTTTGTCAACACACTACATACAACAACACTTTGCTAAGTGGTCCCTCATCAAGGTTTCTTACCTTTGGGTCTCATTTGGTCTTACTTAGAGTCAAGGTTAACTTACCTCATGAAGAGAAACTATCCTCTCTTTGGAAGTCACACCTACTCTACTACATACATACTTGGTCTTACACTTTGGACATTGCAAGTACACCTCAGATTCATTTACATTCCATCCAACTCTTGGTCTTCCATACTTTTTCCATTTTTCATCTAGTCTCACACATCTCAGTCAATACCTAGTTCATGGTTGAAACCCGTCTTCAAAAATCTAGGAGAGAAACTAAAGAGGCTCAAGAGTCCGCAAACATGAGTTCTTATGAGTATGATAATGATATCTTTTTCAATTCCGATCATACTACATTACCTGACATGGATGCCTATAGAAACATTCCAAATGTTGAGAACATGGACACTACAAACAACAATGATACACACAATGACAATATGGACAACTTTTCTGTACATTTAGCAGATGTGGAAGAATCCATTATGAATCCCCATTTCAATCGATTGGTTGAGGAAATAATGAGGAGGGATAGACAATACTTCTTACAAATGATGGCACAAAGTGGAGCCAAGATACCTCATGATTTTGACATGTCTCAAATACTGGAAAATCAACCTTTGCAACAACCTCACTCCAACATGGATCAAAGGAGGCCTAATAGTGGAGGCAATAGAAGACCACATCTTGTGCCTGAATCACCATCATCTTTGTTTCAAAAACCAGAGGTCCCACATACACATGGTCAAGCATATGATACTCACCTTCGCAAACCATTATGGAAGTCTTATGCAGAGAAATATGCTCAATCACATATCAATGCTAAGGATCAACCACCAAAGCAATTGGATATTCAAAGGCATGCTCAAAATTTGGACATAAGGAAACCCCATGTCAAATTTGGGGGCAACACATTAGAACTTGACATGCTTGTAGAGTATGGTATACATGGACAAAATAGATATTTCGTTCCTCAACATGAATCTATACCAAGTGGTCCATATATGCAGCATCACTATAGACCTCCTCCATATGAACATGTGTATGATCAATATCATCCATATATGCGACATGCTTCTCCTCCAATTGGTGCCTCAAGCATGGGGTATGGTCCAAGAAGTTGATCTCCACCTAAGAGCAATTTGGAGAAACAAATCAAGGACTTACAAAAGAAAATGGAGGACATAAATACACCGAAGCCAACATACACAATGAGAGACATATGTCCTTATCCATTTGACAAGAGCATTCCAATGCCTCCATTTCCTACACACTTTGTGACACCTAAGTTTGATAAATATAGAGGAAAAGGGGATCCTAAGGCACACATAAGATAGTTTTTCATAGCTTGCATTGAGATAGCAGCATAAGAGACATATTTGATGAGATTATTCCCACAGAGCCTAGGCGATCAAGCTATGGAATGGTTCTCCCAACTTCCACCTGGAATTAAGTCATGGGGTGACTTAGCAGAGGCATTTATTCAACATTTCTCCTACAATATAGAGACAAACATATCAGTCACTACTTTGTGCAACACCAAGCAAAAAGAGGGAGAGTCTTTTGCATCATTTTTACAAAGATGGAGGAATCTATCCAGCAGATGCTCTTGTGAAATTCCACAAAAACAAATGGTAGAAATGTTCACCCAAAATGTTAACAAAGACATTGGTTATGACTTAAGAAAATCTTGTTTGTCCACCTTCAAGGACATCATTGAAAAAGGCTTAGCAATAGAGAAGGTCCTAATTGAACAAGGAGTCATTAAGATATTCAAGGAAAACAAAGATGACTTTAAAGGAAAGACAAGCCAAGATTTTGGAATAAAAATAAGAGCACAGTCAATGATGGTGTTGTTGATGCCAATACAGTGTGACCCAAATTCATTTTTTCCAGATCAAATAAGGTGAATACTCAAACAACTTCTAAATCATGAAGGAAGTATACCCCATTGGGAGAACCACTTGATTCAGTTTTCAAGAAACTAGTGGCAAATAAGATAATAACAATTCCAGATTTACCTCCATATGAGCCAAAGGTCAAACCAAATTGGTGGAATGATGATGAGTATTGTGAATTTCATAAGAGAAAAGGTCATAAAATAGGAAATTGTCATCGACTGAAGAACATCATACAAGATCTCATTGATAGGGGTGACATTGAGATTGAGGGACACTCATCTAATCAAGAACATGAGATGTTTAAGGAACCATTCCCAAAACATGACAAAGGAAAAGCTAAAGCCACAGATGACCAGAACAACTATACTAGAGCATCTTATAACTATGATTCAACTATCAATCACATTTCAATGGACAATTATGTCTCTACCATTATCATCAAGGACAAAATGCCTGAGAATTCTACCCAAAGACCTAAGATTGTCCTAAAAGGCATCAGATCTTCTTCTAAACCTACCTCTGAATGTCATGTTACAACCCGCCGAGGTAAATTCACTTTGCAAGGTGCTCCAGCTAAAAACACCGCTTCCTCATCAACCAAGCCTGAGTATGACCTTGTAGAACAGTTAGGGAAGACACCCACGCTCATCTCCATCCTTGATCTCCTATGCATATCCCCCGCACATAAAGCCATTCTTGATAAAATCTTGAGAGAAACTTCTGTCCCTACTGATCTGAATGTGGACCAGTTTCAAGCCATGGTGGGATACCTTTCCATTCCACACTCCCTTACATTTACAAAAGCCGACGAAGCCTCCGTAAGTCAGCCACATAATGCACCTTTACACATTGAAGCCTTCATACACAAACATCGAATAAAATGAGTCCTGATAGATGGAGGAGCTGGTCTAAACATTTGTACATTGAGCACAATTAAATAGCTGGGATATTTTGATAAAGCTATGAATTATACAAATCAAATCACCATCAAGGCATATGATGGTGAAGAACGTTCGTCCAAGGGCACAGTCACCTTGCCTCTTAGAGTTGGGCCAGTTACAAAGGATGTGGTTTGTCAAGTCTTGGATCTAGATCTCACTTATAACATATTGCTAGGACATCCTTGGATTCATGAAATGAGGGCAGTCCCATCCACATATCACCAATGCATTAAGTTTCCTCACAATGGAGTGGAGGTAACAGTTAATGACAATCCTAATCCGTTCATATACTGCAATAACCTGAGATCAAAAATTGAGACCATCATTCCCAGTAATCGTGAAGCTGTTCCTTCCTCAGCATATATTGATCCTGAGTCAATAAAACCTTCGACATCAAAACAAGGTGAGCTTAAAGGCAAGTTTCAAGACAAAGGCATGGGGGAGTACACTTTAAATTAGACCATGTACCTACGAAAAGTCATGAGTTCCCCAAAAGAATATGGAAGACCACATCCTAACAAGCAAGTATCCATCATGATACTCAAATGGGACCCTACTACCTTTCAAAGATGGGGTGAACTGGAAGAGGAAGATTTATACAAAATGCTTTACAAAGACATTGAGGATGATACACAAGATCACATCAGTCTACCATGTGAGAAATATGGCAAAGGCTTCAAGATCCTACAAAAATTTGGGTATGATGGAAAAAGCCCTCTGGGGTTATGAAAGGAAGGCATCATTGGACCTTTACAACCTGAATTGACTTTCAAAAAGGAATGCTCGAAAGGACTTGGTTTCTTGACTTCCAAGGTCCACACTCAAAGGGCAGAAGAAGCCTTACAAATCAAAGCTGCCAAAATTCAACAAGAGGATCGCTATTCCACAGACTCCAATGAATGGGAATGGGGTTCAGACAAGTCTTCCAGTGACTACGAGCTCACCAAGATATTCAAAGAACCAGATGAACCCATAGAAGAAGAGGAATTTTATAAAAGATTCAAAGTTGGTCAAGAAACAACCTATGAGGATTCCATACAGTCCTTGTCTCAAGGTCCTAGGTTTAAATCACATAGGATGAGAACCCCTGTCCCAGACTGTGCTACTAGTGATGATAATTTGGATTTGCTCGCGATCGAGACTAATGAGGAGAGTGCCATTGATGACCTTGATAATTACCTTGACATACCCAAATATAACTGCATCTTCACTCTTAGCCCCACTAACTTTGAAGACATTGAAGGCCTTCCCCTTGTTCACCACCAACTCATTGACTTGGATCATGAAGGACCTGCACAGTTTGACACATCCAAAATGATGAAGCTTTTATTGACCATCTTGGCATACGAGACGATCTCCCCCCTAGGGACCATAAAACAGGATACACTATAGAACTCAATAGCGTGGCATATTTTGGTGAGGGTGTCGGACCTTCCAGTCGCAAAAATGTGAAAATAAGAACAAACCAAGGGTCTTATGGCGAAAACCACACTGTGGCGCTGTCTGACCCCAAAAAAGTAAAAAGAAAGGATGTATATGAGGGCGAAAACCTCTCTGAGGCACCCGAAGATGGAAGGCTCGACATTCTCCTAGCATCATATGAGGAAAAGTCATCCATGTTGGTAGAGGAGACTATCAAAACAAACATTGGTACAGAAGAGGTTCCACACAACATATTCCTAGCTCAATCGTTGACGGAGTCAGAAAGGTCAAAATTCATAAGTTTCTTCAAAGAATGACAAATCAACTTTGCATGGTCATACGCTGATATGCCTGGATTGGATTTGGATTTGGTAATGCATCATTTGACAATTAAACCGGGGGCAAAACCAGTGAAACAAAAATTAAGAAAGATGCATCCACAAGTGGCATTACTAGTCAAAGCAGAACTTGAGAAATTATTGGATGTCAGATTCATACGCCCAATTGATTATCTTGAATGGATCTCCAACTTAGTGCCTGTCAGTAAACCAGATCGCAGCATCAGAATATGTACAGATTTCAGAGACATCAACAAAGCTTGTCCAAAGGATGACTTCCCATTACCAAATATTGACTTGATTGTTGATCTCACAGCAGGTCATGAAATGTTATCATTAATGGATGGATTCTCTGGTTATAATCAAATAAGGATCGTGCCTGAGGATCAACACAAAACATCATTCACTTGTCCGTGGGGAACTTTCTGTTGGAATGTCATGCCCTTCGGGCTAAAGAATGTAGGTGCTACATATCAAAGAGCCATGACTACTATCTTTCATGATCTCATGCACGTAACCGTGGAAGATTATGTTGACGACCTCATGGGCAAATCAATAGATAGAAATACATATTTGGACATACTTTCAGTCGTCTTTGATCGGTTGAAAAAATACAAAGTAAGATTAAACCCCAAGAAATGTGTCTTTGGAGTAACCTCCGGGAAGCTCCTAGGATTCATTGTATCCAAAAGAGGAATCGAAGCTGATCCAACAAAAGTTAAGGCCATCTTGGAAATGCAACCACCAAGAAATATCAGTCAACTTCGATCCTTACAAGGCAGACTCCAGTCCATACAAAGATTCATAGCACAGCTTGCAGAAAAGTGTAATCCTTTTTAGCACTTGCTACATAAAAACATCAAATTCAAATGGGATGATAACTGTCAATAGGCTTTCCAGACGCTCAAAGATTATCTTCTAAATCCACCAGTTCTGATGCCACCAGTTCCAGATCAACCTCTGTTACTATACATATCAACTACTCCAACAGCACTGGGGGCACTCTTAGCACAACAAATTGCTGAGGGCAAGGAAAAAACAGTATACTATATCAGTCGCACATTGGTAGGATATGAGCTAAATTACACACCAATTGAGCGTGCATGTCTCACTGTGGTCTTTGCTTCGCAAAAATTACGACATTACATGCTCACTCATAAGACCAAGTTGGTTGCAAGGATAGACCCATTGAAATACCTTCTCAATAAAGCAACACTTACTGGGCGACTGGCCAAATGGGTAATGATCTTGAGTGAATTCGACATCGAGTATGTGGACAAAAAATCAATAAAAGGACAAACCATTGTAGATCAATTAGTAGACCCTCCCATGATTGATGATGTTCCTCTAAGTTTAGAATTTCCAGATGAATCTATTTTGACAATGTCACATGCAAAGCCATGGCAACTGTACTTCGATGGCTCATACACACAACATGGGGTAGGAGCTGGCATCCTCTTTATAACTCCTCAAGGGGATTCTATACCAAAATCATACCGCTTATCATTTCCTTGCACTAACAATATAGCGGAATATGAGGCATTAACAATAGGATTATGGATTGCAATTCAGTGGAAGATCCAGGAACTTCGTGTTTTTGGGGACTCTCAACTTGTAATCCATCAAGCAACTAATGATTACCAAACAAAAGATGAAAAATTAATGCCTTATAAACAAATGGTGGATGACCTGAAACAACACTTCACAAAGATAGACTTTGAGCAGATACCAAGAGAGCAGAATCGTGCCGCAGATGCCATGGCTACAATTGCTTCACTGATTGATCTACCTCCAAATGAGACCTGCTATGAGTTCTTGGTGGATAACCTTTTGGTTCCTTCATATGAGATCATTCCTACTGAGATGATATGTGTTGTCGGTCCTGAGTCCCAGTTATATGGTTCCATTTTCACATACCTTCGTGACAATACCCTACCTCCTGATCTATCAAATAACCAACCTCACACTTTCATTCGCCAATCCTCTCGATATGTCATTTTAGCTGATATCCTATACCACCGAGGTCTAGATGGCACTCTTCTTATATGTTTAGAAAGTGACGAAGCTCAGATTGCATTACGGGAAGTGCATGAAGGGATATGTGGTCCACATGCTAGTGGTCCTACCTTGGCCAAGAAAATCATCAGGACTGGATATTACTGGCCCAATATGGAAACAGACTCATATCAGTTTGTCAAGAAATGTAAGCAATGTCAAATTCATGGAGACCTCATACATGCGCCAGCACAAGAACTTCAACCAATTGCGTCTCCTTGGCCCTTTTGTCAGTGGGGACTTGATCTCATAGGCAAGATTCACCCTCCTTCTTCCAATGGTCATAAATTCATTATCACTACCACAGAGTATTTTACAAAATGGATTGAAGCTGTGCCTCTCACACAAGTCACTGGAAAACATATTGCTACATTCATCCTCAACTATATCATTTGCCGATACGGTATTCCTGTTTCCATTATCACTGATGACGGGCATCCCTTCAAAAATCAAGATGTTTGTGAACTCTGTGACCGCTTCCATATTTCCCATCGTTTCTCCACGCCATATTACCCCCAAGGTAATGGTCAAGCTGAGGCGTCTAATAAAACAATCCTTAAAATCCTAAAGAAGACAGTCGACGACACTGGTCGTAATTGGCATATCCAACTTAATCCTGCACTTTGGGCCTACGGCACAAGTGTCTGCACACCTACAGGATCTACACCCTATTCACTTGTCTACGGTGCTGAAGCCATCTTGCCTATTGAGGTCGAGCTACCCTCTTTATGGGTCTCTTTGCAAAACGTCATCAGTGATGAAGACTATAGGGTCTCTCGCTTACAAGAACTGGAACTACTGAATGAACGAAGACAAACTGCTTTTAATCATCTCAAGGCTTACCAACAACGAATGAGTCATAGCTAAAACCACAAAGTCAAGCCTCGCACATTTGAGGTAGGCGACTTGGTTCTTAGAGAAATCCCAAAAATCAGCAAGACAGAGAGAAGAAGGGCAAGTGCGAACCAAATTGGCTTGGTCCTTACATCATCACAATAGCCTATGGATCTGGTGCATATCAGCTCTCAACTACAGAAGGTGAACCTTTGGAGGATCCTATCAACAGCATGCACCTTCACAGGTTTTACACATAGCTCTTCAGAGTATCCTAATTCAAAAAATACAAAAAAATCAAAAATTTCAAAAATACAAAAAAATCAAAAAAATTCAAAAATACAAAAAAAATTATAAAACAAAAAAAATCGTTACTTGGTGAAAACCTGGCAAACAGGCGCCTTGTGACATAAAAACATTGAAAAATCAAAAAAAGTAAAGAGAAAACATTTCGTCCAACAGTGAAAACCACTTCGGTGGCGCCCTGGGCAAGTACCATGGTGAAAACTGGGTCACCAACGCCATGTGTAGAGACATTGCTCCTCCCTCCTTCAGGATTCACTTTCATCCTTTCACTTTGCACACACTCACGACCAATTCATCCATAATAAACTTACCCATTCCCATCATGGCTTGTTATTGATCTACCCAAGATTGGTTCGCCATTTATAATAAACCTTCCTTTTCACTCCTTTCCATCCATAATAAATCAGCTCCTATCTGTGGCTAAGGCAAATCCTACGTCTAGTGATGGGTGTGGAACTGAGAACATCACATGTTTCGAGGAGTACAATTTCTTCCAGCTTCCTTCAGTCTATCCGTGCACAATTCGCAATAAAGCAACATTTGCATCACAGATCCGCAATAAAGTTCCGTCTTCTTCGCAATAAAGTATCAGTTTCATGGATTCAGTCGGTTTCAGATGAGACACAGTAGCAACAATGGACTTCAACAAATCAAATCTTTCAATAGACTCAGACAACATTATGGTTCAGTGCTATCTATCCTTTCTGTGAAAGTAAACATTGTGACCACAATCAAATAAGACTTATACAAGTGACAAGAGACACTAAACTTGAGGACTACAGTGGATGTTGGTGTCGAGTCTTGGTGTTATTTTGATTTTATCTTTTGGTGATATGTCTTTTAGCTTTTCCAGGATGTCTCTGACTAGAGATTCTACCTCCAGGATGTCTTTGACTAGAAAGGCGAGGATGGGGTATCGTCACCTATTTTTATTTGATGTCTGGGGATTGTCTCTTAGTAATGCTATGACTTGTCCTAGGAGATGAGGACACTGTGAGTCTACTATGAACTGGGGCATTCCTTGTTTGTGACTGTCTTATCTCCATGCAAACAGGTACAATGACTTTCTGGGTCAAACATATGCCTCGATTGTCATAACCTACTTGCCATAATAAAGCTCAATGATGATAACGCACAAGAAGCTCTTTCACTTTCATATCTTCTATCTTCCATCCCCTTTCTTGATTGACTTCCATCATTCTTCTTGAGTCCGTGTAGCCTGCTATCACATGACTGAGTATAATGGCACACCAAAAACATTTGCATTTCATGTAGTTACACCTGCATTACCACATATAAGCATTTCATACATACATATAGATATCACAACTGCATCACACCATGCACACAACACATATTAGCACAATTTACATTTGCATTATCATATTCATCTGCATTTCATACATTCACATTTGCATTGGCATAACATACAAAACATAAAAGAACAAAAATATTGCATTTCATTATGTACATATTTGCATCCATATCATAATCCATCACATAGACACATACATCACATAGGTACACATGCATATAGCTGCTGCAAAGATGAATCATCTCATATATATATATATATATAAAGTGTCATGATACAATGATGTCAAAATCATATGGCTACAATCACCCGCAGGTGTCTACATCATCATACAAAATGGTACAAAATTGATACATAGGGAGCCATCTACGACTATGATGAATTCCCTCCCTTAGAGCTGGCTGGCCTTGACAGAGTCTGAGCCCTAGAAGGACCCACCCCAAGATCATCTCTCTTGGCCCCTATGTCCTCTGCAGCCACCCCTCGTGTCGCCCTATCCGGACAGAGGAACCCACTGATAACTCCTGCCAACACTGTTGGTAGTGCTAATCCTGTCCATGTCAGGGTTTCCCATGCCACATGTCCCACCCTCATCTCTAGTCCCGGATCCTAGAACACTCGTCTAAGGGCATCCCTGTCTCCATCTCAATCGTACAAAATCAGCTCCCCATAGATCGGTATCTGCAGAATCCGGTATACATCCTCCAGGGTGTCTGTCATCTCACCCATCGGCAAATGAAACATGCAAGTCTCGGAGTGCCACCTCTCCACCAGTGCAGTGAGTAATCCCATGTTCGCTCGAAACTCAGGCACATATAGAATATGTCTCAGACCCATAGCCTCAATAGCAGCTCTGTCCTCAAAGGTCAGCTCAGGTCGCAACCTCTGAGTCGATGGGAATCTCTCTCGTGACTCCAGCATAGGCAAATACTCCTGCAGTCAAGCAAATCAATCATGTTAGTCATAGTGGCATTCAATGTTCATCACAAAATGCTACGTTTTATCTAAGTGCATATGGTACTCTATCCTAGTGACACTCACTGTTCATCACAAAGTGTTGCTTCTATCCTAGTGGTACTCCCTGTTCATCACAAAGTACTACGTGTTTGGCACTCCCTATTCATCACAAAGTGCTGCTCACATTTGCACTCACTATTCATCACAAAGTGTTGCTCATATTTTAGTACTCCCTGTTCATCACAAAGTACTATATCTTGGTACTCACTGTTCATCACAAAGTGCCTTGATCTATCTTATCCCAGGGCCTATGATTGAGTGAATCCTCTTGAGTAGTTTCCTAATTGGCAACATATGTTCTATCACATAATTGTCAATCCTAGCCCTATTTTTTATCCTAGTCTTCCCTAGAGGACCTGCTTGAGTGTATCCTCTCAGCAACTTATCCAATCGACAGCGTATGTTCATCACAAAACTGCCGATTTGACCTAGAAGACACAAATTCACATTTTTGGACACAAACGCTTTTTCCTGACATAAACATGCATTTATTACATTACCTAGCATGTATTAATGACAACAATAAATGCATCAAAGTACAAAGAGGTTTTGTGGTACTTACTAGCTCTCCTGCCTCTGCTGGCCTTTAGAATCGGCGAACGCGGTCGAATCTGTGAACCAAAGCCATTGCTGCTGACTGTTGCTGCTCTTTTCTCTCTCTGCACTCTAATCTCTTGGAGGTGTAGATGACAATGAGGATGTATTTCCCTCGTGGTCTATCTTATAGACTGCCTTAGCCCTCATCTCCCAAGTCAGTCTTCTTTATCCCGTGACTCTGTCACTCTATCCGGTCAGTCCATTCTAGCCTTTCTTTCTTATCGAGAGATTGCCTGCGATCTTTCTAGACATTTTCATCCAATCTCTCGAGGGGGCATATCATTCCCATCTTGGGGCAACTTTGTATCAGTTCATATTATCTTCTTTGAAACAACGCGACAAGCCGCATTGTCTCAAAGAGGGGCAAAATGTAGACACCTAAAATTGTCATGTCTAATTAAATAAATATCGTTATTTATTCAATTATTTTAGCCTAATTCTTCTATTAATTAAATAAATCTTTATTTATTTAATTAATTCATTTATCCTCTTCTAGCCTTATTTCTCATTTAAATAAATACATTTATTTATTTAAATTATCCTTTTCCTAAATTAAATAAATATCTTATTTATTTAATTGATCCCACTTCTTCTATTAATTAAATAAATCTTTATTTATTTAATTAATTCATTAGCCTTTTCTACCCATGACACATGTCATTCATCTCTTAATTCATACACTATCTACCCCTTTCATTATTTTATTATTTCCTTTACCTACCCTCTAACCATAGCCAACCTCCTTTTACACCTCTCAATCTTATCCCTCTATTTCATATAGTGTCTTCTATATAAGAGGATACTTCCTTCATTATCAACCCTGGCTAATCAATCATTCTAATCAATTTATGCACTTGACTACACTACGCTTTTGACATATGCGATCCTACTTGCAACCACATTCCGTTCTTTGTTGAGCTCTTGTGCACATAAAATCCGAGAGCAAATATATCAAGCAAGATCAATGGAGATCCAAACCCTATTGGACATGTGATGGTATAATCTTTGTGATTTCATTTGATTTTCATTGTCTTAGGTAATCTTCATATGTTATGGTGGATCTTTGTTGTTGTTAGGCTAGGGTTTTGTGGTTGAATTCATTTAGCCTTTCAATATCGTTATTATTGGTATCCATTTTCACCATATACAACATCAATTTAAATTTAAATTTAAATATAAATTTACCTGTGTATCCTGACGAATAGGATCACCAGGTGCCTGCAAATCTCCATATCTCGTGGCCATCATAATCTCCTTTAAAATTAAAAAAATATGTCAGTGGTAGTGAATACATATAAAATTTATATATACAACTAAGTTAAAATCAAAATTTGGTTTCTTACCTTATTCCTCTCCTCGAATGCACGCCTGATGTTAGATATCTCTGAAGAGTGTAATGACACAACATCTAGATCAATAAAGTCATCCATAAGAAGAGATGAAAAACCTCATCGCCAAACTCCTAGAGTCTGTGGTGTAGGATGCACTGTTATTTGTGAGGAACCAGTTTTTATCGAGAGGAGGGGTGAATCAGTAATAACAGTAAACTTTAATAACCACCAAAAACTTCTTTCAAAACAACTCATAAACAGTTCTGGTAAAAATTGAAATCATATTGATGATCATATTTATCAAACTGTTCTTCTAAGTGTTCATCAATATGCATGCAATAGAAAGATATCAACTCAACACATAAGAAATCAAGTTACACATGAACACCAATATTTTCACGTGGAAACCCAAATGGGAAAAACCAAAATGGGAATTGGTAACCACAATATTTTTGCACTCTTTTGGAATGTGCCCTGTTAGGAGCCTAGCCCGGTTAGGAGCTTACAAATATGCCTGATTAGGAGCAGACCCTATTAGGAGTCTTGTGGTTAAGGGATTTACCTCAGCCCTATTAGGAGCTTTACTCTATTAGGAGTAACATTGTAAAAGGATTTATAACCCAAGATAATGAGTCACCCGGTGAAGGGATTTATACAATCAGGCCTGTCAAGACCTACCTAGTTAAGGGATTTTGAGTCTACTGAAACTGTTAGGGAACAACAGGTGTATGATATAGAAATAACACTCTCTTCTTTATTGTATAGATCCTTTCCTGCTCCAATCTGCTTCTCTCTTGCAGACACACACACTGGTTCGACCACACACTCTTCTTTTGATCACTGACACAGTAAATCATCACAGACTTACGCTAAATAGACTTTACAACTTAGCTGATTACAAAACCCTAACCTCATACTAAGATTTACATCATAGATCATCACAGATCTTTACAAATCATTACAGATCATCATATGGATCATTACAACAAATTAAAAAATCAATTACAACCGTTGAATGATCACCACACATCAATCTGATACACTTTCAAACCCTTAGCTCATTCTACTAAGCACTTTGCTCATTCCCAAGAAATTTGCTCTTTGAACACACCAAAATAGCATCTTATCACTTCATGCAGATTCAACCATGTCATCACCATCTTACAAACATAATGTAATACACCGTCGAACACAAAATCATTATCGGTTATAAGATTTGAATACTGGTTCTTAAACCCTATAGAAAATACATCAGTCAATCACAAACATGACTTCCGGTAGCCAAAACATGATGCGGTTCTGGTCATAACCTCATTACAATGTTACCAACACATATTCCAAATTGCAACACCAAATTCCTCATTAATCTCAAGATCCAATTGCTTAAGCATAACATAGTTTCACATTTACCGGTGAAAGTCCTATTTACCAGTTAACTATGAAATCCATTCCATAGCTTTTTCAGTCAATCATAGATGATTTGATAACATGATAGAATAATGTAATCATAGTTTCCATCAATGACAACACAAACTGATCATCAAGTCATCAAACAACATCTCAATTATATCATCACCGACAGTACTTATACCGTTCATCAATATCATCAATAATTATGCCAATATGCCAACATGCATTGTAGTCTCGGGAGTTGTAGGAGGTATTGAAATATCCTCCTACCTGGAACTACTAGGATTTGAATCTCCTCCACCATGGTTGGTACTAGTCGAGGATCTCTAAAGTACTCATCCAATGAACTTAGGCAGCTGCTAGGGAGTGATCCCATGTAATATAGAGAAAGCCTGATAACCATCCACAAGATCACTCACTAAATAGGAGCTCATCTGGTGTAGATGATCCTTTGGTAATCATGCGATCTTTGTAGGTGATAGTAGCTCATAACAAATATATGGGTCATAAAATGGATCCATCTCATCAACAATAGGGGTAGTATGAGAACACAACATATATCTCCCCACACAATCAGAAGTCATCTCATCAACCTAAGTAGCAATGTTGGAAATGCTAGAATACATGCGAACGCATGCCTCCTCAGCTGCCATATCACCAGCACCACCTGTGACCAAATCCAAAACTTTCAAAAAAATCGAAAGGTTTTGACCCACAATTGCCCTCTTATTAGGGGGTTGTGTATCATGGTATCTAAAACTGTCTGCAAATCTACCCCTACCCTGCCCAGCATGTCATGGAAAGTCTGTGTAGTCAACATCATATCCTAGATAATTCTATATACAATTGTTTGCAGAAATACTATGGCAACTGATCCTTCTGCGGCCACCTATGATGTGTCACTAACCATGTAGGATATATGAATGGTGGGACAATAGGAACCTCGCATCTAGTGACCCGATATCCTCTAACCACAACCATTTCCATGTAAAATGGGAACATGGATTTCACATTCACTGCAGAAACATCTCTATCTATTGTTTTTCATTTAACCATGCCATAGACAGTGTGAGATAAATTCCTATAAAAATGCTCAATGTGAGGGTCATCATATGGGTTGTATGATTGAGAAAGCTCAATCATACGCATCAACTCATCTCTAATACATTCGAATTTATCCCTATTGGCTAGCACAAGAGTGCTATTTAGAGTCTGTTGTAACTGCACTAGAGAGGAATGCATTCTCAAAATAGTCTGAGTACGAGAAGTCTCTGAATTCTCAGGAGTACTCTCAGGAGTCTCAGACCTACGTGAGGTCTACTAAGAATCAGGATGCACACTCTACTCAGAAGAAAAATATTGTGAACCACTAGAAGCCATATCTATGTGATATGCAATGTTGTGAACCACTAGAAGAAAAATGTTGTGTGAACATTAAATTGAATTAAAAACAAGTTCATATACATTGTATGCCAAAAATAAGATGAAACATTGTACAAATATGCTTTAAACATTTTAAACAAAACAAATAAAATTAACTGCAACCTATCGACATTGAAACTTAAATATTTCATTGAAAAACAAATTGCATGAACATACACATAAACTTATTTAACATTTGTTCAGATAAACTTGAGACGAATCACATGTTATATAAACATTAAGAAATTTGTACATTCATACATGAAAATATTCTAAACTATCTCTCCTAACTAAATATATATAAGCATTTCATCCACATACCTCCACTCAAAACTTTTATCCTAGACCTTTAGTACTATGACATGTATACAAAGTAGTTCATTGCTTCACAAACTTAACATCATTGTAGAAAACATCAAAGTCTTTTTATAAAAGATCATCTTTTGTTTTCCTATGATCTAATGATCTGGTGAACTATGGTTATTGTAGATATGGAGTAGTGTGTTGACATTGATGTCAATCTATGATAATAAATGTTCTTATTTAGGTGTCCTAAAAGGACTTTTTTTGCATTAGAATTGATGATGTGTTGGCATTCAAGTATCAACATATGTTTGCATATTTTAAAGTTTATGGTTGGATGTCAAAATGTGCTAATGATATGTAGTTTACGTTTGGATGGCGAACGTGTGATGTTTTGAAGTATATGGTTAAATATTATCTCATTTGCATTGTATTTTTTATATTAGGTGTTTTGGATTGTATTTTTTATATCGGGTGTTTTGGATTGTATTTTTTATATGTGTTCTTCATTTGCATAAAAAATTTAAAAATTTGAAAAAACACGAAAAAATCTACCTAAAATGTATACATATATTATTAAAACAATTAAAAACAAAAAAAAATTAAAAAAAAGAAAAAAAGCCTTTCGGCCCTACCTTGCTCGGTCGAAGGATTTCTTAGCCCCCTCCCACTCCAGCTATTTCAGACTATGGAAATGGGGGGCTAAGTGTAGTCAACAGGTATATGTAGGGCCGAGTATACCCCGCCACCCCTCCTCCATGTAGGCGCCATGTTGCGCCACGGAGACTCGGCTGAGTAGGATTTTTTTTCTTCCTCACACTTAGCCTAAAGTGCGACACAACACTATACTTTCACCCTCTCCAACAAGTGCAATTGTCTTATCATGACCAAAATGTATTGCTAATCTTCCACTATAATTCTTATTAATCAAGTTCTCTCTCATTGAACTTCAAATGCATAACTGGATTCCTCTAGAAAATATACCATCTTGGAATATGTAATCCAACCACTTTGTTTTGTCCATTTTAACTAGCTCCATACAAGCCTTCCAAGCCTCTAGAAAATTAGGATCCTCTGAATACAAACTCTTGAGTTTATTGAACCCAACCACTTTAACTTGAATTTCTATCAAAAAAAATTCCTTGTACTTAAGGCATTTTAAACTCTATTATATCTTCCACTCCTATGCTTCAAACCAAATGTATAACTTTGCAAAAATTCAACCCATCTCAAATGTCTTTTATTTAACTTCATTTGACTATTTAAATACTGTAAAGCTTGATGATCAATAAATAAAAGAAACTCTTTTGGAAAATGATAATGTCTTCATTTCTTTAATGCATGAAATATTGCATAAAACTATTGATTTTAAACAAAATGCTTCTTCTTTACATCATTCTTAAACTTTCATTGAATAATGGGTTTACCTTCTTGACTCAACACAACTCCCTAGCATTGCCACTAGTATCACAATCTACCTAAAATACCTTATTAAAATATAGAAGTGTGAAAATAGGTTTCTCTATAACTTTATGCTTCAACATATCAAAACTTTGTGTTGCTATTGTAGTCCACTTAAATTCTTTTCTATCTTGTCTCATTATTTCAATTACGGGTGCACAAATACTATTGAAATTTCTAATAAACTTTCTGTAAAATCTAGCCAAACCATGGAAAGATCTCATCTCACTAGATACTTGGGGTATTCTATTCAAGGATAGTCTTTACTTCTTTGGGTCCATTTTAAGACCAACTGCTAAGATAACAAATCCTAAGTACACTAAATCCATTTTCATAAAACTACACCTCTTTAGGTTAATCAACAACTTTTCTTCTCTTAACTTCTAAAAGATCCTATAAATATGCATTATATGCTCCTCCAATATCTTACTAAAAATCAGAATATCATCCAAGTAAACAATTGTAGAAGTTGATGATCAACCACAAGAGCCAAGAATCATCTACACGCAAAACACCTATCACACAAAAGAGATCAAGCAAAGATAATATGATATAGAACAACCAAAGAATTTTATATTATGCACAAAGAATGATTGGAGATACAACAATGGAGATACAATTACAATGAATGAATGAATCCTTATAAAGGATGAATGAAACCCTAGGTGCAAACTCTAATGCTAAAATTAGCTTAACTGAAGCAATGCAAAGTAGAATCTAAATTAAGCTCAACTACATATAGAACTAATATTAGAAAAGAAAACTCTAGATAATAAAAAGAACCTAAGTTTAGTTTAAGTAAAAAAGAAATAAAAGAATCTAATTAATAAATAATTAGACAATTGTCTAAAATTAACCCAACACCCCCTCTTAAGATTAACTTAGGGATAAGATAAAGAGATAATATGAATGAAAAATACATGTATGAATGAGTCTCAAACACAAAGGCTTGATTAGGTGCTCATGTACAAACCAATGAAAAGAAATGCAACTCACACCAATGAGGTATATATAAATGGAGAAAAGGAGAAAAACTATGTGGGAAAAAACCCCTCTCCAAAAATGAGAGATGAAATGAAATGAAAAATGTACTACATGTGACTAAGAGGAAGGACTCCAAGTATTGAATCGGTTACAAAAGTACAATCAAGATTCCTCCCATAATAGAGAAAATAAGCAATGATGTATTCCACCATAAGAGAGAAGCTCCAATGCCAAAACAACTCCATGAAAGGAGATGGAAGGAATAGTCTCATGATGTGTGCCATGGAAGACTACTCAGTTGTCCAACTATCTGAATTATGATGTGCCAGTTCAACTAAAGAAAATCCAAACAACTTTGAAGATACTAGATGAACAATATTTTATGGCAGTAAAGATGGGGTGACATGAATACTCAAACTACCATCAAAGAGGAAGTGTAGATCCTCAAATATTTCCCCAATGTTTGCAATATGTGACTCGACAAATATCCTTGCAATATCCATCAAGAAGTCATCCCAAAAAGTTGAAACTAGAAGGGAACAATCAACCTGCTAAACCAAATCAATAGGGGCTATACATGAGCCAATACCATTCTGATCAGGAACAATAGAATATGATGAAGACTAAGATTGTGTCTTAATATGAGGAGTGACATCTGAGATACAAGACTTGGATGTATTAGAATATGAAAGACTCATGATATACTCAAGCATCTCAAAAGTACCATCATCATAGGGATATGATCTACCTATGCAAGGAGAATGACACAATCTACCGCAAGATCCTTTGAAAATGAAGAGAGGTAAGGGTCTCATTAAATCTCCCAGAGGTGAGTCTAAAGTGCGTGGAGACATTAAATATCCATCAAAGCACACATAGTATCAAGATCAACACTAGAACCAATCACTCCTACAACATGGTCATTAATGATCCTCCAAGCATACTTACCCCTCTCTAAATCTGGTTGATGGATGAGTCTATATAGATAGGGAAAATAATCAAGCCACCAAAGATGTGTCAAGATGTCGTTTCTCCAAGACTCATAATTGTCCTTTACTAGGCTGATAACAAAAGGATGGACAAAAAACCCATGATACTTTCTCAAATGAAAATATCAGACCCCAATAATCTTAGCATATGTAAACCACATCAAGTGGAGCAAACTCCAACAAACATATCCATTGGACATGAAAAACCTCTCCCATAAACTATAAGATGTATGAATCCAAATCCAAATATATGATGATATCTATGAAAAAATGCTCATGTGTCACCAAGTCCTTAGATGATGAAGATGCCACGAACCAATAAGGTACATGCCCAATCACAATAGAAAGTGACAAATAAGGAACCAATGGAAATTGATTTTTAACAAGCTCTAAAGACAAACATGATGTGACAATAGTTATGTTATGATTGTCATCAAATAAGAGAGGTAAACCCTCAAATGTGTCCTCTGAATGTGAGACTCCACAAACAATGAAGCAATGTCTATCAAATAGGAATACCAATCAAGAAGACAAGTAATTGAATTATTCTGTGTCTCTACGGGTGGAGAAGGAGCAACTTGATATTTTAATGCACACTCAAGCAAGAGTTGAAAACAATTATATAAGAAATTAGGACTCATTTCATACCCATGTTGGTTGCTCCCTCAATATTTACACCTACAACCCTTATACATGATTCACTCCTCAAGATAATCTCCAAAAATAATACAAAACAAAAACCCTCAAAACAAATAGAGACCTAATTTGCATGTAGCCCAAAAAGGATAAGATTGAGATCATTGAGTACCTGATTAAAATTTTATAGAAAAAGACCTAATATTTGAATAGAGGACTCTAAGAGCTTTCTAACAATATCTATTTTTTTTAAAATAGACTCTGGATGTGCAAGATATGGCCTCAAAAGCATGAAATTGAAGGCCAAATTTGGAGGCCTAGTACAAAAAATAAGTGTAGAATATGATCAAAGAACTTGCATAACTAGATTGGCATCGAAGCTAGCTTTCCAATGATATCTTGTTTACCCAATTTCAACTTCGTATGATGAAGTTATGGTAAAAAATCCAACTGCATGTCAATTAGAGGTTGGAAGTCTTGAAGGATTCCCAAAAAATGGAAAATATTTGTAAATAGAAACTTTTAGAAAATAATTTTTTTTCAAAATCAAAAATAAAAACTTTTTGAAAATGGAAACTTGTCAAAAATGGAAACATTTTGAATTTTTTTTGCAAATAATCCCTGATCTCTGATTTTGACAAATTGATAGGTGATTCTAGGGTCCTTGGGCCTTCTAAGTGCAATGATGACCTTTGTTTCACTCCAAAGTGCCCATATTTTTTTAGCTAGTCCCAGTTTTTGCCTCGATTTTTGTGCCCTTGGCCAATTTGACCCAAATTTTCAACTACTTGGATTTTGTTGAAATGATAGTTGATCTTAGGGGCTTTCAACACTAGAAATGTGATGGAAACCTCCTTTTGAGCCCAAAATGCACATAAAATTTCTAGTTGAGGTTGGATCCCTCAAGCATGCAGATAGGAACTTAACAAAATTATCTTTGATACCATGTAGAATTTGATGATCAACCATAGGAGCCCAGAATCATCTACAAGAAAAACACCTATCATACAAAAGAGATCAAGAAAAGATAATATGATCTACAACAACTTGAGAATTTTTTATTATGCACAAAGAATGATTGAAGATACAATAATGGAGATACAATTACATTGAATGAATGAATCCTTATAGGGGATGGATAAAATCCTAGATACAAACCCTAATGCTAAAATTAGGGGAACTAAAGCAATGTAAAGTAAGAGCTAAATTAAAATCAACCACATCTAGAACTAATGTTAGAAAAGAAAATTGTAGATAATAAGAAGTACCTAAGTTTAGCTTAAGTGAAAAAAAATAATTAAATGACCTAATTAATAAATAATTAGATAATTATCCTAAAATTACTCCAACAACAATAAAAAAACTTACTCAAAATCTCTTTTAATGCTTCATTCATGAGACACATGAATGTTCTTGTTGCATTGGTTAGCCCAAAAGGTGTGACTAACCACTCATGCAAGACCTCCTTGGTTTTTGAAGCCTTTTTTACATTCATCTGCTTCTCTAATCTAGATTTGGTGATATCTACTCTTCAAATCTATCTTTGTGAAGGACTCAACTCCACTCAAATAATCCATAATGTCATCCATCCTTGGTAAGGGAAATCTACACTTTATAGTACAATTATAGATAGCTGAGGAGTCTGTATACATCCTCCATTCTCTATTTTTTTGGTGCTAGTACAATAGGTATGGTACATGGACTCAAAATTTCTTGAATCAACCCTTTCTACAAACACTCTTACATTTTTTTGTTCAACTCTTCACTCCCTATTAGAGCCATTCTATGGGTTGCCTTATTTGGCAAACTATCTCCAAGAATTAGGTCCATTTGATTTCTAATGTTTCTCAATGGTGGTAGGCTATCAGATACAATATCTTGAAACTCATCCAGCACATCTACAACTTACACGGGTATATCTTCTACTTCTTCTTTGTTAGCTTTAGGAATAAAGAAAAACATAGATGCTCATGCTTTATGCCATCTAGAAATTGTCTTCCATCAAATAAACATATTCTTGCATTACTGCATACCCTTTTCTATGTCTCCTTCAATGGCTTTATTTTATGTCAAACTTTATCCTTTGTCAAAGAATAGGCATTTGCATACTCATCATGTACTACATGATGATCAATTTTCCATGGTTTCCCTAACAACATATTAAAAATATCCATAGGCATAATATAACATAATACCTCATCAGGGTAGTTGTAATGCCTCACTAACCCTAGCCTAATAGAGATGATATTATGGTACTAATTCATGCTTTAGAACTATAAGGTTAAATAATATTAAAGATTGCAATTTTATGTTAATTGATTAAATGAGATTTATATTGAAATTGTATCCTAAATCATGTGTAGGTGTTATGGGCTTTCCCAAACTATGATTATTAAACATTAATTTATGATTAAATGTAAATAGGATGATGTTATATGATTCAAATATAATGAGAATGAATATGATGTTAAAAAACTCCCATGTTGATTATTAATGCTTCATCTATTTATATGTATATTGAGAAAGTATGTGTGATGTGTGTGTGTTTAAGTGGCTACAAGCATCGAGTATCAACTCCACCTAGTGTTGGAAACTTGAGTTATGATGTGTTGTCATTGATGCCAAACTTGTTTGACTTGTTTATTTAGATGAGGCCTGGACATGATCTACTAATATGTTGGACAACAATTCATGAAAGTTGCAAATGTTCAATAGCGTATATGTTTTGGTGATGTGTGTCATGTTTGTCATGTTGCTTGGAGAATATGTTGTGCATACATAATGTTTTTTCTGGAAGTTTATTGTACCAAAAGTCTCAATATGCAAAAATGAGTTTTTAATGTTCTAGTGATGATTTTCATTCTTCCAGATTATGAAGATCACGATGTGCTGATTTAGATATAATGTTTATGTTTTGTGAATGATGCACTATCAGGTGTGCAAGTCATTTCATGATTTCTTAGATGACGAGGTTAGTTGTTGTTGTTTTTTGACAGTAAGGTTGTTTGTTAGACTAGTCTAGAAATTACCTGGTGATTTATGGATATGTTGATTCAAGGGTTGTAGTTTGGAGGACATGTTCATTTGCGTTGTGCAATATTCTAATTCAAATTTCTAGTGTTGGTTTTGATCTGCAAGTTAGTTATGTTGGTATGTGCTCGATAGGCTTTGTTGTGTTTAGTCTAAGTTATTTCGATTGATCTATTTTGTTCGGATTATACTCTTTTGGTTTGGATATAATTTGAAGGATGAGTTATATCATTGATAGGGATCTCACCATGGTATGTGATGATCCACACTTAGTAATTTGCATTGGAAGGTGTTTTTAGGCCGACCGGTTGATATTTATTATTATCTTTCTACACGTTTCATTTGGTGTCGATGTTGGACATTGTGGTAGCATGTGTGGTGCACTAGTATCTACTTGAATGCATATATTATGATGTGTTTGGGTCCCCTTTATCTCCTAGAGAGTAACAATGTGATATTTTTAGGTCCGAATGATCTAATTTTTGTAATATTGCTTATTTTGTCTTGGCCAACCTAATTGAGGGTTTTGATGGAGAACTTTGTATATAAGAATGCATGGTTGTATGTGTTGATGTATAGAATATGCGTGAATCATTGTGAAGTGGATGAGAATAATATTCAAGTATATTTTTTGTTGGTGATGTGCGAAAGTCAGTTGAGAAGTGCCTTGATAATAATATCTTTAGAGCGATAGTGATTAGAGACATTATTTATGATCAAATGTGCTTGCCGTGATATTGTTTGCTTGACACCAAAGTTCAAGGTCAATTTCATGATCAATATATCTTACTTATTTCAGTTTTAGTTATTTCTCTTGTTTGTCAATGGATAATGAGTCTGTTGGTAGACTTCTATATCTTGCCCTAAGATAGTGCATCTCAATTCTACAAGTCTCTTTGTATCTTGCCCTAATTTTGTGCACCTTAGCATTGAAAGTTCATTAGTTACATATTTCTCCTCGACAATGAGCCTAAAACCTTATAATTAGTTTATTATATTGTCAGTATGATTCTCACCATGGTTTTTCCCTTATAGTGTTTTCCACATAAATTTGGTGATCATGTGTTGAATGTACTTTCATGCTTTGCAATTACAGTAAAAGGTTAATAGTTATATAGATCTAAAAAAGAATTAATCCAAACTAACTCATCCCCTCCTCTCTCAATCCTATAGTGTGTTCAACATCTTGTTCCATGGGTTTGAGCATACCCCGACTATGGTTGACACATTGGTCAAATCCCACTATGTTTTACCCATCATACTCAGTCGAGTATGATCCCCCATGTTTTAACCAATATTAGACCCACATACTATTAGCAAGTGACATTGCATTATTTTTAAAATGTTGTCATTGATGGCAACTGGAGTCAGATATCCAATCTGCATTTCATGATTCATTCATACTGGAAGAGAGAGAGAGTTAGGTCTGGTGAGATAAAATAGTGTATCCGACAATGTATAATATTTTGGTTGGAAGATCATTTGTGTTGAATATTTTATGTTGCAGATCTCAGAGAAGCATTATGGACGTGTCATATGCCTTATTCTAGGTTTGCGGCCTACAATGATGACTCTTGAGTGAGCTGGAGGATCTGATAGACAGGTTTTCAGGTAGAATAGTGTTCATCAGCAGTAATGTGTGGAGATTCATTGTGCAGATAATGTGGAGTACTTTTTACATGATTATTTGTGTGTTTAAGGATGTTAAGCCAACATGTGGACAATTTATTTTGGTATGCATGATGGTTTTGGGTCAGATTGAGCTGACTTGGATAACATGTTTCATTTGCGTGTTATGTGTTTTTGGGCCGACGTGTAAAATGTCTAATTTGATGTTGTAGATGTATGAGCGATTGATATGATCATTTTCAATATTGGTGGTTGTGTGGAAAGTGTGTATGAGTGATTGTGCATAGTTTCACATGCGCAAGTGAAGGATTTGTGCTCTGGTATAATGCAAAATATCAGGAAAGAGCAGTGTAGCAGAGTAGAGTAAGAGAATGTATTTTGTGCTCAAGCAGAACTATTTTTGGCATTTGCAGATGTTGTTTATCAGTTCAAACATTCCAATTATTATTTGTAATCATTTCTAAGGTATTGAGCCTTCTCGGGTTGTAGCCCTTATTGTAATTTGAGCAGTGAGCTCTAGGCAGTGTACCTGAATGCATGTGCATTCCCCTCATGTAATATTATTATACTTCTAACAAGTTATATTAATATTGTGGGTCTCAATCTCACCGTGGTTTTTCCCTTAACCAGGTTTTCCACGTATAAATTTTGGTGTTATGGTGTTGTGGTTATTTTCTTTGTGTTTTTGCACTCTACTTTTATTCATTTGCATTAAGTAGTTTAAAGGTTAGATTAAGAATGTTAAAAATTGTAGAACATTGATTCACCGCCCTCTCAGTGTTCCTTGATTCTAACAATTGATATCAGAGCCTAGTTCCTTGGAAGAAGCCTAACAACTTGAGGAGGATCCAGGAAATTAAATCAATGGATTTCGGTAGTCTTAGACACCAACTTATTGTTGCACTTGAAGATCTTGATCAATCACAAGCTGAGGTCCGACAAGTGAAAGAAAGCCTTAGGGATGCTGATAAATTCATTGAATCATTTAAAGATCAGTTGAACAAGTCAAGGGAAAAGAGAAAGAAACTTGTTAGTAAGATGAAGGAGAAATAAAATCAAAGGATTGATGAAGAAGCCCTGAAGGAAAAGGCAGAAGAGTGTGAGAGACATGCTATAACTGATACAGTCTAGGGGAATGAGATGGAATCTATTGTAATGAGATTGACAAAAGAGATTGAGGAAAGAAAGAAGAATGAGGAGAAGCTTACATAGTCCCTGAAAGACAAATCTGAAGATTGTTGTAGACTTGAGAATGTGAATGAACAACTGAAGCTTGACCTGCAAGACTCTAGACAACATGAGGAAGATATTGAAAGGAAGGTCATTATTTTTAGGTATGATCTTGATGTTGCAAATGAGTATAAGGAGAAGTTTTGGATCATCTTAGCCAAGCTTGATGAGATGCTTGCAAGCTAGAAGAATCCTAATGATACTCAAGGTCTTGGGTTTGAGAAAGGTGAAAGCTCTAAATCGACACAACAGAAAAACAATTCAAGAAGGCCTCCGGTAAGGAAACCTAATGATCATAAATTCAATGGTAACTATTTTGTTTACAATAAATTTGATCATATGGCTAGTCAATGCAGAAATAGGATGAACAGTAATCGCCCATCTTTCTCTAGTTAATGTTTCAAATGCAATAAATATGGTCACAAGTCAAATGAATGCATAAGTATGATGAATAACTTTCAAAATAGGAGAAATGTTAGATGTTATGCATGTGGTAGGTTTCGACATGTTGTTAATCAATACAGATCAAGAGGAAATCAAATGAACTTAGGCCTAGACAAGGGAATGTTGTTTTCTATGCTTGCAACGAATCTAGTCACATTGCAAAGTAATGTAGAAGCAGAAATGTGAATAGGAGAGGTCCAGAAGACAAGAACAATAATGCGAAGTAAGATGAGAAGGGAAAAGAAAAGTTTGATGAGATCATAGATCAGATCAAGAAGACATGGGTTAAAAAGAGTGATTCAGAAGCAACAAGTGGGTCCGTACCCGATTTTGGTGCTGGAACCTCATTTGGTAACTAAGCTAAGGCATCCAGCCTTAGGGGAAGCTATCATGAAAATCTTACTGTAAAGCGGAAAATCGCGATCGAACTCTAGTCGCTCTCCCCTCTTCCAACTCCAAGGAGAGAGAAGGGAGAGTCACTAGGGTTGATGGTTTTCACTTAGGAGGGACTTTACATTCAAAAGAGGGGTTGAAACCCACAAGATCCAATCCCACACAATGCAAGATTGGATGCTAAATGTGTTTCAAGGGTTAAGAAAGCAAGGCTACCCTCTTTTGTAAAGAATGTTGATAGAAGAATTAAGCTAGGAATGCATAGAAAGTGACAAAGATTCGCTTATAAACTGAGATAGGGATATAGGATGAAGCTGCGGACCTGGAATTAGCAGTAAAATGTCGATACGGCACTGTCCTACAAATTTGAGCAAAAGTTGTTGGGACGATGGCGCCCGGCGCCACGGTCCTCCGAAAAATCCGCGAAACGAAGGGGGATCTGTTCGTCTCTGCACAAGGATTCTAGATCTTCAATTTCAGCCGCGTACCTACAACCTACACACAGAAAAGTGAAGACGATTGGGGGGTTAGGGATTAGGGGTTTGCCTTTAGGTCAAACCCCGGTTTTGGAATTAACCAAGAAATGAGAAATGCTGTAAATGTATGTAATGTAAAACAAGTACTAATACCTTGTTGTAAGGATGTTTGTATCCTTATGTGCGAAGGTATAGATGTTGTTGTTTGTTGTATGTTGTATGTTGTAGCATGTAATGTGTTGTAAGTGATCTCCTCTTCAATGGTTGAATCCTTGTCTTGAATGCAACACTTAGCCTTGAATGGAGACTTAGAATGATCAATTGCTTGAAGGAATGCTTGAATGCTTGAATATTGTTTCCCACTTTTTTCCATCCTCCTCAAATGAGAGAGGAAAAGTAGTTTATATACTTGCCAATTAGGGTTACAAGACTGATTTTCCCGACCTTAGGCCGACCAGGAAAGATAATTTTCCAATTTGCAAACATAAAGACCCGAAGTCCAAAAGAGACCGGGCCCAAAATAGGACCCAGGGACCAGGGCGCTGGGCACCATGGTCCTGGGGGACCAGGGTGCTGGGTGCCCTGGTCCTGAAGGACCAGGGCGCTGGGCGCTCTGGTCCCACCTCCCAGGATAGCAGGGTGCAAAGGAGGTTCAGGCCAGGGTGCAAGAAAATGCAGTTTTCAGTGTCATGAGCAAGTTTCAGGGTCTCCATTCAGGTTCAGTGTTGCGTCGCCATCGTGAAGACCCAAATGCAGTCGAAATTGCAAGTGTCACAATTTTAGGATGCTACATTTAGCCCCCACTTTAGCGGGAGTATAAGCGTACGCCAATACTTCCGATAAAGTACAAGGAATCAACATTGAAAGACTTTCACCACGTCAAGGAGGCAAGATACACTAAGCCCCCAGTGGACTAAGGATCTTACGACTTCGATTGACAAAGTAAAAGGGAAGATCACGAGGGAGAACCATGACTGTCAGTAGTAAGGTTCCCTCACTATGAGTCATGCAAGAAAGATATCAAAAATTTTCAAGGCAAAGCTAAATTTGTCAAGAAATTTTCAAGTATCTTGAAAAGATATGGACGGGATGTATGCCCCCCTACGTTAAAGCGATCGCACACGCCTCACCGGGGGTGATTGCTTTAAGGTAGTGATACATATAAGAGATGAGAAAGGAAAAGGAGCATGTTATCACAATGATTTAGCCCCCAAGTGTGAGATAAGCCCAAGGATAATAGACACAAAACACAAAGCACAAGGTGACTTCGCTTTCCTCGGGATCAGTATGCTGTATGATAATTCATGTATATCATATGTATATATGCATAATTGTTCTTCATTCCTCAATCAAGGAAGGTCACCTAGAAGAAGGGAACACATGTGTCTTTTGAGTCAACATGAGAGAGATTGAGAGATCTCAATGCTTTGCATCGTCCTCAAGTAGACAACACTAAGGACAACAAATAGAAGAATGAGAATAACATATAGAAGAAGTAACAAAAGAGAGGGGGAGAGAATCTGCTATGCTAATGAAACTAGTCTAGCACGTCATCTACCCCCCGATCTTGTTGATCAATGTTTCGGGAAGGTAGGGAACACGCTAGAGGAGGAACATCCAACACAGTAGATGGAGCTATCACAAGATCCAAACAAGGGCTATGTTCATATCCCAAGCCGCGGTGTTCTTGTCTAGGAGCTAGGATAAGTACTTTAGAAAATTCATTAGATAAATGGTTATCAATATCAACAAGTTCATATTCACTATCAGAATGAACAGGAGAAGTAGCATTTTCATCATGAATAACATTTTCATCTATATCATCATCAAGATTTATAAAAATAGGATCTTTAACTCGCACAGGATCAAGACCATCATGCATCTTATGTTTAGGAGATTTCGGCTCAATCGTCGGCTGAGGAGAAAATGGAATAATGCTTGTTGAAGGTGTTTTTGGGGATTGCAAAGTTTGAGAAGCAGCTGCCTGAGCTCTAAGACGACGCTTTCATCGGCGTTCACGTGCAGAACGATTTCATCTAGTCTTAGTAGGAAGTTGCGAAGATTGAGGAGGAGGAATGTTCTCATCCTTATCACTTGGGTGTTTAGGTTGTGGTCTCTTAGGTTGAATAATAGGAGAAGAGGAAGGTCTCTTCTCTCTATAAAAGGAAGGAGGAGGAACTGCTCCATATAAGGGAGGAATATTTGGTTTAGGAAGGAGACCAAGTCCATCATGACGAGAAGGTATAGGTCTACTCTTAGGAAGTTTATTAGATATAGGTATAGTCACATCCATAGGGATGGGTTGGGAATCTTCTTGAGGAAAGACATTAGTTTTATCTTTCAAAGGAAGAACTTCCTTCTCAAGAATGATAGGAATGTCAAGTTTGGGTATTCTAGGTTCACTTAGAGATAGGATCATATCTTTTTTCCACTTTTGATAAGATTTAAAAAGATGATCACTTCGCGGAGGAAGAGATTGAAATTGTTTAGGCCAAAAGTAATCAATAGGAACGCTAGAAGTTCTTTCAGCTGGTTTAAAGAGACTATGATTGATAGTAACAACTTCACCATTATGGGGAAATTTCAAACACTTGTGAATAGGAGAAGCAATAGCTTTCATGGAAGATAGCCAAGGATAGCCTAGCTTCACACGAAATTGTTCGGATGATGGAATAATAGCAAAGTCCACATCAAGGGATTTGTTATGGACCTCAATAGGTAATGTAATAGAACCGATTGCAGGAGAAGAAAATGCATCAAATAGTTTCACAACCACATTTGTTTCATCATATATCACTTGATTCAATTGCAAAGTAAAAAGAAATTCTTCAGTAATGACATTAACCATGCAAGAAGGATCAATAAGCACTACACGACAAGGTGTATTTTTGACTTTTGCAACTATGTATAAAGGACCATCAGGTGCCCTGATAGTTTCACTAGAATCAAATGTGATGGAAGGTTCTTTAGGGATTTTCTGTTGCTCCACAAAGTTAATCACATTCGGAGTCATAGACACGAGATCATCGGGTGAGACAGAGGAATCAGTAGTATCAATCACATTAGAGGTATGAGAAGGCAATGGATCAGTGAAAATCTGAAGATTTTGGTTAGGAGGAGCTACAGATGTGTTGCCTTTATCATTCACACTAGAAACAGAGATAGTATTATTATCAATCAAATCTTGAATTTTCCCCTTTAAAGTAAAACATTTTTCAGTATCATGCCCAGGTTGACGATGAAATTGACAAAAAGATTTGTTATCAAAATAAGGTGAATTAATCTTTGCAGGATCAATTTGCCCTATAGGAGGAAGTGTAAGCACATTTTGTTCCAATAACTTATTCATGATACTATGCAATGATTCATTCAAAGGAGTAAACTTTCTTTCTCTCTTGAAAAACTTAGAAATAGGAGGTGCACCTGATGCTGCATTCACATTGTTGTTGAAGATGTTTTCATTGAATTTAATGGACTCTCTGTTTGGTTTAAACTTCCCAAATGGTTGTTGACTACTATCACCCTTATCACTCGGAGCCATAGGATGTGATTGTTCCATTTGGCTCACAGTCAGTTGATAATTGTGAAGAGTTGCGCACAACTGTTGGAAAGAAGTAAACTCAGAAAACAGGAGTTTTTCTCTAATGTCTTTTTGTAAATTAGAAATAAAGATTCTTTGAATATCATTGTCAGGCACTGGAAAGGAAATTTGAGCATACAAATGCTTATATCTACCAATGAAATCAGTCACTTTTTCTTTAACACCTTGTTTGCAATGCATTAAATCAATCAAAGTAACTTTAGGACTTATATTGTTTTGAAATTGTTGAATGAAAGCATTTGCAAGTTGTTCGAAAGAAGTAATAGAATAGGAAGGCAACGAGCAATACCATTGTAGGGCTTTGTCTCTTAATGTTCTAGTAAACAATTTTGCAAGCAACCTTTGGTCATAAGCAAAATCAGTACATATTGTTTGAAAGGTCTTAACATGTGTTAGAGGATCACCCTTACCATTATAAAGCTCCAAATGTGGGATTTCAACATGTTTAGGGGGAATAGCTTGAACAATGTCAAGAGAAAGTGGGCTCGCAACATCAAATGTGGGCACACTAAACTTAGATTGATTCATAGAGGCAATTTGTTGCTGTAAAGAAGAGACAGTTTGTGCAAGATTGTTAATGGTCGCTTCAGTCGAAGAGTTCATATTAGACGTGTTAGATTGCGATGGAGGTGTTATGTTATTGAAAGAAGGTAGAGAGTAAGGTGGTGGGACACTATGATAGTTAGTCATAGGAGATGATTGGACAGGAGGAACACTACAAGGAGGAATTGAAAACGAATTGCCCCCTTGTGTCATGTTCATTTGTGGAGATATAAGAGGAACACTCACTGAAGGCATGAATGAAGAAGTTGGATTGAATGAAGAAGTTGGATTGAATGAAGGAAGAGGGTTGATTGAAGAAGAAGGATTGCCCCCATGACTAGTGATCATAGGAGGAATGTCTTGTATTGAAGTAGTCATTATGTTTGATGTAAAAGTAGGTATACTAGCAATAGGAGTCGTCAAAGGAATAGAATGATTGTCTTGAGTAGGAGGTTGTGTATAACCTAAGGTTTCGGCACAACTTTTCATAGGCATCACATTTGAATCCACAATGTGTGCAATACCACGCAAAATATCAATTCCATTCTTATCACTTTGAAGCATACGTTTTAGACCCTCAATTAAAGGAAGAGCTTGACTATCAGGGTATTCTTGAGACATCCACTGTCGAAAATCGTCAAATTGGTTATCCAATTTTGAAAGTTGTTCTACATAAACCTCATGGAGAGCTTCTTCATCATTAAGAGGATTAGAGGAATTACCCATGTCCTCGTTAAAAAGACCATTCAAATTAGGTTCCATCTCCTCGGTAATTACACCTTGGAAAGACTTAATTCTAAGGCTTCGCCTAACGGGAATAGTGTAAGTATGGCTTATTGTTGTAAAACTCATGCACTAAAGAGAGAGAGAAGATTTTGAATTTTAGAGGTAGCAAATTTCAGTAAAACCAGCCAATCTTCCAGATTTAAGCTGTTAAATACAATCAGGACAATCTCCCGAAATTTCGGAAAAAATGTCCGGGACCGTGGCGCTCGGGGTGCACACGGTCCTCGCAACTTTTTTCGAAATTTGCAGGGATGAAAGTTATGATGATTTTACAGCTAACCTGAAAAAATTGAGTGATTTTACGATCTGTAGATAGGCCAAATTAAAGTTGCAATCTTAAAATTGAACCCTACCAAGATTGTCGAAAAATGCAAAATTTGAATTTTGAAAAAGAGAGGGAAACTGAAATTTTGAATTTTATGATTTTAGAGGGAATACCAAAAGCAATGCAAGTTTTGAAATTTGAAAGTTGACTCAATTTCACGCAAAATTCAATTTTGAAAACGGAAATCAAAGTTGTTGTAATTAAGCACTTAATTTCAAAAGTCACAAATTGCAAAAATTTGAATGAAGCACTGAAATTTTGAATGAATGATAACACACTTTTCAGATTTAGGACTGTAAGAAACACAATTTTGACACAAATTTCAATTTCAACAATTTTTGAATGATTAGAAGCCTCAATCCAAGCAATCGCTAGACCAACTTTGACTGTAATTTTGAAGGTGTTAAAATTGATAAAATCAGCCAAAATTCTGGATTTTAGCAGAAAAATACAGTAAGATCTAGCTCCCGAAATTTCGGAAAAAATGTCGGGGACGATGGCGCTCGGAGTGCACACGGTCCTCGCAACTTTTGTCCAAATTTTCAGGGATGAAAGATATTATGATTTTATTGCGGAATCCAAAGTTATAGCTGATTTGGAAATGTTTTGATCAGTGAAATTGTCGGACAAAGGTTGAATCAAGAGGGTTTCAAAAATTAGGGTTTTGACACTTAACCACTTAATTTTCAAAATTAAAGAACAAATATGAATTGATAATTTGTAATAGAAAGGCAGATCTGAAACAAGCATTAACAATTAAACATTTCACAAGTTTAATTACTTAAAAAGAAAATTTAGGGTTTTTACGCAATTAACCTCTAAAATTTTGCAAAAGATCAAACATGGAAATGTAATCAAGGAATCCAATTTTCAGATCTAACTATGAATAATCAGAAAGGATGTTCACGTCGGGTTCACCAAAATGTAAAGCGGAAAATCGCGATCGAACCCTAGTCGCTCTCCCCTCTTCCAACTCCAAGGAGAGAGAAGGGAGAGTCACTAGGGTTGATGGTTTTCACTTAGGAGGGACTTTACATTCAAAAGAGGGGTTGAAACCCACAAGATCCAATCCCACACAATGCAAGATTGGATGCTAAATGTGTTTCAAGGGTTAAGAAAGCAAGGCTACCCTCTTTTGTAAAGAATGTTGATAGAAGAATTAAGCTAGGAATGCATAGAAAGTGACAAAGATTCGCTTATAAACTGAGATAGGGTTATAGGATGAAGCTGCGGACTTGGAATTAGCAGTAAAATGTCGATACGGCGCTGTCCTGCAAATTTGAGCAAAAGTTGTCGGGACGATGGCACCCAGCGCCACGGTCCTCCGAAAAATCCGCGAAACGAAGGGGGATCTGTTCGTCTCTGCACAAGGATTCCAGATCTTCAATTTCAACCGCGTACCTGCAACCTACACACAGAAAAGCGAAGACGATTGGGGGGTTAGGGATTAGGGGTTTGCCTTTAGGTCAAACCCCGGTTTTGGAATTAACCAAGAAATGAGAAATGCTATAAATGTATGTAATGTAAAACAAGTACTAATACCTTGTTGTAAGGATGTTTGTATCCTTATGTGCGAAGGTATAGATGTTGTTGTTTGTTGTATGTTGTATGTTGTAGCATGTAATGTGTTGTAAGTGATCTCCTCTTCAATGGTTGAATCCTTGTCTTGAATGCAACACTTAGCCTTGAATGGAGACTTAGAATGATCAATTGCTTGAAGGAATGCTTGAATGCTTGAATATTGTTTCCCACTTTTTTCCATCCTCCTCAAATGAGAGAGGAAAAGTAGTTTATATACTTGCCAATTAGGGTTACAAGACTGATTTTCCCGACCTTAGGCCGACCAGGAAAGATAATTTTCCAATTTGCAAACATAAAGACCCGAAGTCCAAAAGAGACCGGGCCCAAAATAGGACCCAGGGACCAGGGCGCTGGGCGCTCTGGTCCCACCTCCCGGGACAGCAGGGTGCAAAGGAGGTTCAGGCCAGGGTGCAAGAAAATGCAGTTTTCAGTGTCATGAGCAAGTTTCAGGGTCTCCATTCAGGTTCAGTGTTGCGTCGCCATCGTGAAGACCCAAATGCAGTCGAAATTGCAAGTGTCGCAATTTTAGGACGCTACACTTACAAACCCCTTGTTTGAGATTTTTGCCTGATTTTGCTAGGTTGCAGAGGTGTATGTGATGATCATAGATGTTTTTGATAGATTTTCAAAAGAGTTCGAGCAAATTTGAAGGTTTGTAGATGATTTTTGTGACATGTAGAGTATCCAAATCTATTAGGGCAAAGCGCATTTATTACAATGGAAATTTAGGTTTGCAGAAGATAAAAAGCTATTTCACCACTTCATTTCTCACTTTATGATTGAAGAGAAGAGGTTTGGAGAGCTCTAAAAGAAAAAAATTTAGCGACTGAAGCGAGAAAGAAGATCTCTTAGGTGATTTGGAAAGAAAACCCTAATCAGATCATCAAGGTATTTAAGGTTGAAGTCTTAAATTTTAAAAATGGTTGCATCTAGTGTTTCTACCCCTCTTGTTGTTGATATCCCTAAGTGTGCACGACTGAATTTCAAGCATTATCCATTTATCTTCATGGAAGATGATCCACAAAGAACATTTTCATCGGTGCCCTATGGTGTCCTGCATATTGAAGATGATAGGGTTTACATACATTATCCCATCAAAGAATTGGGAAGCTCTCACATGTTGAATTTGTACAACAATCAGTTATCTGATAAGAATTCAATGCTAAAACATGAATTTCAAGGGTTGGAAGACAAGGGTTTCACGTAATTTGTTAGATTTTCAATGCTCTATGAACTCAAATAGATCCGATACATATTGAGAAGAATGCACGATGAATTTATGTGGTTGAACAAGCCCCACAAGATCATGAAGAATATTATTCAAGCCGTGACAAGTCTATGTGCATCCAGAGAGCTGACATCTTTGAAGGTTGTAAAGAATGATATTGTGAAAAATGCAACAGGATCAAAATTTGACAAACGGGCGATGACTATCAATGACATAGTGGAGCATGGTATCAAATTTGCCTCTATGGTAATTGGATATAAGATCTATTACTCCAGCAGGGATAATTCCATCTCCGGTATTGCAATATATGTCACCTATGAGATGATGAGGGAAAATAAGAAGTATGATCTTTTTGAATTTCTCTGGAGTGAGCTGATAAAGAATATAAATAAGATCAAAGAGAGCAAGAAAAATCATTTCAAGTTTGGAACTCTGCTTCTATGTTTCTTTTTCTACTTTATGAATGAGGTTCCAGGGGTTGGGTAGGTACAATGGGCCTTTGACAGGCAGGTAGGAGTTCAAATCTAGGAATACTTATACACTTCTGATGACTCTAAGGTCCAAAATAAGAATTTATGTGGATATTTAATATCCAGAAGGAAATGCATGAGAGGGAAACGATCCCTAAGTCCATAGTGGAAAAATATCAAGACACAATTTGCTTAATGATTGACATTGATCAATGTTTAATGGAATTTGTGGAGCCTTGGATGGTATTGGATTATGCCTATGGGATATGAGGTGGAAGAAAAAATGTTGGAGCTCTATGCACAACATATGCCAACCAAACCGGTTGATCCCAAGGAGGAAAGATTTGGAACTTATGCAGAAAAGAGTTTAAAGCTACATCAACAATTCAAGAAACTGGTGATACATGAGAAAGTCCAGAAAGAATTTGAGGCTCTTGTAGAGTGCATGGGGATAACTAAGGAAGTAGTCCGAAAATCAAGAAAGAAGAATATACTTTCTAAGAAGTAAAATGTTAAGGTAAAGAAGAAAGCTAAACCAAAAGCATCTACTCCTAAGCCAAGACAATCAAGAAGTGTTGCTCCCTCCTCCAATTCACAGAAGCCTTCAAGAAAGCCTACAAGAAAACCAAAACCATCAATCAAGCCATCTGGTGGTGGTGAGAAGAAAAGGAAGTCAATCAGATTTGTGATTGTAGATGATGAGGAAATTGAATCTGATGAAGCAATCAAGGAGGTTAAAGCCAAAGCTACTAAGGCCACTAAGGTCTCTATAGAGAAGCCATCTGGTAAGAAATCTAAGCCATCTGAAATTGATGAGGCATTAAAGAAAGGTAAACTTGAAGTTAAACCTCCCATGTCTTTAGATCGGATTGTGAATGAGGTTGTGAAGAATGGTAACTTGAAGCCATTATCAAAGTGGTATGAAAATTTTGATGAATCCAGAAAAAGAACTTTATAGGAAGAAATTGTAGAGTACTTGAATGTATATAGTAAAGCTCAAATTGAACTAATGTCAGTCATACCTAAGAGCTTGTATGAAATTTTTGATGCTAGGAGACTAACGATAAATAATGAAGATGAGAGATTGAAAGAATATGTATTAGTTAATTTATGCTCTGTGATTTCTGAAGAGGAGATTGCAAGGTTACTTAAGTTAGCTAAGAATGATTTTAGGAGTAAAACCAGAGTGAATAAAATAATGATTGGAAAAGTTGATGAAGTTATTAAGGAAACTGAGAAAATTTTGACAAAAGTTTTGTTGGAGAACCAATATGAAGTTAATCAGGTAAAAGGACAAGATGATACTCATCCAGAAGCACAAAACATGTCATCTCAGGAAACTGAGCAGACAATGGATGATACTTTTGTCCTAGAAGTTCAGACGGTTGAGAAAGTAGAGGTTAATGTGGAAGAAGATGTTAGAGTTGAGGATGCAATTGACAAGGGTGAAGAGGATACAGGAAAAGTAGATGAAGGTAAGGACAAGGATGATAATCCTTTGGTTGATGCAGTTAACCCTCCAATTCTTGAGAAGGATATTGAGAAGAATGCAAAAAAGGAGAAGGTGGAGGTTAAGGTAGAAGTTGAGGTTGAGGCAAAAGCCACTGTAGAGACAATGCAAGGAAAGAAAATAATTGATGACCCAAAATTCGTGCTAGGTCCTATTGATATCGCTTCTTTGTCTCCCATTCAAAAGCTTCAACTAGCATTATTTGCTCAAGAACAGGCCAGTGAGGATCTCTTAATGTCACACACAGAGGACAATATGTTTCTAACCCTGGAAACCAATATCTTGGAGAATTAATGCCTTCATTTCAAAAGGATTCATCAAACACTCCATCCGAGCAAATGAAAATTCTAATCAACAATGTGGATAGTCACTTTGAATCTTTTGAGAAATCTACTGAGGAAAAAGTGCAGAATGAATTTGATACTAAGAGGCTTCAAACTTTGAAGAAGATGATTGCAAAAGAGAGTCATTTTAGATGCCTATGTGAAGAGCATGAATGAAGCACTATCCAAAGGTGGAAACTTGCACAAATCATGCCTATCTTTGAAAAGTTTCACTAAGGACGTTGAGAAGAAGTATAAGGAGCATGAGGATAAGCTAACATGCATATCTTAGTCGGTTGATTCTCTATCAATTTATTGGAACAGTCATGAAGATCAAGTGATATCATTGCTTGATAAAATCAAAAGCTTGAGTCATGACAGGGATAGAATAACTGGACGAGATGGAGAACTTCAGAGTTGCATTACTCTTAAGTTGGATATTATGTTCAGTTCCTTGAAGGATACTCAAGATGCTCTAGCTAACAGTGATCCAAAAGAGCTAAAGACTGCAAAGATGCAAGCCTACCTTTTCAACGGCCTTATAACTGTGTTGGAGAATCTAAAGAAGGGTTGGGATATCCACTTGGATACATTGAAGAATTCATATGCAGACATCTTCAAACTTTTGTGATTATGTAAGGACCGTGTGTACATATGTAAATAAGCATTTCTGGCTTGAATTTTTGGTTTTCAAAACCCTACCTTTGCCATTGATATCAAAGGGAGAGTGTAGAGGAGTGAAAAATATTTATCTTAGGGGGGTTGTTGATTCTTGGAGTCTAGGTGATAGATTCTTGTTGCAGTTTACACTATTTTGGTTTTGGTCCAACACTTAGTCATTTTTCACTAAGTGTTGCCATCAATGCCAAAGGGGGAGATTGTTGGCAAGAGACATTGCATTGTTGTTCAGATGTTGTCATTGATGGCAACTGGAGTCAGACATCCAATCCATAGTTCATGATTAATTCATACCAGAAGAGAGAGTTGGGTCCGGTGAGGTCTGATGAGATAGAATAGTGTATTCGACAATGTACAGTATTTTGGTTGGCAAATTATTTGTATTGAATATTTTATGTTGTGGATCTCGAAGAGGCATGGTGGATGTGTAATATGCCTTATTCCAGGTTTGTGGCCTCTAATGATGACTCTTGAGTGAGTTGGAGGATTCGGTAGACATGTTTTTAGGTAGAACAATGTTCATCAGTAGTAACGTGTGGAGATTCATTGTGCGGATCATGCAGAGTAGTTTTTATGATTATTTGTGTGTTCAAGGATGTTATGCCGACATGTGGGAATCATATAGACAGTTTGTTTTGGTCCACATGATTGTTTTGGATCGGATTGAGCCGACTTGGGTAGCACGTTTCATTTGCATGTTATGTGTTTTTGGGCTGACATGTAAAAGATCTAATTTGATGTTGTGGATATATATGAGTGATTGATATGATCATTTTTTATATCGATGGTAGTGTGGAAAATGTGTATGAGCAATTATGTGCAGTTTCACATGCGCAAGTGAAGGATTTGTGCTCCATTATAATGCATAATATTGGAACAGAGCAGTGTAGCAGAGCAAAGTAAGAGAAAGTATTTTGTGCTTAATTGGAACTATTTTTGGCATTTGCAGATGTTGTTTATCAATTCAAACATTCCAATTATTATTTGTAATCATTTGTAAGGTAGTGAGCCTTCCAGGGTTGTAGCCATTATTGTAATTTGAGTAGTGAGCTCTAGGTAGTGTGCCTGAATGCATGTGCATTCCCCTCATGTAATATTATTATACTTCTAACAAGGTATATTAATGTTGTGGGTCTTAATCCCATCATGGTTTTTCCCTTAACTGGGTTTTTCACATATAAATTCTAGTGTTATGGTGTTGTAGTTATTTTCTTTGTGTTTTTTGCACTCTACCTTTTTTCATTTGCATTAAGTGGTATAAAGGACAGATTAAGAATGTTAAAAATTGTAGAACATTGATTCACCCCCACTCTCAGTGTTCCTTGATTCCAACACATACCACGATTGGTAATGTTCGAAAATCTTAACCCTATGCGGATCCCCAATAAAGAGTGATTGATGTTTAGTTTATGATCTTTGTGCCTTTAGTTGCATAAATAAGTTAATGATTTAAATGGAAATGTCTTATAATTTAATGATTAAATAGGTTGTTTGGTTAAGTGTACTATTATTTTATGACGTATGCAAAAGAATAGTTTTCTAATGACTACCTTGGGTTTAGGGTAAAAAATGGGCAAAAAGAAAGTCTTTTAGTTATTTATTTTGATGTAATTTGAAATTACACTTTATAGTGTTAAATACCAACTTGATAATTAAAAAGGTAAAATAGGGCATATTTATATTTATTGTAATTTCTACAATTGAGGCAATATTGATGTTTGTGAAATTAGAAATGTTATGTATTTATATTTATTTATTCGTGTCTATTTAGAAGGAAATTTATTATTATTTTATTTCAATTTAATATGAAATTGTGTTTTATAGTTTTAATTGACAATTTTATATTTAAAAGAGCATATAAGGGCTTTGTATATTCATTTTGAAAGGTCTTGCAGAATTAAGTTAAAAATTCTAGATTGATAGTTTAAAAAGTATTTTTAATTTATTTATTTGAAAAAGTGAAAATGTCAATGGAATTTTATAAGAAGAAAAAGGGATCATTTTATACTTAGTCTTATTTGTGGATTTTTTTGAGCTCTCAAAATCCTCCCTACACTTGTTTTTTGGAATGGATATTTTGGAGTGGGTTCTTGGAGAAATTTTATGGGTAATCTTGCATTAGAATAGGAATTTAAAAAAATTCATGTTGCTCCAAAATTGTGCTCTTTCATTTGGTATGATTAGAGATTTTCAAATTTTAAATTTAGAGTTAGTTTGAGGTAGAAATATTATTTCTCTCTCCCTACTCCTTTTTCTTTCTTTCTTGTTGCAAATGAATTGTATGATGAAAAGAAACATTTCCTTAGTACAAATCATTGCATTTCATTAATTGGGTACCTAGGTATGAGAAAAATGTGGAAAAATGCCCCTTAGAAATGTTATTATGCCAAAAAAATTATTGAATGGGGAAATGATGATTTTATACTAAAAGAGGGTTGTTGGGTACCTGAGAATTAAAAGAGTATTGTTAGATCTTTAAATTTGGAAGTTTGAATTTTTATGTGCTTTTGAACTCCTCTAATGGAGGTTTCACTATTAACTAGTTCTTGCACAAACATTAAAAATAGTTGAAAAAGTGGAATTGATACAAAATTTTGGTAGATTATTATGTGGGATGATATAATTAGTCTATTAAATTTTGACTTGAGATCATTTTGGAGTCGTTTCATGTCACTTTGGATGAATTGAAACTTTATGCCTATATTGTGAATATTTTGAATTAAATTCTATGTTTGTGGAGGATACGGTGAGCATAGGGTGTAGCTATTAAGATTAGTTATGTGAGTGGACCCCAATGAGGATCAACCATATGTATTTTCTCAGTTATCTCATTGCAACTTATCTTGAAAGCAAGTGAAAATGAGATAAACATAAGAAATGAATTGACTATAAACAAAGGATGTTTCCCTCATTCCTAGAGTACTTTTATAGGCCTAGGATGAGCTGGCAATGATGTGACTGTTCTTGGGACATTTAGTTAGTATGAGAAAGTCTTCATCTCCTTGAGAGGACCAATCGATTCTGCATGAGCCATAGCTTTTTGATACTCAATGACATTCCCCTTCCATGAATCTAATACCTTACCTCTTTGTAGCTTGTGTATCACCCGAGAGATGCTATATTCCTTTCCATTTTTGTGGTTACTATTGAATAACCAGAATACTAAGAGGGGAGGGGTGAATCGGTATTCCCTTGAACTTATTTAAACTTCTAATTAACCAATCACATAACATAATTGAAATTCAATGAACAAAATGGAGACATAACAAATAAAACTAGATTTGTATGTGGAAAAACCAATATGGGAAGAACCATGAAGAGATGATACTCTCAGGAAAATTATAATATGCAACTGGTTACACGGTACAAACAAGGTGGCTCAATGTCGGTTTGGACTCTTTGTCCAATATACAAAAGATGGCTTACAACTAGAGTATGAAGTATACAAAATTGAACTGTTGTAATTACATCCAACATATGCATAGAGTATAGTTCCCTTGAAGTACATAAGTTGTCTCATAGATTCTCTATATTCGATTTGCACATAACACACAACCACGTTCTTTTCACATATAGTACACCAAAATAGTTGTTTTTCAACAACCATTGCTCTAACATACAATATCCTTGGAAATATATATCCGCATCATTTGGTTGTTAAATTGGCTCAACCAGAATGGATGAGACCGGACTTAACCACACACTACAACAATTAGGTGAGTTCATATAGTGTCAGCTTCAAGCAACAAGAAGACTGGGGGATTATGCATCTTAGCACATTCGGATAGGACCGGATCTTAACTCATCTTGAAATGTGTGCTACCATCATATCTGGATAAGTCTGGACCCAAAAATAGCTTCTGGTAACACAAAATACCAGACCTCAAAACTGTGCATATAAAATAAGATAATGAAGAAAACTTATATGCTAGATAACATACAACATTCATGAAATCAATGACAACAATGACAAATAGGTCAACAATCTCCCCCTTTGTCATTGATGGCAATATAAATTATACAGAGTAAGTTTGTTAAAAATAATAATAGAAGTATCAATAGTCTTTGCATAAAAGAGAGTAATGAACTACTAATTGAATTGCTCCTACTACTCCCCCTTTGACAACAATGACAAAGGGTAAGAAGAGTAAAAAAAATGGAGTTTCCCCCTAATAGGGATAGTTATTATCTTCTGGAGGACTGTTTGAGATTCTAGGTGTGAGTGATCTAAGTGTCCTTGTGTGAGTCTCAGTGCGAGATTAATTCTATTAGAAACTCTATATGTGCCAATAGGGATGTATGCAATTTAATCTGCTTCGGGTTTGGAACTGGGATCGATGTATGATACCTGGGAAGCATGAGAGAGGACTCTATTAATGAATGAAATAATTTTATTGCTAAAATCTCTTAGCTTCCCTAAAGGAATGATGATATTATCTCTTTGTTGTTGTAACCTATAATATATGTCATGAAGTTTCTCAATCTTTGACCTTCTAAAGCCAGATAAACCCTTAGATAGCTTGAAATTCACCTGAGCCTACTGAATCTTGTCTTCAATGATATTCATCTCATCTTTGATTCTTTGAGGGGCACCCGACCACTGAAGACTAAAAGAAAACAATATATCACTTTTAGAGATAATTTGGGAAAAGGTGATGATGGGTTGATTCACATTTGGTCTTGATTTCCTGCAAAAGTTTTTCTTTGTCATCAGCTAAATCCTTTTCATATTTCTTTATGATTTTCTTAGCATGACTGCCCAAGGAACTAATCAATATTTTACATTTTTCTGCACTGGGAGTATCTGGACCTAACTGACACTCAGGGATAGCGACATACAGTGCTACCAGAAGATCTTCAACAATCTCATCACCTTTATAGAAATCTTTCCTAGCAAAGAAAATGAACGCTTCTCCAAGCTCAAAGTTTTTCATTAGATCAATGTTAGAGAAGTTAACTGATTGCATAGAAGATGTAATTGGAGGGAGTATTAAAGGAGCAAAGGATATCTTTTTCCAAACATCTTCAGATGAACCGTGATTGGTACCAATTATGGATACATGTACGCTGGAATATTTTATTGGGATATTTGCCTTCACATCTAATGGGACATTGCATTCTATATTTCTTTCATCCTTGTCAAATACTTGATTTCCAGTAGAATCTTTAGTTTCTTTGCCCTTATCTATCCTAGAGTTGATTGGAGGGACTTCAGAAGTTCCGGGAACATTCATACTACTACTCATACTATTGTCCATAGGATTTTTCATATCATTCACATCCATTGGATTATTAATAGGACTATTTGAGGGATCATCCTCATCTTCAGGAATAATGATATGCACATCCTCAAACATGCTAGTAGTGAAGCCAAAATTAGAGGGGAAAATACAACAGTTCTTTGCAATTGTCATGACCATATCCATGATTTATTTTTGAAGGTTTTCTTTGGTGTCGGGTACACCAAGCATGAGATCATCTAAATTTTTCTTGGTTCTTAACTCAGTTTTGCATATTTACATTAAGGTATCCTTATTATCCAGAGAGAGGGACGAATCAACAACCCCAAATACATGATATTTATAGTAATCAATTGTAGCTTCATATTTTACATAGTACATTATAAAAGATTTGATTATAGTATTCTTATCTTTAATATTGGCCTTAGTAAATAGATTACCTACCTCTCTTGGACTTGTGTCTTGAGTGAGGGATTCACACAAACTTTTTGCATCAAGAGTTTTCTTGGCCTTCTTCCCTTTGTATTTTCGAACATGTATCCAATGTTGCTCAACTTCTTCTTTATTAGATTCCAAGATGATGGTTTTCCTTTTGATTTCAATCTTCTTCTTAGGAGATCTTGAAGAGGGAAGCTCTATCTGAGAAACCTTGGTTGTTCCAGATGCACCAAGCCTTCCGAATCACCTAACTTTTGAAATTTCTTCTTCAATTAGATTGGCTTTGTCTAGGGATTCCAGAATGACCTTTTTCATTGTCTTTACTTGGTCCTTTTGGGTGAGTTCCATCCAGACCTGCAATGATTTTCATCTACAGTCCCAAATCGTTCTTGGGATTCATCTACCGGGCTTTCCAAGAGAACTTTTGTTGTGCCTTCAAGTGTGACAGAAGGTACTTCATACCCAAATGGAGGAACCTAGAATTTTTTGGGCACCACAGCTTCCATGTAGAATTTACCAGTCGTAATTACAAATGTGATATCATTTGTGTACTTGGCTACAATTTTCTTTGGAATTCTATCTTTGTTTTGCATGTTCATCTAAAAGATAGCAAAGAAAGCCGTAAACTCTTCTTCTCATCTTTTCATCAATAAACCCCAAGAACTTGTCTACAATCTAATGGGCTACTAGTTTGTTTGATGACCAGAAAACCCTACCACCACTAGGTAAAGCTTCCATGAAGTAAAATAGGATACATATATAGAGCTAGGGTTCTGAATTTGAATGAGTGTTTCTTCTCTCTGCATTGAACAAAATTCTTCAACAATTGCTGACGCAGGATTTCACAGAGGTCAAAGTCCTTATTTAATTTTGCCATCTCATAGTCCATGTGTACTACAATAGCTGAAATAGAATTCTCTTTGTATGTGAAATAAATTTTGTTTCCAATCATCATAGATAGGTACTTGACTACTAGATTCCCGACATTGTAAATTGCTAGAGAATGCTTGTTGAATGTGACACCAGTCAATTCCATAACCACCTTATTTTTGGTCGAATTCAGTTTGGGAATTTCATCAGAGTCACTCAGACCTGTGATGGTCTTCATTACATCCTTGTTTATCATTTGGGTTTGTTCTAACTAGAGAAACCCATCATGAAACCCGCTCATCGCTAACTTGACCCACTTGTCATCATAACAGAAATTGGGAAAATTATTCCATGTGTTCAAATTCTTCTGAACTAGGTTAACAAATTCCATTTTTACCTGGTCACATTTATTAGCCAACTAGATCTAGCATCTTTCCATGATGAACAAATTATTCTAACTTGATGTGGATGTAAGACCTAACATATTCTCCCAGAACAACCCCAATTGGTATTTTTGAAAATGCTCCACTAGGATTAGTTTGAATTGCTATGTAGGGTGTGTTCGTGAATATAGGTTAAGGCTTAGAAGCAACACCAACAACAATGGGGGCATCCATGATCATTGATTCAAATTGTTAACCCTAATCGAATCTTGCCAGAGAAATCTAAGTTTACTTGGTTGCCATAATCGCCTTCACAACTCTTGAATGCTTTTAATTTGAGGTAAAGAACAATTAAGCGAGACACTATCCTTATATTCTTCCATCAAGGGCTTCACATTAAATGTGCATGACTTGTCTTCCATATTCTCGACTTCCACAACAAATTGTTGGATCTTGTGATGAGTTATGACAATGACTATCGGATTATCCTTTCTTGCCATTATACAACTTTGGCTGGGGATAAGATTATGCTTTTTCTATTACTCCCCATTGGCCAGACACAAGTTATCTGATTTCCAGATGAAGTAGGTGCACCGGAGATGGATGTTGGTATTTTCTTGGTCTTCTTCTTTCTCTAAATTTTCTTCATTTCAACTTTGACATCTTCCACAATGATTTTCTTCACTGGTTCGATTTGATTTTGAACCTTATTGCTTCTACACTATTTTTCCATATGTCTGGGTTTATTGCAGTTGTGACACTTGATGTTTGCTAGACTTTGTCTTGACCTGCACTAGTTAGCTTTATGTCTAATAATATTGAATGTATAACATCTTCCTCTAAAATAATTGAATCTATTATGATTTACAATCGAATTCCTACATTGATTATCTTTATGACTGTAGTTATTGCATGCGTAACACCTACCAAAGAATAGATTAAAGGATTGATTTAAACTGCTTCTACATTCTACTGCCTTATGTCCTATTTTATTACATTTATAGCAAAAACCATTAAAATAAGTGTTTTTTATACTTATCCGCTGCTTGACCAAAGACTTACCTTTCTCCTCCTTGGTGACTATCGCTTTTACCAGAGATGATTCTTCTCCACTAGATTTTGCTTCCTGCTTAGTTTCGGGAGCTTCCTTAGTATTTGTTATAGTGTTAGGTTTGTTGGATTCAATATTGCTCTGTTGGTTCTTGGATTTCTCAAGATCTACTTTGAGAAGTATTACTTCTTGCCTTAGCTTCTCGCATTATTTTGTTTTGCATTTCACCATTTGGTTTAGGTATTCTTTAGTCTTTTCATTATCTTCATCTTTGATCCTCAAAACTGAAATAGTGTTGTTTTCTTTCTTGAGCTCCTCATTGACTTCTTCGTGTCTAATCTTGAATTTTTGAACCTATTCTCTTTACTTCTTAATGCATTCATTTTCTATTTGGACATTCTCCTTTAGATCTTTGTTTTCAGATTTTGTTGCCTCAAGTTCTTCAAGAGCTTTTGTTAAGTCATCGTTCAAATCCATAAGTTCAACTTTCCAGAACTTCTTTGAGTGGTTAGACTCTTCTAAAGGATGAGGCTCTAATACCAATTGTTGAATAACCAGAATACTAAGAGAAGAGAGGTGAATCATTATTCCCTTGTACTTATTTAAACTTCTAATTACCCAATCACATAACATAATTGAAATTTAATGAACAAAATGGAGAAATAACACATACCACCAAATTTGTATGTGGAAACCCCAATATGGGAAAAATCACAAAGAGATAATAGTCTCAGGAAAATTGTAATATGCAACCGGTTACATAGTACAAAAGTGGTGCCTCACTGCCGGTTTGGCTAAATACCTATTTGGACTCTTTGTCCAATATATAGAAGAGGGCTTATAGCAAGAGTATGAAGTATACCGAATTCAATTGTTGTAATTGCATCCAATGTATGCATAGAGTACAATTCCCTTGAAGTACATAAGTTGTCTCATAGATTCATTCTATCTGATTTGCACATAATACACAACCACAGTCTTTTTGCATTTAGTATACCAAAATAGTTATTTTTCAACAACCATTTCTCTAACATACAATATCCTTGGAAATATATATCTGCATCATTTGATTGTTAAGTTGGATCAGCTGAAATGGATGAGACCGAATTTAACCACACACTACAACAACCAGGTGACTTCATGTGGTATCAGCTTCAAGCAACAAATAGATTGGGATATTACACATCTTAGCACATTCAGAGAGAACCATATCTTAACTCATCTTGAAACGTGTGCTACCATTATATCTAGATACGACCAGACCCAAAAACAACTTCTGGTAATGAAAAATATTGAACCTCAAAACTATGCATAGGAAATAAGATAATGAAGCAAAATTATATGTAGGATAACATACAACATTCATGACGTCAATGACAAAAATGAAAAATAGGCCAACATTTATTATATAATTTTTTTGTCATGTGTATACTTTGTGATTGGTGTGTGTGTGTGTAAGCCTTTTTCACCAAGTGTATTATGTGCTTATTTTGTATGGGACATGTGATCACCTCCATAGCATAGTGGGGTGGACCTATAGGTTCCACATGGTCGATTGGCATGGTAACCACCATTCGAGATCAAAAGCTTTGGCATTAGAGTTAGCATTGAGCTCTCTCTTCTCATCCTTCCTAGCACTTTAGTTCTCTCAATTTATGGAAAATGTACAATTCAATGACCTTATGTCCTATGATATGTAACTTGTAATATCTATATTGAACCCTCATCATGAAGGGATTGTAATATATGTTTTATGCATATTTTCTATAGGACGTAGGTTAGGAGCAATTTTGGTTTCTTTACCGTAATTGTGAAATGTTTAATGTGTACGATATTCATGTTGCATATGACTGTCTACCCTATATTACCACATTTGTATGTTTAAAATGATGCATTCATTTATAAGTTTTTCTCATTTACATAATGTTTAACATATAATTTTATTTGCATTGCATTTATTTTAGGAGTTATAAATGTTGTGTCATTTGTGTAATCCTCAAGTTGATAGGTCAATTAGGTCCATGTGAAGGTCATAACCTGACATAGGGTATGTACTAATAATCAAGTGAGGCTCCCAGTGCTATACACTCATGAGATTAGGCATAGATGCTTGGAATTGTGCCACCAGTTATATGACACCCATTGAGGGATTTTGTACACCCTTGGTCTTTATCAAATATGTTTCATTCCCTAGATTAGGGAAAACCAAGGATTGCTCACAAACCTTGCAGAGTGTTGGCATTCAAAGACTAGTTTATTTCATCTTCCTACCAAGATACTTGAGGATGTATAGCGGATCCTTTGTATCCCCATCCATGGTCAAAGGGCCATTCATGATTGATTGATTGGTATAGAAACATCATGTAGACTATTTGATTGTGAGAGGATCTATCTCAACATCAAGGATTATGAGATTTGATGGAGCACTATGGTGGACTGATATGACAAGTTGATCATTATCATCAATGCTATTGTGGCAGGCGTATTGGCTACTGATAGGTAGGGACATGAATTTCTATTTGGTTGAGGTCGAGTGTTAGAGGGTATGATATTCAATGGTATAGTTTATGTGTGACGTCTATGTGTACACACCATATTATATTATGAGTTGCACTCAATTACCTACAGGGGAGCCTAGTTTATTAGATGTTGTGTCATGTTGTTATGGGTGTGGGCTTGGGAGCATATCATAGTGTATCGACCAATGGTAGAGAGGCACATTGAGCTTGGGTTATCATATGTGTTTTGTTATGCTAAGGCAATGACAGAGAAACAAGTGGGTCATACATTGTATATGGTGAAATGAGCTTGATTTGCTGAGAGATTTCATTTGGAGACCATACAAAGATTGTTTAGAATGAGAGGATGATGCAAATCATCTTCCTTATTGCAAGATTATAGATACCTTAGCTTATTAGAAGATTTATATCCTCTCAAATAATTATTGATATTCAATTACCAGATCGTATAATTCGTTAGTTTGAGGAGGAGCAAGGTGTCGTGACTGGTACAACTTATTTTTCCCAATCATCAGGAGACATTAGTGATTGGGGGCCCACCATTAGTCCTCAAGTGGCATATGCAGAGTTTGATAGTATGGTACCTATGTAGTTGGGTGTTGGTGCTGATGTGGCTGATGCTTGTATTATGCCACAATATGATGCATGTTTTGCAGTTCACACAGGCCCTCACCATTAATAGATCCAACCATTCCTATTTCGATCATGATAGATAAGAGATAGCAATAGGTGAGGCTTGGTATTAGGGGTTAGGGGTTAGGGGAGAGGCAAAGGAAAAGGTGGAGGTAGAGGGAGAGGGGGAAATGTAGATGTTAGGGTTGGAGGTGATGGAGGCAGTGGAGATGGTGGAGGTAGAGATAGGGAGATGGAGGTAGTGGGAAAGATTGAGGTGGAGGTCTTATCCCTATTCCTAGTTTTGTTCAGATACCAACATGTGAGGATGTTCCCATGGTGGAGGAGGAGAGATCAGAGGTGTTCCGATCAGAGGAGGAGAGATCAAAGGAGATTTATTTGAAAGGGGGACATCTTGGAGGACGATGGGTAGATGCATGATAACCATATGCATGATGTGGTGATCGGAGATGAGGTAGAGGATATACTAGATCTTGATGTCATTATAGATTTGATTAGGACACAAAGAGATTAGATAATAGAGCTAAAGGCACAAATAGACTCGTTACAGGTAGAGAGGGCAATAGAGAGGGTCACATGGATGATAGAGAGGGACACTTTTATAGCCTCTTGGGACATAGCTATGGTCAAGGCATAGAGGGTAGATGAGGCCTCATAGAGATTCATTACATCTATAGAGGATTATACTGCTTGAGAGATGAATTCTCTGTTATTATAGGCTAAGAAGGAGATCATGTATTGGCCAGACCTCTATTAGAGTGTTATAATAGCAAATCAAATGAAACCTAGCTATAGGAATACTTGATCACAGAGTCAAACATACTCGAGGAGGATAACTGAAATTAGGGGAGTAGTGGGACCATTAAGGCCACCTCAACCACCTTCTACATGATAGGGTGAGGCGGGTACTTCCACAGGGATTAGGTAGGCCAGACCTGGTAATTCTAAGGGTTGTGGGAGCATCAATTGATCTTTTCCTTAGAGACTTACTTATATTTGATTGAGCCTATGAGATCCACTCTTGATATATATTATAATTTTGTACTCTAATACCATTTTTGACATATATATGATTTGCATTTTTTGCATTGATTATATGATATGCCCATGGTTCTATATGTATGTTTTACTTCTATATGATTTTTATGATGCTATGGTCATACTATGATGATTAGATGATGTTTTATGATGTTGATGCATTTACTATGATGTTAATTGTATATGAGACACACATGTGATGCAATGATTCTATGATGCGTAGATGATGATATTGCTTTAGTCTTAAATATGGTGATCTATTGTTTTTAATTGCATGCATGGATGAATCTTTTCTACATGGATGTTAATAATTCTTTACGATACTACGTTTATGGATGAAATATAATGCATGTATGGAATTATCATGATTTTAACATGTTAATGTATGCATAATGACATGACCTATAAGTTTTTGTTTTTTAGATGCATATATATGGTTGTATTATAAAATGCACTATAATGAAATACTATGTACATGATTATGAAATGCTAACATGTTTGCAAATGCAAGATGTGCCTTTTTTGTATCAGAGTACTAGACTAGAATGAATATAGCAATTAACATAAGAGATGTTAGCTATAAAAATAAATTAAGCGAAAGTGAAGAATAGTTAGTGGTTGGAAGAAATTATGATTGATATTGAACTTTGAATTATTTGCTCTTGAGCTTATAATTGTGCTTTCACTAGAGTATGTAATGATATCATCATAGAGCCCTATTATGTGGCAACTGGAGGTTTTTGCACCAAGGCATAGAAAACCAAGGTGTCGATGCTTTCCCTTTGCGTTAACAGACATGTTGCAAATAAGGAATGTTCCAGTCCATTCTAAGACTTGTTTGTTAAAGGTCAAGTTATGTACGACAATCACAAGAATGTTGATCCATGACCTTAGGTTTGAATAGGATCTTTTCCAAATGAACATGTCAACAAAGACACCTAAAATGCTTGTCCTTGAACTTCATGAAAATATCCCACAAATAGAAAATGAAAAAAAGAAGATAATGAACCATGCTTTCTCCTCTATTCATTTGTAGATATCCTTGAGTAGCATATGAACATGATCTAAGATAAATCGATGAAAGATAAGACTCACTTGACCCAATGAGTCAACAACCATACTAATATTTTGTCAATGTTTATTGTTTGTGTTATGATCATGATGATTAGTTTTGGAAATGAAATACCCCATATAAGAACAATCTATCTATTTTTTAGTGTATCATCCTCTATATAGGACAAATGATAGTTGATAGTGATTGATGTTGTTTGATTGGACAATTTGATTAGTTTGAATGTAGACTAGGTTGATACTTTGTTCTTTGTTGTGTGATTTTTTAAGCTCAATGTTTTGTGTATTTTCACATTTGTGTCTAGTCAAATGTCTATCTTTGCAAGGGATAATTTATTGTTGATTATGGATGATGGATTGCTTTTTGGGTTTTTTATTATTTTTTTTATTTTTAGAGTTTTCTACGATTATATGATGGTAGAGTAGTAACCTACTACACATGGTGTCTCTAAGAGGTTTTCACCATGGTACTTGTCACAGGTTCCATCAAAGTGGTTTTCACCATAGGACAAAATTATTTCTCTTATTTTTCCAATTTTGTCACACAAAATGCTTGTTTTCTAGGTTTTCATTAACGTGATTATTCTTTTTTCCATTTTTTGTATTTTTAATTTTTTTTTTCTAATGGATTCTTTGAGGGTCATGCATATAATTTATGAAGGTTTATGTTGTTGATAGGTTTTGGTAGTGGTCCACCTTCTAGGGTACCCAACTAATAAGCACTAGATCCATAGTTGATGTTATGATATGAGGACTAAACCAATTAGGTTCAAATTTATTTGGATTTTCTCTTTCTATCAAGTTTATTTGATTCTCTTTAAGGACCAAGTCGCTTATCTCAAAATAGTTGATTTTGTCCCTTTTGTTGTAACTACGACAAATATGATTTTGGTAAGCTTGCAATTAGTTTAGTACATTTTGACATCTCTCGTCCAGTAGCTCTAGCTCAGGAAAGTTGGATAATTGATAATCTTCATCTTAAACCAACTTTTGCAAAGATACTCTCAAAGATTGCAACTTGACCTTGATGGAAAGTATGGATTTTGATCTATAGACCAAGGAATATGGAGTGGCTCCTTTAGGAGTACAAATACTAGCTCTATAAGCCCATAAGGTGGGATTTAGCTTAATGTGCCAATATTGGCTAGTGTCATTGATGGTTTTCTTTAGGCTTTTCAGAATGGTTTTGTTGGATGCCTCAGCTTCATTGTTACTTTGTGGATAGTATGGGGTGGTGAAATGGTGTTGGATATAAAATTTATCACAATGTTTGCAGATATCTTGATTTTTGAAAGGTTATCTATTATCTGTGATAATGGACAATGGGACACCATACCAAAATATGATATAATTGAGGAGGAACTTGGCAAATTGTTTACCAATCACGTAGGCGAGGAGAATAGATTCAATCCAATTTGTAAAATACTCAGTGGTGGTGAGAATAAATTTGTGGCAATTCATGGAGGTTGGGTTAAAATTTTCAATAAGGTCAAGTCCTCATCGTGAGAAAGGCCATGAAGATGTCATGGGTTGCAGTTCTTGAGCTCGTGCATGAATGAGGTCTCTATGTATGTAACATTAGAAACACTTCCAAACAAATTTGTATGCATCTTTTTCAATTGTGCGCTAACAATATCAAGTTCTCATAAGATTCTTTGCTAGGGATTGACTGTTGGAATGGGCTCTGTATATACCCTCATGTACTTCTTGTCAAGTCATTTGTACTTCCTCTGAATTGAAACATCTAAGGAGGGTACCATCTAGACTTCATTGGTATAAGGTATTTGATATGATAGCATTTCAAGAGGCTTATTTGGTGAAGATTTTATGTTGGTTCCTAAACTAGTTGTGAGAAATGTATTGGTCATGGAGGTAGGCATATACATCTTTGTACCAAGGTGAGTTAGGACTACAATTCTCCATGTGAACTCAGATTGAGGAAAATAAAAGGCAGAGATCATTAGTGTTAGGTCCAACCAAGAAAGCTAATGTACTGAGAGGGGAGGGGTGAATCAGTACTTCAAAACTTTTCTTCAACAATAACTTTATTGAAAAACATAAACTAAATACTGTAGATCTCATAATATATAATGTTGAAACATAATAACATTCATACACATTTCACTCCATAACACAAATATTTTGGTTACACAGAAACTCTTGGTTAGAGAGAAAAACTACGGTGGGGATGGCACCCACAAATTCACTACTGCAATAATAAAGGTTGCTCGGTTAGAGCTACATGTTTAGCTATTTCTGATAGCTTACCCTGTTAGGAGTATCAAGATCTTTAGATCTACCTTGCTAAAGGATTTTACAAACACTTTTACAAAATGTTGTACCCGGTTAAAGGCTTTACAATTTATAGACTTTGTTAGAGTCTTTTACCCTGTTAACGGTTTCTATTACAACTCAAATAATACAATCAAAATCTTTACAAAATATCTGCAACTTTACATCTAAAATGTTATAGTAGACTCTATGTGCTCAATATGACATTACCTTGCTCATAGCATACCTTGGTAATTGATAAATCAACTCGGTAAACCCTTCTGTTTACTCTATCCCATAAACTGTTCTTTGAAGACTTTCTCAGTGACCTCTGAATATCTTTGTCATTCTTAGCAGTCACAACACATTGTCTCTCCTACTCTGATTTTCCCTTTTAACTCTTTTATCACACATGTCTCTCCTCCTGATTTGATATTCAAATCATACTGTATAAATAGATCTCTGGGACGATGATCTATTCATGCTTCAATCTTACAAACAAGATTCATCGAATGAATAAACATAGAAAATATTTTATTGGATAAACTTCCTCAAAATCATACAAAATCTTGAAGTGCAATTTCCTATGTGATAACGGTTAGATCTTCTTGAGTTTTCTAACATTTTCACATATGTGTCCAAGTTCATTGAATCTGGTAACACGTTTCTACTCGGTTCATATTACTCGGTATTCCTTCTTTGTTGCTTGGTAGACATAGAATGTTACTCGGTAGACAACTCGGTGTATTCTTAACTCTGTGACTCCTTTCTTCTGTAACCGACTGCATTAGTGCTTATTGACTGAATATTTTGGTAGTGTTAACTGACTAGAGTATATAGGATGACTTTGGACATAAAACTAATGAAAACTTAATAAGTAATAACAATCTCCCCTTTTAACATTAGTTTGGTATGTTTGACAAAACTCTTTTCAAAGTCATAACTCAAAATCTATATACTACAAAATTTGACTAAAATGACAGTATATACAATTGTCAATGAATAGTAACATACTTAGATATATACTCCCCTTATCAATATACTGTACATAACTTAATTTGCATGCTCCTATGATCAATGCTTCGAGTTCATTGCTCTGTGCTCCTTGCTCCCCCTGTCAAATTCAACTGTACACTCAGATACACTATTCTGCTCGGTACACTCCCTCTTATACTCGATACACTCCCCCTTTTTGACAAACATCAAAATTAGTTACCATTCGGTGGGGCAACTGATCAAAAATAGATTTGTACTTAGTTCGAGCATCGGTGAGAGCATTGGTAAGTGCTCCCTTGACACTTTCCATTAAAGAATTCTGAGTTGTAATATTAGCTAGCAGTGAAATCAGACCATCTAATGTGCTTCCCTCGGCTTGAGTGGACAACTGTGTAGCTCAGTTGATTTGCTCTTGGACTGATGAAAGATGGGGAGTAAATAATATCTGAAGAGTCATGATATCCATCCCGATTTTGTGCTCTTCATTCCGAAGTTCCAACTGTTGAGCCATAAGAGTTTGCAGCTTGGTATAGAAATTCTGAACAGAATTTGGCTCCGTGGTCAATTTATTGGAGAGATCGGTGATCTCTTTTTCAATAGCTTCGGTCTTATGCTTGATGTCCTTAATAAATAATGAAAATGTACATAATTTCTGGAATAAATAAAGAATGTGCTTGAGTTGAGGGGACAACTCAGTAATGAATCCAACAAGCTTGACTTTACCAATAGCAATGGCTTTCTGCACTTCTTTAATCATTTTGGCAGTTAGCTCTTTGTCCTTTAATTTGCTAAGGTATTTTGATGCGTCTACTCCTGATGCTTCTAATTTAGTGAGCATTTCATCCAATTGTATATGGATGGCAGTATCTTTATTCATGGTAGCTTCAGGTAGCATATCTGTCAATAATGCTTTAACCTTCTGAAGTACTTGGTTCTTCTTCTGAATAGCCATTTATCTTTCTTGTTCTTCTTTGGCTTTGCAGAGTTCTCCAAACTCAATAAGTGCTTGCCCTTTCAGTTTGGAAATGTCAACATTGGGCAACACAATAGGTTTAGACAGGTCTACCTTGAAACTATGCTTTTTCATTTTCTTTTCCTTAGATGATGAGGCTTTCACTGGTTGAACCAGTACAATGGCTTTGGAGGCTTGTTCATCCTTGGTAGGTTGCTTGGTAGAGACAACACTTTTATCAGTTCCTTTAGCCTCTGATGAGTCCTTTGGTGATTCCGAGCTTGGGGTCTCAGTAGCAATAGTTTCAGTGCATGCAGGTGCTTGAGAAGTCTATTCCTTGGTGGCCTGAGAAGTAGATTCTTCTTTTGTAGACTGTTGACCCTCTTTGCCTTGATCAATGTCCTGAGGTTGCTCGGTGATCACTTGCTGGGTTATCGGAGCATAGGACTTAACTTGTTCCAAAATTGATTCACTTGATACCAGTTTGGCATAAGCATTTCCTTCTATCATTTATTGTTCCTGTACCTCAGTATCCATGACATCCTCATCTTGTTGAATAGTTAAAGTAGGATCTTGCTCGGTGATGTCAATAATTTCTACTTCACCTTGAGTTTCTTTAGTCTGAATTCTAAATATTTCTTGCCATTTTTCTTTTGTCTCCTGTTCAACTTCAAGATAGAGTCCATTCATCATTTTCAAGGCTCTTTGCTTCACTTGAAAGTTTGTCTGGTAGTTTTTCAAATGTTTTCTTATATCTTCTATCAACATGTCTGGAAAGAGATGTACCAAAACTCTTTCTCTTATTTGCTTCTCCGAGTCCATAGCATATTTCCATCTGTTGTCAATATGAGAATATAATGCTTTTGGAAGAAAATCAGTCACTTCTAATGGAACTACTCAAAATTTAAGAAGTGTACATACAACTGACTCTTCTATTTGCCTCTTTTCTTCTTTTGTCCGAGAGTAATATTTGACATACCTAAATGACCCAAATCCTCCATATTGAATCAAATTGGCACAGAAGTTGTCAACACTATGTACATCTTCCTTTGTTCGTTTGACAATCTGAAATTTATTTTTGTCTTCAGATTCTGTGTCACTTGACTCCTTATTCAAAATGAGTCTCCTGGTTGACTTTCTATAAGTCTTAGTAACCTTAGGCAATTCAACAGTTTTCTGCCTCTTACTGGGTGACACTGCAGATGATCTAGTGTTGGGTCTTTTTACTTGTGGAGTCGGTGATACCTTAGGTGTATCCTGTTTCTTTCTTTTCAATACTTTTCCCTTTGGCAACTTGGTGCTCAGAGTAATTGCTGCTTCTTGAGCTTCATATTCTTTCTCTATTGAAAGTAGCTCATTTGTTGACTTAGTAGGTGTGGAGGTAGAACCTTCTCCAAATTTCTCAGTTAAGTCTTTTATCATTTTAGTGGCTTTTCTTGTAGCCTTCGGTACTACTATGCTCATTTTTACCTTCTGTTTTACCTCTTCATAGGTACCATATCTGAGTTCGGTAGAGTGCCTTGGAAGTGCCAAAAAGGCATCTATCTGTTGTTGAGAAATTTCAGAATCAATCTCATAACCCATAGGTGATAAGGATTGAGTTCTGGGTTCTATTGCATTGACATAGCAGTAGTTGGTGTCTACTTCAAAACATATATCATCCTTATATTTCTCCACTAACTGAGGTGGGATTCTGTACCTGTTATGCATCTTTTCTTGAAATTTGCTAAAATAATCATCCATTATATCATTGAAATTATCACCTAGCTATTTGATAAAATCATTTATCTGATGGGTGATTGGTCAGTGTAACTCCCAGACAACATTACCGATTGATGGGAAGAATTTCTGAAAATAGAAAAACATGCACACTAGGAGTGATCCAAACTTTAGTGCATTAGCCGAGTTATTCTTCTTGGGTTTCTTTATAGTGTTGAGATTTTCAAATAGGTTTTTCAACAACACTTCACATAGATCAATCTCCATGCCTTTCTTCACAATCTTGTAGGCCAAATCTACAGCTGCACATGGTACACTATTTTCCCTTGCCGATTGAAAGAAACAATAACCAATGACTCTAATTGCAAATTTTAGCTCTGCATCTGTAACAGTATTCAACTTAAGACCTCTGTAATCAGACTCAACTCCAGTTAAAGTTATCAATTCCTTTTGCGAAATCATCTTCTGTGCTCGGGCATGATCGAATATAGGATATCCGATTATTAGGTGAATAATCTCCTTGGTGATTTTGAACAGTTGCTCCTCTAACCACATGAAGTCATCATGAACTCTTCTCAAAGAAAATTTAACCCACTCGGGTTTGAAAACTTGAGGGTAGGTTAGGTCTTCGATCAATCCCTTTACTTTGATATGCTCATACTTACTATCTAGGTTTCCATCGGTGCATAGCTCATCATACATGACCTTGATTTCAGTATGACCTAGTTCTTCAACATGGTACTTAGTGTAGAATCTGACATCCTCAACCAATAGAACCCTATCCAGAATGAGAGAGAATGCAGTTTTATTATCGGGTTCGGATGCTACCTTAGGAGGTAAGGAATACTTTACTAACGGCTTCTCAATGATCTTAACTACAATAGGATTCTGCAACTTAGGAGCCATTTCTAACTTGGATTTCTACTAACAAAAGAGCTTAGGGTTTTATCTTGACAGAAAACACTCTTTGACTTAGTAAATATAATGCAGATGTTCACAACTGATATTGCCCAGTTAACTGGCTTAGAAAAAGCATTTGAGATTGTTGTATAAATACCTTGAAATTCGCTCGGGACGTGTTTGATCGCCTTTGAATCGCTTAGCTCTGCTCTTCGATAACTGGTGAGTGTAAAATGACCGTGCAAAGGACTTTAAGTACACATTTTACCTTATCAGGCTTTGTGCAATTAGGTAAGAAAGCATTAAATGCACTTGGTTCCACTAAACCGATTACCTTACTTTTCTTCTATTACCGACTAAATAGGTTTCCTTCACTTACCAACTTCTCTGGTACTCCAAAAGTCTAGATAGAATTTCAAACTTGGTAATGCATCTTAGCTATGCAGATTTTGAAATTAAGTACATGATATAAATAGGAACTTGTTAAGATATAATCTTTGAATGAATGCAGTCCCTTTATACCTTTACTGATTAATTCGAGGTAGATGCACCTAACTCAGTAGGTAAGGTGCTTTCTTCATTAGTTGACACATTTTCTTTCTTTTTCCAAAATTTCTGAAATGTGCTTCTTATCTCCTTAGTATCTCCTCTGGATTGATCTCTGTAATCTTTAGCCAAGTGTCCAACTTTGTGACAATGAAAGCATGCCATTCCAGGATTTCTCCATGATCTCTAGTTGTTCATTCCAAACCTTATCATGCAGTTGGCACTTAGATGTACATATCTTCCACAACATTCACACCATATCCTTGTATTGTAATCCCATGGTACTACAGTATACTGTCGGTTGATACCTGTGTGAGTTCGGTAACTTCTAGCATTTTCTTGGTGTGAAGACCACATACAGTTTTTCTGCTTAAACCAACACTTCTCAGTATTGTGACCATATCTATTGCAGTTTTTGCAAAACCCCTTGAATTTTGCCTTTTGATAATTGTTAACCGACTTAGTCCTACATTGATTAGATGTGTGACCATACTTATTGCAATTGTAACAATAACTATCATACCTAGTGACATTCGGTTGCTTACCTTTTTTGATCCAGCAAATGTTGGCAGTATGACCTTGTTTTCCACAGTAGTTGCAAATAGGCTTCTTATCCTTTATCTTGTCTTTGTTTCCAGCTTGCTTTGATGATCCTCCTCTCTCGATGGTGTTTATCCCTTTCTTGGTGGAGTTCTTTCCTTTGTAACCGAGTCTTGCATCTTTGTTGGGCCTTCTTGTAGTTAGTTGCTCATCCAACATCCTTGATGCTTCATATCTTTTCTTTAGTGTTTCTTTTGACTTCTTTTCTGCTTCAAGTTCATCGGTCAATCTTGATAGTTCAAGTTTCAATGCTTGATTCTCATTTTCCTTTAGATTTGCTTCATGATGTGCATAACCCAATTGATCAGACAGATTACTTTGAATTCCAGTCATCCTTGTGATTTCATCATTCTTTTCAAACACTAATGCTTCTAGCTGTCGTTTTTCCCTTTCCACATCTCTTATGTTATCCTCAACTGTTCTCAATGCATCAAGATTTTCAGTCATCTGTGTGCTGAAGTACTCATGTTCTGTTTTCAATTCTTTTAGCTATTCATTCAGTGTTTTGTTCTTTTCTTTCAATTCTCCAATCATTTCTTCAGTCTCTTCTGATATGATGTTCTCAGATGATGTCTCAATTTGTTCCACCAACTCTTTTGAGTCTTGTAAATCATCAGACAACCTTCTTTTGACTTTCAGTGATCTTTGCATTTGTCTTTGCATGTCTGCAATCACTTGATTAGCATGATCCAACTCTTCTTGAAGATTCACAATTCTCCGAGATTGTTTGTAGCCTTCCATTGATAAGATCTTTCTCTTTAGGTTGTTAAACCCTTTTTCCAAGAGAATAGCTCTGATACCAATTGTTGGGTCCAACCAGGAAAGCTAATGTACTGAGAGGGGAGGGGTGAATCAGTACTTCAAACTTTTTCTTCAACAATAACTTTACTGACAAACATAAATCAAATACTGTAGATCTCATAATATATAATGCTGAAAACATAATAACATTCATACACATTTCACTACATAACACAAATATTTTGGTTACGCAGAAACTCTTGGTTAGAGATAAAAACTGCGGTGGGGATGGCACCCACAACTTCACTACTGCAATAATAAAGGTTGCTTGGTTAGAGCTACATGTTTAGCTATTTCTGATAGCTTACCCTCTTAGGAGTATCAAGCTCTAGATCTACCTTGCTAAAGGATTTTACAAACACTTTTACAAAATGTTGTACCCGGTTAAAGGCTTTACAATTTATAGACTTTGTTAGAGTCTTTTACCCTGTTAAAGGTTTCTATTACAACTCAAATAATACAATCAAAAACTTTACAAAATATCTAAAACTTTACATTTGAAATGTTATAGAAGACTCTATGTGCTCAATATGACATTATCTTTCTCATAGCATACCTCGGTAATTGATAAATCAACTTGGTAAACCCTTCTGTTTACTCTGTCCCATAAACTAATCTTGAATATCTTTGTCATTCTTATCAGTCAAAACACATTGTCTCTCCTACTCTGATTTTCCCTTTTAACTCTTTTATCACACATGTCTCTCCTCCTGATTTGATATTCAAATCATACTATATAAATAGATCTCTGGGACGATGATCTGTTCATGCTTCGATCTTACAAACAAGATTCATCGAATGAATAAACATAGAAAATATTTTATTGGATAAACTTCCTCAAAATCATACAAAATCTTGAAGTGCAATTTCCTATGTGATAATGGTTAGATCTTATCGAGTTTTGTAACATGTTTCACATGTGTCCAGGCTCATTGAATCTGGTAACACGTTTCTACTCGGTTTAGATTACTCAATATTCCTTCTTTGCTGCTCGGTAGACATAGAACATTACTCAGTAGACAACTCGGTGTATACTTAACTCTGTGACTCCTTTCTTCTGTAACCAACTAGATTAGTGCTTACCGACTGAATATTTCGGTAGTATTAACTGACTAGAGTATATAGGATGACTTTGGACATAAAACTAATGACAACTTAATAAGTAATAACAATTAGTTGCTCTACCAAGAACTCATAGTGCATTACATCATTGGGAATGTCAAGTAAAGATCCTATTGTTACTATTACATCAACTACTTTATTCTATATCCTTAGAATCTACTCTAAGGAAATATGATCAAAGTACTTTTTGAATTCATCCACCGTACACTTGTAAGGTATGATTTTTTCATCCTTTGTCATGTAGTCTTCATTGATTTTTTTCACAATTAACTGTGAATCACCATAGGCATGAATATCTTAATTTTTCATTGTACTATTGTTCTAAGACTAGTGATGAGAGCTTCATAATTTGTAATATTGTTTGTGCAATCAAAATTTACCCTATAGGACTTTGGAATAACATCTCCTTGTGAAGTGATATACAAAATTCCTAATCCTATTCCATGTTGGGTATAAGACCCATTGAAGTATAACTTCCATTAGGTGGATTTATTCACCGTGAACACTACCTCATCTGGAAAATCTAACACTAGTGGATGATTTGTTGTTGTAGGGTTGATCAATGATTACATGTCCTTTGATTGCCTTTTTATCAACATATCCTATATCAAATTCATTGAGGATAATCACCCACTTAGCTAATCTCCCTGTGAGAGTTGCTTTGTTTAGGAGATATTTAGGGGATATATCTTTTCTATTAGAATTATTTTATGATTTAGCACATAATGCCCAATTTTTTGAGAAGCAATGACAATTTCTAAGCATGCTCGCTCTATGGGATTATAATTCAATGCATACCCTACAAGTGTCCTGCTAATGTAATATATTTCTCTCTTTGCCTTCCTCATTATGTTGTGCGAGGAGAGCTCCTAATGATCATTTTGTAGCTGAGATGTATAATATTAAAGGTTTTCCTTTGATAGGAGGCATCATGATTAGCAAAGATAGCAAGTAATATTTGAGAAATTGAAAAGATTGTTGACATTTATCCATCCATTTAAAAGGAACACCCTTGTGGAGAGAATTTTGAAAAGGGTGACACCTATCTAATAATTAGACAATTTACCTACTAATGGATTGTAACTTTCCTTAGAGACTTTGTTGTTGACTTAGATTGGAAGGTGGAGGAACATCCATGATTGCTTTGACTTTGGAAGGATACACCTCGGTGCCTCTACAAGAAACAATGTATCCTAGGAGGTTTCTAAATATTACATTGAAAACACATTTCTTAGGATTTAGTCTTTTTATTTCTCTAGCCTATCAAAGATTATTTCTAGGACATCTAAATGTCTAGCTTTGGTAATTGATTTTGCAACCAAATCGTCCACATAATCTTCCATCAGGGTATGCATCATGTCATGAAAGATAGTGGTTATAGCTCTCTAACAGGTTTCTCTTGCATTCTTGAGGAAAAAGGTTATTACATTTTAGCAATAAGTTCCCCAAGCACATGTGAAAGTTAATTTGTGTTGATCTTCAGGGGCTATTCTTATCTAATGTATCTTGAAAACCCATCTATTAGTGACAACATTTCATAACTAGTTGTCATGTCCATAATCATGTCAATATTTGGTAAGGGGAAATCATCCTTCAGACATACCTTGTTTAAATCTCTGAAATTTGTGTAGGTCCTAATGCACCCCATTGGTTAAGTAACTAGTAAAAGATTTGATATCCATTCTACATAGTTAATTGGTAAAATAAAACCCAAAATTAATAACTTTTTCAGCTCAACTTTGACCAATAAGGCAATTTCTGGATGCATTTTTCTCAATTTTTGCTTTACTAGTTTAGCCCATGGTTGAAGTGGTAAATGGTGAAGGACAAGTTCAGGATCTAGTCCTAGCATGTCAGAATAGGAACAAGAAAAATTGATTTGTCTTGCTATGAAGAAATTGATAAAGTTCTCCTTTTCTATGTTTGTGAGTGATGTTGCAAAGAAGACAAACTTCTAGCTCTCACTGTTACCAAGATTAACTTCTTGTGATTGCTCTGCCAAAAGAGGAGATCTCTCTTGACTCATGGTGAGAGGGTTCAACCTTCCATGTTCTTGTGCCTTGGAGAGGTTTTAAACTTCAGATACATCCTTTGTTTTTACTTTTTTGTGATTAGAAGACACCTTCTGATTTTCACCTAAAGAACAAATATTTTTATTTTTTATTATTGTGACTACAAGGAGGACTGGAATTTGTAAAGTAAGTTTTACTATCGAGATCAATGAAAAATATATCTTTATGATCCCCTAAAGGTACACCCCCTCAAAATTACAAGAACTAAACAATAACTTCATCATTTCCAAATATATCCAAGCTCGATGGATCTTGTTGGTCCCAATTGATAGGTTTTGGATAAACTAGGGATATGTTATCATCATCATTTGTATATGTTATAGGTAGTACATTTATGGTGTAGATAGAATGGTCTTGTGTATCCTAGAAGGTATAAATCCAAGCTCAACCATCCATGTATTTATCCTAGGGAGGCAAATCATCAGGGTCTCTAAATATTTTGATTAATCCATAACTACTAGAGATTCATGTATATCCCATTCGTATTCATTGGAATCTATCTATATGTAATTCTATCAAATGTATCATTGTCATCAGAAGCACAAACATTTTTATCAATAAAAAATTTAGTACTTGAGGTACCCATATCCAATGGTGTATCCTAGTCTTCTATTCTTAAGTAGTGCTTTAAGTAGAATTGGTTGGGTAACCCCTTGTTTATGCATTCCAAGGCCACTATGTCCATCATAGCCTTTTTCTGTATGATAGTAAATCCATTACCACATTTCTCTATAGGTAACTTTTTATTTGGTTTTTCTTCTTCCTCTTTGTGAAGCAAGTTTAAAATATCTTCCTCTAAGGACTCTTCATCAAGTTCACCCCACTTGGTGAATAGTAGGATGTTGATATTGAATAGTGACCCATGGTTGATGTTTGGTTGGTCGTGGCTTTCCTTATGAACTAGGAGAAGTTGGTAATTGGCCTGCACAAAATAAGTCACTGATAGTATATTCTCCACACCGGGTATGTGCAGGATCATGGTGGGACAAACTAGGCCCTTAAGTGGCGATGAAAATTCAAAAAAATAGAGTTAGGAAACTTGACGTAAAAATTTGAATAAGTTATCAAAATTATTTCAAAAGTATGTAAGAATAGAATCTATAGCAAATTGAATGTAGTTTCTAAGCTACTAGTTGTTTTTTGAAGAAAAAAAAATTATTTGGCGAAAATTTGAAATTCCAATGGAGTAGTACTAAAATTTCAAAAACAAGATAAAAATCAGGTGTCTATCTGACCACCCGAACCACAATCAAATGTTAATGTTTTTTATAACATTTTAGATATAAGTAGAAGACTTGTGTATGGATGTGATTTATATTTTTTTGTAATATTTTTCAAAGTACATAATTAATTATGAATTTTTTACTACAAATTTTTAAAAATATAAAAAACTCATGTATGCCTGACCACTATAACTTGGTCAAAAATTTATGAAATTCAATTATTTTTAATCCTATATTATGTGAAAAATAGAATGTCACACATGATACAAATTCAAAAATTGTGATATCGTTTGAAAGTTATAGATTTTTTTTAATCAACCTATCAATCAAGACTTTAGTCATAATTCAAATAGAAAAAGAATAATAATTATTTATTAAATTCAAAATAGGACATAATTTATATTGGTGGAAATATAAGAATCTCCTTAAGAAACCCTTTTCATTTCATCAATTTCGAGTAAAAAATAAGTTGTCAGCCACATGGGCAAAGTATGGAAAAGCAAGGAAAACTCCTAAACACATTTTTTGTGTTGACTTTCCAGGTTTGGCATGTCCTAGCCAAATCCCAAAGCAACCCTGAGGCAAACCCAAAGACTATAGATTTTTGTTAGAGGTAACGAATATCAGATATATCAAGAGATAACAGATATCCGATATTATCAGATATCTGATATTATTAGATATCAATTTTTTGTTATTTTATTTCTATAAATATAATATATAATATATTACAATCTCTTATACAATTATGTATAATTATAATATTATTTATTATATTTTATTAAATGTATAAATATTTATATATATTAATGATACATATAATATAATATAATTAATTATATTAATATATATATATATATTAAACAACTTATACATATCCCGATATAACATTTTATATTAAATAAATTATATTTCCCTGGATCCCTCATATAATCTCCCATTTGGACACTCTTTCCCTCTAGCTACAAGTCTATCTCTCCTGCTATCCCTAATACCTAGTACACTTATTTGTACCTAACTCTCTCCTCCTATGTACAACACCTCTCTCTCTCTCTCTCTCTCTCTCTCTCTCTCTCTCTCTCTCTCTCTCTCTCTCTCTCTCTCTCTCTCTCTCTCTCTCTCTCTCCTAAAAAAGGTATCAAATATCAAATATTATCTAATACTCGTTACCTCTGAGAAAGGGCACCAATGAAATTGTTGGTGCCCTTATAAAAGATATCAAATATTAGATATTATCTGATATCCAATACTTGGGCCACACAAAAGAGGACAATGGATCATTTTGAGTATTCCAACAGTCCCTACATTCTTTTTGTAAGTGACAATCAAGGGTTTTAACATAGTAAGAGATAAAATTAAACATTTTTGAGAATCTTTGATACAAATTTGTCATTAGCAATCATTTTTAGCATCTTTGTGGAGGTATAATGGCGAGAAGTAGTCGTCAAAAGCAAAAACGTAAAAGAAAACTTATAAAAGATAAAATTGAAGCGTATAGACAAATAGATAGTGATGCTCTGCAAAAAGGATGTTAGGAAGACACACAAACACAAGGAGCAATTGAAACATTAGTGTTAGTGTCAAAAATCATAAATGAAAGACTATCCTAAGCAAGCATATCAAGAGAGATACCAAACATAAAATGGAAAGCTTAGCAAAACGAAGGAATGTAATGAAACATCCCCAAATGCCCTCCAACATGCTTGTAGTTACTCCTCCCTTGATCCTCTCCTATCCAAGTTTTGAATGAGTGTAGCTCTCAGTAGCATTTTACACTATTTTGGATGTCTTATGGAGATTCAAGATTGAGAATGATTAATTACGCCAATGCAAGTGTAAAACAAGCTAAATATGAGATGTTATTTAATTAACTAATGTTAATTTTAGCCAAAAGACAAATGTAGATTATGCTAAAATGCTCTCCTAAATTCACTATAACTTAGATGCATGCAAGATTTTTGGATCTAGATTATGAAGAAATGAGCTCTATTTATATATAGGAAAAATGGAGCAATGGATGGTTGAGATTCGGTAATCTCAACAAGGGTCAGGATTGATGGGTTTATGATCCATGTGAGGGCTTTCAATCCAATCCCAGGATGACAAATGTCAACATGAGATGGCTTGAGAGGAGATGGAAGAAGCATTAAATGCTTGAGATGACTTGAGGGTTACCTTAGGAGTTAAGGTTTAAGTTGGGTTGAATGAATAAAGCCTTTATTCAATGAATAATGCTTTTATCAAATGGATAACCTCTTGTGCAAGAGTTAGTGGGAATAACCATGGTCAAAGCAATGAATGCTTGAGAAGACACATGGGTTACATGGAGGTTGAGCTAGAGGTTAAGCCTCTAACCATGTCGGCAAGTGGAATTAACCATACATGGTTATGTAAGAGCCATTAATGGTCATGTAAGAGCCATTAGTGGTTTGGAAGACTTTAGGGGTTAGCTTGTTGAACACATAAAGCATTAAATGTTTTTCAAAGACTTTGAGGCTTTGAGAAGTGACTCCAAGTTGCTTAGGAATGTGACAATAATTAGGGGATGGGATTAGGATAATTAGGAATGGTTTAGAAGAATCTAGAGTGGGTTTGGTGGGTGAGGGAAAATAGGATTTTTATTAAAATAAATTACTTTATTTCAACAAAATAGGTGCAACTTGCATTTGTAGGAGAATGCAAGTGGGGGGGATTTGTTTAGTGATTTAAATAAATATTTATTTATTTATTTAAAAGAAGAAAGTGGTTTAAATTAAATAAATATGTTTTATTCATTTAATTGGTTTAGAGGTGTGGTTTAATGAATTAATTTAAATAAATTGGATAATTTATTTAGTTAATAGCAGAAGAGTGTAAGGATGAATTTAATTAACTGTTGGCTAGTGGATTTAATAATAAACTAAATAGTAAATATTCATTTAATTAAATGGATAGATTTATGTGACTACATTTGCCCCTCTTTGAGACAGTGCATTTTATCGCATCATTTCAAAGAAAGAAGGATATGTGTGAAGAAAATGCCCCATAAATGTTAATTTAGTGGGTTGTATGCCCCCTCGAGAGATGGGCTGAAAAAATTTCAAAAAATCAAGCGCTCTCTCGAAAAAGGATGAAAAGTGGAGGGGAGGTAGAATAGAAGAAATTAGCAATAACGATGAAAGAATGGAATAAATCGGAGTGAATACAGAGAAACATCAAGCCACTGAGTACCCTTAGGTCATGGATTAGATACAATGCAAATGCGATGTTTGTGCTTTTGATTGATACTATACAATTGATCAAGATTGGTTAAACAATCTGTTGCAATCGGTTTAATTGGCCCGTTCGAGTCAAAGCATGATAGTTGATGTCAGTTGTTCGCTTGGACAGGATAAAGTCTGAGTAAGTGAATCAAAGTGACCTGTTGTGATTTAGACAACTGATGTAATTGATCGATGAAGTAAAGGTATCTGAAACAAAATACACATTGAGACTTAGACAATTGATGTAATTGTTTTTTTGGATTGTGTTTGATTGGTTGATCAATTGATAGTGTTTGCATTGTAGGTTGGTTGTGGTGAATCATAGTAGCCCCATTGAGACTAGGTCATTATGATAAATCCCTATTGTAGTCTAGGTTTACCATAATCAATTACCTATTGAGACCCGAAGATACTTGATTGAAAAAGTATCTGTTGATAGTCAAGGTTTGCGTGAGTCGATGTGCCTATGTAGACAGAGTAACTGGCTTGATTGGGTTGATGGGAGCTGATGTAGGGTATGTGATTTATGTTGATGACTGAGATGGGGAGGGTGAGGGGGGAGATTCAATGTTAGATAGAAGGTATGGAGGACCTAGGACCCATTCCTATGGAAGAAGATCGAAAAAGGAGAGTATACATTGTCATTACTATGTATGAATGATATGCAGCTATATGGATGTATGGATGGATGGGATGCAATGGAATGCAATATATACAGATGAGATGAAATGATGATCCATAGTGCTTTATTTTTCATCATTGAGCATGGTAGTATCATTCTTGGCCGAGGTAGTAGGAACCAAGTTTGGATTATTTCACCTATAAGCAAGCATTTAAGACAAGTAAAAGAAAGTGACCCTCCATTCTAGGTCATGCGCAAATGGTCAAGGTATACACTGTAGTCAGTAAGCCATAGTGATCCATGACTATATTTTTGCATATGATCACATAGCTTAGTGAACTTCCCACGTAGAAACCATTAGTACATGCCCAAAAACTTCATTGGAATAATTTGCAGACAATAAATAAAATGATACTTAGGAACCATCCTAACTACTCTAATCATGTGTGGATATCCCAAAGTAGCATAGGAACCTGATATGAATAAATAAATAACTAACAAACCAACCAAGTACTTGATAGCTTAAACAAAATTTTCTTGTCAAAGAAAATGTTATCATGTCTTTGCTTTGGTAAGGAAGGATACATCCTTGTTAAGGCAATTGTGTGTAGATGTTTTGATTGTTTTGTTGATGTGATAAGTGATCATCATTTGAGTAGTTCAAAATTCTTGTTTGGTGTTTGTTGCGATGTGTATGTACAAAGGATTATATGCATTGCAAGATTTTTGATTGGTTTTTTGATGTATTAGACATGTTTTTGGATTTTGTGAGTGTTTTTTAATGTTTTTTGATTTTGTGAGTGTTTTTTAATGTTTTTGGTATTATTGCCAGACAGTTTTGAATGAAGAACTCAATAAATCATAAGTAATGTAGAATCCACTTCCATCAATAGGTTAAGAGTATTGCCCCCAGTTTAGACATTACTATGAAAAGCAGGATGCAAGACACATGAAGTACTATCCCTGATTGGAGATCAATAACAAGCCATGATTTGACAGATGGATGAATGGATGCAATGAATGTGATCGTAACAAGTCTGAAAGACAATGGAGCCATAGCCTTTACGAGTGGCACTTGTTTGCTAGGTTTTCACCATCACATTTACCCAGGGTACCACCGGAGTGGTTGTTCACCATTTGGATGCATGATATTTCTCTTTACTATTTTATGATTTTTTTATTTTTTTGTATTTTCTTCAGGACATTTTTCTGAATGTTTTTTTGTGTTTTTGTGGTATGTATTGGAGCCTGATGCTCTGTATAGATTATGTATGAAATCATTTGAGGTGCAAATTGTTGATCAGATTTTCTATCTATTCTCCTTTTGAAGTAGCCAACCGATATGCCCTGGACCTAAATACAACAGTGATAACATATGGACCCAGCCAGTTTGATTCAAACTTCCCCTGATGTTCTCTATTTGGTTGGTTATGAGGATTCTCCCTCAGAACAAGATCACCTACCTCAAATGTATGAGATTTGAACCGATGATTATATCTTCTGCTCATGCGCTGCTGATAGGCCTTAAGGTGGTTGTATGCAACTTGTCACCTTTCATCAAGTAGTTCCAAGTCTTGAAGATGGGAGACTCGGTATGCTTCATCATCTATTAGATTGTGCAAGGAAACTTGTAGAGATGGTATCTCAACCTCAATAGGAAGGATGACTTCATCTCCATAAACCAGTGAGTAGGGAGTTGCACCTGTAGGGGTTCAAATACTAGTTTGATACGCCCATAGTGTTGGATTTAATTGAATGTGCCAATCACGACCAACATCATTGACTGACTTCTTTAGGATTATCAATATGTTTTTGTTCGATACTTCGGCCTGACCATTGCCTTGTGGGTAATAGGGAGTGGAAAAGCGGTGTTGGATGTGAAACTTCTCATAGAGCTCATGGACATCCTAATTTTTTAAAGGAATCCCGTTATCTGTGATGATGGACATGGGTACACCATACCGATAGATGATGTAATTAAGGATGAATGAGGTGATCTACTTGTCGGTGACTTAGGTATGTGGAACAACTTCGATCCACTTTGTGAAGTATTCGGTGGTGGTAATGATAAATTTGTGGTCGTTGGATGAAGATGGATGAATTTTACCCACAAGGTCAAGTCCCCATTGACAAAAGGGCCATGGTGTTGTGATTGGTTGCAATTCTTGTGCTGGTGCATGTATCAGATCTCTATGAACTTGGCACTTCTTGCATTTTCTGACAAAATAGTAGGAATCTTTTTCCATGGATGGCCAATAGTATCCTGCTCGCATGATTTTCTTGGCTAGTGAAGGGTTGCTTGAGTGAGTCCCACAAATTCCTTCATGTACATCTTCCAAGGCCTTTGTTGTCTCATCATGTTCCAAACATCAAAGGAGAGTACCATCAAGACTGCGTCAGTATAGGGTTTTGATGATGATGGTGTATCGAACAGTTTGTTGGATGAAGTTTTTGTGTTGGTTATTGGATTGGTTGGGAGGAAGTGTGTGATCGCATAGGTAGGTGTAGAACTCACTGTACCATAGGGAATCGGAACCGGTAAGGCGACATATCATCTCAGATTCGAGGATATCATAAGCGGGAATCCAAATCTATTCTACCAGGAACTCGTAGCGTGTTGAATTTTGTGGAAGATCTAGGAGAGATGCAATTATGGCCATGGCGTCAGCAACTCAATTTTGATCTCTGGGTATCTGCTCAAAGGTGATAGTTGTAAATGATGCTTTTATATTGTCCACCATTTTCTTGTACGGCATAAGCTTATCATCCTTGGTCTGATATTCGTATGTGACTTGTTGGATGACCAGATGGGAGTCACCATATACCTTTAGCTCTTTCTATTTCCATTGTATGGCTAGTCCGAGTCCTGTGATCAAGGCCTCATATTCTACTATGTTGTTTGTACATGGAAAAGTTAGCCTATAAGACTTCAGGATGCTGTCACCTTGAGGTGTGATAAATAGAATGCCTACCCTCAAGCCATGTCTAGTATATGAGTCATCAAAGTATAACTTCCAAGGTTGTGTTGTTGTGCTCGTGAAGATCTCTTTATCTTGGAAGTTAGAAACAATAGGATGGTCGCCTTTTAGTGGTGCATCGGCCAACTGATCTATAATAGCTTGGCCCTTGATAACCTTACGGTCCACATACTCAATGTCAAATTCACTCAGAATCATCACCCATTTGACCAAGCGGCCTGTCAGTGCTGCTTTGCTGCGTAGGTACTTTAGTGGATTGATAATTGCAATGAGTTATACCTTATGTGTCAACATGTAGTGCCTTAATTTGGTGGTTGCTAAGATGACTGCTAGGCAAGCTCGCTCAATAGGTGTGTAATTGAGTTTATATCTGACTAGTGTGCAAGAGATATAGTATAAAACACACTCTTTCCCTTATGCATTGTGTTGTGCCAGCAGTACTCCTAATGCTATGGTTGTAGTTGAGATATATAGCAAGAGAGGTCTACCTAGATCTGATGGGATCAACAATGGTGTATTCATGAGATCGTCCTTAAGCATCTGGAATGCTTGCTGGCATCTGGCATCCCATTGAAAGCGGATGTTTTTGTGTAACAAATGCGTGAAGGGATGAGACTTGTCTGCCAGTTGTGCAATGAATCTCTGAATTGATTGTAGGCGCCCTTGTAATGCCCTTAACTGATTGATGTTCTTCAGAGGTGGCATGTCCATGATTGCTTTGAATTTTTCCGAATCAACCTCAATGCCTTTGCTTGAGACAATGTACCCTAGAAGCTTCCCTGAGGTTACTCCAAAGACACAAATCTTGTGATTAAGTCGTATATGATATTGCTCTAATCTGTCAAAGATTTTATCTAATATGGCAAGATGACCTTCTCTTGTTAATGATTTTGCCACTAAGTCATCAACATAATCCTCCATTATGGTATGCATCATATCATGAAAGATGGTTGTCATAGCTCTTTGATAGGTCGCCCCTGCATTCTTTAGACCAAAATGCATCACATTACAATAGTATGTTCCCCATGGACATGTGAAGATAGTTTTATGTTGATCTTCTGGGGCGATCTTTATCTAGTTGTACCCTAAAAATCCATCCATAAGAGAAAGCATGGCATGTTCTATTGTTAGGTCCATGATCATGTCGATGTTTGGTAGAGGGAAGTCATCCTTAGGATATGCCTTGTTTAGATCTCTGAAATATGTACAAATATGGATGTCCCCATTAGGTTTACCAACTGGTACTATATTAGAGATCCACTCTGCGTAATCAATTGGTCTTATAAAACCAACATCCAAGAGTTTCTTAAGTTTTGCTTTGACTAGTACAACAATCTGGGGGTGCATCTTGCGAAGCTTCTGTTTGACAGGTTTAGCCCCTTTTGCTACAGTGAGGTGATGCATGACCAAATCTGGATCAAGACTAGGCATGTCTGCATATGACCATGCGAAGTTGATCTGATGCTTCTGGAAAAATTCTACAAATTTAGGTTGTTCCTCTGGAGTTAAAAGAGATGCCAAATGTATTTGGTGAGGAATCTCAGGGGTCCCCACATTGAATTCTTTTATTTCCTTGATGAGGATCGTTGATCGTTCCTAATTTGTACTAGAGGGGAGGATGTCAAACCTTTCATTATCAGGCACCCTGGAGAGGTTTTCACCATCAGATACGCTCTTTATTTTTACTTTTTTGGCATCAGCAAGTGCCACTGTGTGGTTTTCATTGGAAGATCCATGTTTTATTGTGATGTTTTTGCAGCTGAAAGGTTTGGCATCCACCCCAAAGTATGTTGCGCTATTAAGTTTAATGGTAAATCCAGCTTTGTGATCCCCACTTGGTATGTTATCCCGTAGTTCCAAAAAGTCAATGATCACCTCATCATTTTGGAATTGGTCAAGGCATGGGGGATTAGGTTGGTTCCATTCGATGAGTTCAAGATGGATAATAGGCATTACCTCATTGATCGGGATAAGTTCATGAGATGCGTTAGTGAGGTTTAAGACATTATGGTGAAGGTCATTGATGCTACTCTCCCTATTAGAATTAGGCATAGGATGTGATGTAGGGTTTGTGGAAGGAGCTTCCAGTTCAGAAACCCAAGAGGTTTTAATCTGTGCCTCTCCATAAATAGGGATTTATTTGTGAGGTGGAGGTGGTGATGTGTCTTCCTCATCTAACGTGTATAGATGTACAGAGTCAAATTCCCACTCATGTGAGTCAATCTTTGAGTCACTTTCTAGTATCGGATTACTATACCAAACCGGGATATCTTTCGAGTTGAATGCTGCAATTGTGATCGGCTAATGTACTGCTGGTGATGGAATTGTTGGTACTGTGGGTACCACTGATGTTGTTGGGGGTATAGATACTACTAATGGTGTTTTTGATGTGGTTGTTGTTGCTGATGGGGTTGTTGTTTTGATTGGTGGGATGATTGGTGCTGTAGGTAGGATTATCGGTGTTGTAGGTAATATTATTAGTGCTTCTAGTGGGATTATGAGTTTTGTAGGTATTTTTAGTGATGTGAGTGGTACTATGGATGCTACTGATGGAATTCTGATCCTTGTTGGGGCAGTTGGTGTTGTTCTTGGTACTGCTGATATAATCAAGAGTGGCCTCTTTAGAGTATTAGGCTGATATAGAGGTTTGTTGGGTTTCCCTTTGAATCTGAGCTTAGGAAGAGATTCCTTTTGAAAACCTAATCTAGTGTTATCTTTGGGTTTTAACTCTGGTTGTAAGGGCTCATGTCATCCTTTCTTGCAAGTCTCAAAGCACTCTAGCCATCATAGCCCATTCTTTGTATGATAGTAAGGGCTTTGCCATATTTGTCTTTGGGCAGTTTAGCCTGTGGGATATCTTTGATAGGGTTTTTGTAGATCCATTCTGCTAGGTCCTCATCTCTGGTCTCCTCTTCCTGACTTTTTCTGGGGATGAACTATACCAAAGTACATGCTTTCTTGACTAGTGGTGGTTGAAGCAACCTTTGATTCTTTCCATTAGTTATAGGAGAAGTGGGTAATTGCCCAACACAAAAGAGTTGGCTTAGATTATATTCCCCAGGACCTTCCTCAACCATTTTCATTTTCAACTTCTCTTGCTTTGGTATAGGGGTGATTGAACTAGAAAGAGAGGCTGGACTAACATATGATGTGGATGAAATAACTTCTCTATTGTTAGGAACAATGATCCCTGGTTGATGGTTAATATTGTTACAATATGCAAATGGATTTGCATTGCCCAGGATTGTGATTTATATATCGTTATGGGGAAACTTGATACGTTGATGATAGGTAGATGGAACGGATTGCATGGCGTGTATCCAAGGTCTTCCTAACAAGAGATTATATGATAGAGGAAGGTCCAAAAGTTGACAGATGATGTGCTTCACCACTGGGCCCACTCTAATAGGTAACACAACAACTCCTTTTGAAGAACACTCTGCATCATCATAGGCTTTTATGGCTATCTTTTTGCGGGGGTCCACTAATTCTATTGCATATCCCAATGTTGTGACCAACTGTAATGTACATATATTCAGACTGGCGCCATTTTCAATCAAGACTCGCTTGATCTTGTGTTGGTTTACAAATCCTTCAATATGGAGTGAGGCATTATGAGGTTGTTGGAAGGATGTTTTGTCACTTTCAGAGAAAGTGAGACATTGTAATGACCTCGGATTACCAACCATAGCTTGAAATTGATCTGTATTAAGATTGGCAGGGACTGACACTTCTTGGAGAGCTTGGTCCAAGATATTTTTGTGGGAGGGAGATAGGCGTAAGAGCTCTAGTATGGAAATTAGTGCAGGCATTTTGTCCAATTGTTCCACAAGGTTATACTGCTTGGGGATGAATGTTGTTCCTTGTGGAGCTACTTTAATAGTGATCTTGCTATGATGCATAACAACATTGCAGGCAGGGTTCGGATCTTTGATGGTGAGGGTTGCAATTTTTTCATCGACATCATAGAGGTGATTCACAATATAATTATAGGCAGCTTGTGTATAATTAACTGTATCTGTGTTTCTCCCTGAGGTGGAAGGACCCCTTTGATCATGTGATGGAAGCGAATTCTTGAACATGAGATGATCATCATTTGAGGTTTTTGGGTCATGTCCTTTGATTTCAATTTCTCCTCAGTCAATAAGATCTTGAACAAGATATTTCAGTCTATGGCAGTTACTTATTTTATGCCCTTTCCCTTGGTGGAATTCACAATGTTCATTATCTCTCCACCATAGAGGTTCGACCTAAGATTCATAGTTAGATGTCTTTGGTAAGGTCACCAGATTTGAAGAGACCAATTGATGCAATACCATTTCAATGGGTTCCCCTAAGGGTGTATATGTACATTTTGGTTTATAGTTTTGTTGTCGTTGTCTTGGTTCCTCTTGCGGCGCATTGCGACCTTGATTTTGTGGAGGACCAATGGTGTTGTTTTTAGGAGGGGGATTTTGCCCCACAAATCTGACCATAGGTTGTGCACTTTTTATGGTCCTTGCATCTACGACCCTGTCATTGACGATGTTCTTATTCTTATTCCAGAAGTTAGGTTTATCACTATTAAAACACGGACGAGGGCCATCTTTGGGTTCATTGTATATTTTGATAAGTCCCTTTTTTATAAGGGCCTATTCACATTTTAGTCCCTTGGTGATCATGTCTTCAAAAGACTCTATGTCGTTCATGTCTAGATGAAATTCCATTTCATCGTTTAAGTTGGAAATAAATATTTCCACTAGCTCTCGTTCAGGCAGATGAAGAGAACTTCTAGTAGATAGCTGCCTCCACCATTGTAGGAAAGCTGAAAACAGCTCCCCTGGCTTTTTCTTGGTATTGCACAAATCTACCATGGTAACATTGCATTCTATGTTGTGTGAATAATGCGTGATGAAATTTTGGACTAGTTCCTTGAATGTCCTAATGCCGCCTGGTAATTAGGAAAACCATTGCATGGTTGTTCCCCCCAAACTCTGAGGAAAGAGGTGAATTAGATATGTGTCTTCACATGCCACTTTGAGGCAAGCTAAGTGAAATTCTCGAACATGATCTCTAGGGTCTCCTTTTCCCTGATAATTTTCAAACTTAGGTGTTTCAAACCCTTGTGGAAAAGGTGGCATACGTAGGTTCCTATCAAAGGGATAGGGAAAAATATCATTAAGTGAAAATAGGAAAGTCTTCACACCACTGTGGAGTTGTTGAGCGAGATTCTCGAATTGTTGCCTCAACATGTCTATTTCATTATGAGGAGGTGGGGGGTTTCCTTGATTAAGGTAATATCAGAAATAATTTCTACCTCTTCCACCCTCGTTACGGCTATGGTTTTCTGATGTTTGTCGTACTTGTGCAGTTTAGCACCCACTGAGCAAGTCTCAAAAAATGAGCATCTATGTTGTTTTTAAGGATTTCATCGAAAAGTCGATTGAATCTGGGGTTGTGTTGTGCTCTTTCTATTGCTTCAAGAGTTGGGGTACTAGGATCTTCATCATTTGGACCTCCTCTAATGGCTTCTTGAAAGTCATTGAGATTTTCATCCTCCTCTTCTTCGATCTCTAGTTGTCTATTTTTTGATCTGGTGTGAGCCATTTTGTTTGAAAGTTGTTTTTGAAGTTTGGTGAAAGTGATTATGAGTTGGTGATGGAATGAGAGATAAATATTTTGTGAAGTGTTTAGAAGATGGATCTCTAACACTGAAGGTTGGATGTTTACCAAATTTCTTTATGAATTGCTCTTTGTGTTGTCAACAATGATGATGTGATAAGGTATTGCAAGGTTTGAGATGTGTTACAAACCAAGCTACCTAGTAATGAGAGGATGCACTCATAGACTACTTTTAACCTACGTATAAATGCCTCTTAGGATGATTTATCCTAGATGTAGAGACACTATAAAAAGTGATGTGTTGTTTTTTATCTAAGCAATAACTAAAAAGAACTTAGGACAAGACCTTTTTATGTTTTGAGAGTTGAATGGATTGATGATGTATGAATGTCAGAGTGGATAGAATGTGGACCTCAATAAAAACTTTGTGTCATAAAGAAGACTTCTTCTTCCTCTTCTCGCTTAGGGGTTGGTGGTTCTTCTTGAGCTATGTTATATGCAATGCAGATGTTTGGAAAGAAAGCAGGGTTGATTTTGCCTCCTTTGTTTTTGTGATAACTCAAAGCTCTATACTAAGTAAAAGCTCTGTTGTTCAAAGGCTCTTTATCGAACTCGTTGGATTTTCCTTGAAGATATAGATGCATATGATGCAAGAAGGCTCTGTGTGAGACAAAAATTTGTCTATTGAGATAGAAAAAATTCCTTCTTTTGATAAAAGCCTGTGAACTCAATGGTCTTCTCTTCAAATTGACATGTTGATGAAGATTCCTTTTTCTCAAGATTTGAAGGATGGTCATATAATTTGATATCTTGTTTGCACTTAGTTTGATGTTTGTTTGTTGGTCAAATGTTTGATGGAAAATTGTGCTGAATGAATACTTGGTTTGAATTGGTTTTGAATTTATTTGACAAGAAAACAGAGCAAGCACACAAACAAAATAATTTTGCCTCGAAAGGCACAAATAGGTGTGGGTCTAAATCAACCCAATCTTTGAAATTTTTGACCCCTTTTCAAATGTTTTTGTATGTTTTTCTAAAAGCCTGAAGTCGGCTCAATTTATCACCAGTCTAACACAAAACAAAGACACTTCAAACACACTTTATCCCTAAGGTCAAATGGCCAGTTGTGATAATTTCAGCCCACATCTTGATATTTCTTCAACTTTGGTACTACATACCTTATGAAACTCGTCGTAGCAGGTAAGGATGTGATATACTAAGTCTTGTGTGAGAATAACAGATAGATGATCCCTATGATGGGGGAGTCACCATTTTTATCAAGCTATAAGTAACCTTTAAAAAATCCCTATTTCTACTCAAGGAAATATGTATGGTGAGTATCTTGGGAGCAAAACCATCTATGCTATTGCACTGAACTTCTCACAAATATCCTCAATCAATAGAACGGGTGAGTTTCTATATAAAAAGGTGTCTAGTAATGTTTGATGTTTTTGGACATAAGTTCATTATGCAGTGACTCACTTAAGAGCCTTGTAACTTGTGGTGGGGTCCATATGACATTTTGGCAAGTTACACTATAGGAACAACTATACCCAATGCTACAACTTTATCTCTTACCTGATTTCTATAGTAGCTCGAAGGATTTACCATGCAAGTTCATTCCCAAGAGTGATGTGTCTCTTGGTAGGCCTCTCTTAAAAAGATAAAACTTCTAGCGTTACTAACACTTTTCTCTTGCACCTAGGACCATGAAAGTCAAGGGAGAGGATAGTCTGTGTTAGAAGTAGGAACACTCGACAAACTTTTTGTACAAGCGTGCCAATCACTGAAAATACTTGTTCTTTTTAACCAATTTATAGAAATGTGATCTAAAATTTATTTGGAGATGTTTCTCCAACAAAAATGATGTTCTTTTTAACTTCAAGGGAAAATGTTATGTAATCTAGGAGCTTGAAATCCTGGTCAACTGAATTTGAAATACGTTTTGCTTTGAATTAAATCGCTTTGAAAACAAAAACTTTCACAAATTGGGGGTTCTTTTTAACTTGCACAAATGAAGTGATGATTGTGAATTTTAGTTTGATGCAAGAAATAAAAGTTGTTTTGTCTTGTTTTAAAGCCCAAAATGAAATTAATCCTAATTTGCAAGAAAAAAAAACAAATTTGTTGGGTTTGAGTTTGTGGTTCTTTTTATTTTGACAAGTGAGATTCCTTTTAAACCCAAATTTAAAAGATGTGATTCATTTTAGGACCCGAAAGGAAATTTGAAGTTAATTATTTTAAGCCAAAATAGAAAGTGAATTCATTTTAAACCCAACTTTAAAATACAAAGTTAGTAAAAAACATTTTTGCTTCCTAATCTAACTCTTAAAAATCCTGCAATGGGGTTAGTAAAAAACCTACACAAAAAAGCAATCAGTCAGTGAAAAAAGGATTTTTGGTGGGCTTCTACAAGCCTAATTTTTTTTTTTTCGGTTACAAATTTTTTTCTACAACTCTCTGTTACAATAGTGCCACTCTGTGTGAAAGCATAAACGCTATTTAACACGAAAGCTCTATATTATTGACAGAAGCGCTAAACTAAATACAAATGCGCTACAAGAAAGATAAACGCGATAAAATACTCTGTCAAACAGAATAAAATTATGTCAAACAAAGAGCACAAAAGCGCTAAAACTAGGTACAATAGCACTAATTAAAGGTCAATAGTGCTATAAGAAGGACAATAGCGTCATTTGGAAAACAATAGCGCTATTCTGGTGAACAATAGCACTAAATCACCAACTTTCGAAGGCACTAGAGCGTGTTCAATAGCGCTGAAGCACGACCTATGTGTCAATTAAAACAAAAAAAGTTATTAGTTTATCAAAATCAATCAAAAGGTTGCATGTTCGATTCACATCGGGTTCACCAAATGATGCTCTGCAAAAAGGATGTTAAGAAGACACACAAACAGAGAAATTGAACGTTAGTGTTAGTATCAGAAATCATAAATGAAAGACTATCCTAACCAAGCATATCAAGAGAGATACCAAACATAAAATGGAAAGCTTAACAAAACAAAGGAATGCAATGAAACATCCCCAAATGCCCTCCAACATACTTGTAGTTGCACCTCCCTTGTTCCTCTCCTCTCCAAGTTCCAAATGAGTGTAGCTCTTAGTAGCTTTTTGCACTATTTTGGATGTCTTATGGAGATTCAAGATTGAAAATGATTAATTATGCCAATGCAAGTGTAAAACAAGCTAAATATGAGATGTTATTTAATTAACTAATGTTAATTTTATCCAAAAGACAAATGTAGATTATGCTAAAATGCTCTCCTAAATTCACTATAACTTAGATGCATGCAAGATTTATGGATTTAGATTATGAAGAAATGAGCTCTATTTATAGGAAAAATGGAGCAATGGATGGTTGAGATTGAGTAATCTCAACAAGGGTCGGGATTGATGGATAAACTCTTGTGCAAGAGTTAGTGGGAATAACCATGGTCAAAGAAATGAATGCTTGAGAAGACACATGTGTTACATGGAGGTTGAGTTAGAGGTTAAGCCTCTAACCATGTGGGCAAGTGGAATTAACCATAAATGGTTATGTAAGAGCCGTTAATTGTCATGTAAGAGCCGTTAATTATCATGTAAGAGCCATTAGTGGTTTGGAAGACTTTAGGGGTTAGCTTGTTGAACACATAAAGCATTACATGTTTTTCAAATACTTTGAGGCTTTGAGAAGTGAATCCAAGTTGCTTAGGAATGTGACAATAATTAGCGGATGTGATTAGCCTAATTAGGAATGGTTTAGAAGAATCTAGAGTGGGTTTAGTGAACAAGTGGGTTTGGTGGGTGAGGGAAAATAGGATTTTTATTAAAATAAATTACTTTATTTCAACAAAAAAGGTGCAACTTGCATTTGTAGAATAATGCAAGTGGGGGGATTTGTTTAGTGATTTAAATAAATATTTATTTATTTATTTATTTATTTAAAAGAAGAAAGTGGTTTAAATTAAATAAATATGTTTTATTCATTTAATTGGTTTAGAGGTGTGGTTTAATGAAATAATTTAAATAAATTGGATAATTTATTTAGTTAATAACAAAAGAGTGTAAGGATGAATTAATTAAATATTAATTTAATTAACTATTGGCTAGTGGATTTAATAATCAAATAAATAGTAAAAATTTATTTAATTAATTGGACATATTTATGTGACTACATTTACCCCTCTTTGAGACGGTGCGGTTTATCGCGTCATTTCAAAGAAAGAAGGATAGGTATGAAGAAAATGCCCCATAAATGTTAATTTAGTGGGTGGTATGCCCCCTCGAGAGATGGGCCGAAATTTTTTGAAAAATCGGGCGATCTCTTGAAAATGGACGAAAAGTGGAGGGGAGGTAGAATAGAAGAAATTAGCAATAACGGTGAAAGAATGGAAGAAATCGGAGTGAATACAGAGAAACATCAAACCAATGAGTACCCTTAGGTCATGGAGGAGATACAGTGCAAATGCGATGTTTGTACTTTTGATTGATACTGTACAATTGATCAAGATTGGTTGAACAATCTGGTGCAATCAGTTTAATTGCCCCGGTCGAGTCAAAGAATGACAGTTGATGTCAGTTGTTCACTTGGATAGGATAAATTCTAAGTAAGTGAATCAAACTGACCTGTTGTGACTTAGACAATTGATGTAATTGCCCGATGAAGTCAAGGTATCTGAAGTAAAATACTCGTTGAGACTTAGACAATTGATGTAATTGTCCGTTTGGATTGTGTTTGATTGGTTGATCAATTGATAGTGTTTGCATTGCAGGTTGGTTGTGGTGAATCATAGTAGCCTCATTGAGACTAGGTCATTATGATAAATGCTTGTTGTAGTCTAGGTTTGCCATAATCGATTACCTATTGAGACCCGAAGATACTTGATTGAAAAAGTATTTGTTGATAGTTGAGGTTTGTGTGTGATGGTATGACGAAAGAATAAGTATCTGGTAGAATACTGAGGGGGGGGAGTTGAATCAGTATATTGAAAAATTGATACAAAGTTCCCAAACTCAAACTCAGTCACACAAAGTAAACATATCTCAGTCAAGATCAATATTCATAAGAATACTTGAGATCAACTGGTTTAACTGTTATGACAAATTAACAGTAAATAACTTTAATCTTGTAAACATCAACAATTTTTAATCATAACTCAACATATTCATCTCTCAATGCTTCTAGTTATCATGCCTTATCAGAAGTTAACCAAATCAACAAAAAAGATCATAACCACAAAAACATTCACTACTTGACACAAATGTTTATACGTGGAAAACCCAAATAGGTAAAAACCATGGTGAGATGAGACTCACAAGGATAGCTATCTGAACTCTTCTGAAGTTCGCCCTGTTAGGAGCCAAGCCTATTACAGCTTTACAATAAGTCCTGTTAAGAACTAATTCCGGTTAGGAATCACCTGGTTAAGGGAATTACAAATATGCCTTGATGAAAAACACAATACCCTGTTAGGAGTAACCTCGCTAGAAGATTTAAGAATCCAAGCTAATGGACCACCTTTTTAGAGGATTTAATGAGTAACCAAGCTTGTTAGAGCTTACCCAGTTAAGGGATTTCACTTCCTCTGTAATTGTTAGAAAACAACAAGCTTTTTTGGTCTGTCTGAGTAGCACTACATTTGCTTGATCAGATCCTTTTAAGCTTCAATCTGCCTTCACTCAAAGTGCAAATCCATTCACAGGTTAGGAAACTACACACTCAACAGGTTTCTATCAATCTTTCCAACAACCTTTACAAACAACCTCACCGACCTTAAATACAAATCAATTAGGTCGGTAACACAACAAAAACCTAATTCTCATCATCGAGATTACAAACAAGTCGGTACAATCTTGACCATTAGAAATCATGACAATCTCTTCATATTCTTCTAGAAAATTCCAACCACTCCATGATCACCATTTTATCGGACTTTGTAACTCATCATGCATTGTGCATTAGATGCAATCGACTTTGCTCCTTCCCTAGACAAAAACAAACGCACCAAAATAATTTGAACTTATCCTCATACAATGATCACACATATCTCCATCATTACCATTCATTAGATAATAAACAAACAAACTTGATCAGTTAGGGTTTAACAACTGATAGGGTTTACCGGTTACATTGCATAGAAAGGTTTAACCCTTTACATTGGTTTACTGGTTCAACTTACAAACTTTACATATCGGTTTACAACATCTTCCACAAAGCTCTTCTTACCGGTTACTAGCCAATATCAAAAACAACAATATCAACAATAACATGAATACCATTTCCAGTTCAATTGACATCAATGACAACATATCATTAATGCAATCTCTATGCAAAATGCCAACAATCTTCCCCTTTGGCATTGATGGCAATACAAATATCAATGCCTCTGATTGCTGCTGAGATTGATGAATAGGAATCCTGGTTTACATTACCAAGTATTCACCTTCCTCTATCTATCTTCATCCTGCCACTGGTTCACCTAATCAGACACATAATTCTTCTCCTTAATCACATAATTCTTCTCCCCCTTTGACAACAATGCCAAAGTGAAAGTAAAAACATGTAATTTTGCTCTCACTATGCATCAACATCATTCTGCAACTTGATGCTCCCCCTGTGGAATACATCCACTTCTTCATCAATCCATGTAAAACATTTTAAGTGGTTCAGGGACTTATGTAATCAGCATCATGCTCAACTAACTTCATGAAGAGGGACAACTCCCAATTGACTTCTAAGATACTCAGAAGTCGTCATAGGCAGAGGTTTGGTAAAAATATCTGCAAGATGCTCCTTGTTAGAAACATGCTCCAAGACAACATCTTTACTTTGAACTTTTTCCCTCAAGAAGTGATATTTCAATTCAATGTGCTTAGTCCTTATGTGCAAAATAAGATTTTTTGAAATGTTTATTGCACTTGTATTATCACACAAAATCTTTATTGGTTCTGAGATTTCCATCTTCAAACCTTCCAAAATGTGTCTCATCGACATAGTTTGTGTGCAATTCATATAAGTTGGTACATACTCAGCTTCAGCAGTAGATTGTGAAGTACAAATCTACTTTTTACTACTCCATGAAACTAGCCTTCCTCCTAGAAAGAATGCTCCATCGGTAGTACTCTTCCGGTCATCAATATTTCTTGCCCAATCAGCATCTGTGTATGCTTTCAAATCAAAATTTCTACCATATGGATACCATAACCCATAGTCAACAGTACCTTTCAGATATCTAAAAATTCTCTTGGTTGCCATCAGATGTGTCTCCTTTGGATTCTTCTGAAATCTAGCAACAATACCAATTGCATAGGCAATATTCGGTCGACTGTGAACAACATGGTGTAATTTGCCATTCATTGACCTGCATTCCTTTTATCTACAGACTTAGATGCATCTTCCTTGGATAATTTACAACCAGTAACCATTGGGGTTCCAACTGGCTTATAGTCACTCATATCAAAAGTCTTCAAAACCTCTTTCACATACTTGGATTGAGTAATGAAAATACCATTCTTCATCTATTGTATTTGTAAGCCTGTGAAATTTTTTATTTCCCCTACTAATGACATCTCAAATTCATTATTCATTTCATTTGCAAAACAATTACTCATGTCATCATTACCTCCAAATATAATGTCATCAGAAAATACTTCACTGACCAGTATTTCATCTCCTTCAGACTTGAGATAAATGTTGTTGTCATCACTGGTTCTAGCAAAGCATACCTTCATCGGATGAGTGTGAAATCGTTCATATCATGCTCAAGGTGCCTACTTTAATCCATACAAAGCTTTATGCAATTTGCATACCATGTCTTCCTTATCTGTCAATGCATAACCAATAGGTTGCTCTAAATAAACCTCTTCTTCCAGTATCTCATTCAAGAATGCAGACTTAACATCCATATGGTATACCTTGAACTTCTTATGAGCTGCAAATGCAATTAATGTTCTAAAACCTTCCAGTCTTGCTACTGGTGCAAAATTTTCTCTGTAATCTTCTCTTTCTTCTTGTGCATAACCTTTGCATACTAATCTTACCTTGTTGCGAACTACAATTTCATTTAACTTTTTTCTGAACACCTATTTAGTACCTATAACATTCTTGTTTACCGGTCAGGGTACCAGGGTCCAAATGATGTTCTTCTCAATTTGATCCAACTCCTCCTCCATAGCTTTCACCTAATGATCATCACCAAATGCCTCCTTAGCACTTTGAGGTTAAAAGGTGGAGATCATGCAAGAGTTCTCTCTTATTCTCCTTCTAGTTAGTACACCGGCATCCTTATCTCCAATTATCTGTTTAGGCCTATGATTCAGTCTCACATACCTAGGAATAACATGATCATTCTCTTCAGGTTCAGCTTCTTCATTATCATCTTCTTCTGAATTTGTTTGTCCTGGTTGAACAAGTACATTAGGATTTGCTTTACCGGTTTCTAATTAAATAGTTTCAAGTTCCAAAAGCAAAATGCAAGGATCTTCATCCTTCTTAGAACTGGTTCCATCTAAAACTTCAGGACATTCATTTATATGAACATCAACACTCTCAACAATTTTATGTGTCCGGTTGTTGAAACATTTACAGGCCTTACTCTGGGTGGAATAGCCAAGAAATATCCCTTCATCACTCTTAGCTTAAAACTTTCTTATGTAATCGCCTCTTTTAATAAAACATTTGCTTCCAAATATCTTAAAATAGCTAACATCAGGTGATCTCCCATACCAGTATTCATATGGGGTCTTGTCCTTACCTCTTTTCACCAAAACTCGGTTCATTGTGTAGACGGATGTACTTACAGCTTCTTTCCAAAATGTATTTGCTACACCTCCTTGTATCAACATAGTCCTAGCAGCTTCAACCACTGACCGGTTGTTTCTCTCTGCTATACCATTCTACTGTGGTGTCCTTGGTGCAAAAAGTTACCTCTCGATACCATTATCATCACAATACTTAGTGAAATCCACAGAAGTGAATTCACCACCTTGATCTATTCTTAGAAATTTTATCTTTTTGCCACTCTCTTTCTCAGCTAAGGCTCTGAATGCCTTGAATTTACCAAAAGCTTCATTCTTATCCTTCAAGAATGTGACCCACAACATCCTTGAACAATCATCAGTGAAGATCATGAAATATCTGTCACCTTGAATGCTTCTTGTTCTTATTGGTCCACATAGATCTGTATGAACCAAATCTAACAAGTGCTCTACTGAGAAGGACTTGCTCTTGAAAGTTGAAGAAGTCATCTTTCCTAGCTGACATTCTTCATAAAGAGCATTAACAGGTTTGTCTAGTTGAGGCAGACCTCTTATTGTCTTAGACTTGCTTAATTTAACAATATTGTTAAAATTTATATCACAGAATCTCCTATGCCAAAGCCAACTATCATCTACTTTAACAATCAAACAGTTGCTAACTTTAGGATTGAGATGAAATAGATTACCTCTAGTCTGTTTCCCAGTTGCAATAAATTCACCTTTGTTGTCAAAGATTTTGCACATTCTATTTCTAAACTCCAGTGGGTATCCTCTGTCATTAAGTTGTGCTACACTTAAAATATTGTGCTTTATGCCTTCAACCCAATAGACATCATCAACATTGCTCTTCCCATTAAGAGAAATAACTCCCTTACCTTTAACCATACAGGGTGAGTCATTGCCAAATCTGACAACACCGCCATCAAATTCCTTCAGGGAAAGAAATTTGCTCTGATCACCGATCATGTGATGTGAACAACCACTATCAATGATCCAATCATCAGAGTTATCCATTCTAGATACTAGTGCCTTCTGAACTAATATTTCTTCCTTAATAGGTACAAACACAATATCTTCACTAGCATCATCATCAGATTCTTCATCAGTAATACCACTGTCAATAGCTACAAGATGATCTCTCTTGCCTTTACCCTTATACTTTTTAAATTTGTCTCTCTTGTATTCATTTTCACCATTAGGGCAATTACCTGCTATATGACCAATCTTGTTGCATGCAAAACATTTTAAAGGTAGCTTACCTCTATTTACCAGTGCCTCTAGGTAGTCATTTTGCCAACAATGCTTCAAGTTCCACTAAGTTGTCTTCATCATCAACATCTCTGCTAGATCTAGATTCATAGCTATGGCCGGTATCTCTACTTCTTCTCACAGATGGGTTAGAGACAGAAGCTCTGAATGGAGATTCTGATTTCTGTACACTACCATCGTAGCCATTTAGTTCAAAAGCAGTAAGTTTTCCAATAATAGAGTCAAGAGTTACCTTTGTCTTGTCAATGGATTTCAGCTCCTGAATAGATGCAACATATCTCAGTCACACAAAGTAAACATATCTCAGTCAAGATCAGTATTCATAAGAATACTTGACATCAACCGGTTTAACTGTTATAACAACTTAACAGTAAAAAACTTTAATCTTGTAAACATCAACAATGTTTAATCATAACTCAACATATTCATCTCTCAATGCTTCTAGTTATCATGCCTTATCAGAAGTTAACCAAATCAACAAATAAGATCATAACCACAAAAACATTCACCACTTGACACAAATGTTTATACGTGGAAAACCCAAATAGGTAAAAACCACGGTGAGATAAGACTCGCAAGGATAGCTCTCTGAACTCTTCTTAAGTTTGCCCTATTAGGAACCAAGCCTATTAAAGCTTTACAATAAGTCCTGTTAAGAAATAATTCTAGTTAGGAATCACCCGGTTAAGGGATTTACAAATATTCCTTGTTGAAAAACACAATACCCTATTAGGAGTATCCTCGCTAGAGGATTTCAGAATCGAAGCTAATGGACCACCTTGTTAGAGGATTTAATGAGTAACCAAGCTTGTTAGAGTTTACCTGGTTAAGCAATTTCACTTTTGCTATAATTGTTAGAAAACAACAGGTTTTCTTGATCTGTCTAAGTAGCACTACATTTGCTTTATCAGATCCTTTTAAGCTTCAATATGCCTTCACTCAAAGTGCAGATCCATTCACTAGTTATGCATCTACACACTCAATAGGTTTCTATAAATTTTGCCAACAACCTTTACAAACAACTTCATCGGCCTTAAATACAAATAAATTAGGTCGGTAACACAACAAAAACCTAATTCTCAACATCAAGATTACAAACAAGTCAATACAATCTTGACCATTAGAAATCATGACAATCTCTTCACATTCTTAAAGAAAATTCCAACCGCTCTATGATCACCGCTTCATCGAACTTTGTAACTCATCACATGTTGTGCATTAGATGCAATCCACTTTGCTCCATCCCTAGACAAAAACAAATGCACCAAAACAATTTGAACTTATCCTCATATAATAATCACACGTGTCTCCATCATTACCGCTCATCAGATAATAAACCAATAAACTTGATCGGTTAGGGTTTAACAACTGATAGTTTTTACCAGTTACATTGCATAGAAAGGTTTAACCCTTTACACTGGTTTACCGGTTCAACTTACAAACTTTACATACCGGTTTACAACATCTTCCACAAAGATCTTCTTACCAGTTACTAGCCAATATCAAAAACAACAATATCAACAATAACATGAATACCATTACTAGTTCAATTGACATCAATGACAACATATCATTAATGCAATCTCTATGAAAAATGCCAACAAACTCAAAATTCCAATAGCGTGAGTTGATGTGTCTGTGTAGACAGAGTAACTAGATTGATGAGAACCGATGTAGGGTATGTGATTTATGATGATGACTGAGATGGGGAGGGTGAGGGGGGGATTCAATGTTAGATAGAAGGTATGGAGGAACTAGGACCCATTCCTATGGAAGAAGATTGAAAAAGGAGAGTATGCATTGTCATTACTATGTATGAATGATATGCAACTATATGGATGTATGGATGGATGGGATGCAACAGAATGCAATATATACAGATGAGAGGAAATGACGATCCATAGTGCTTTATTTTTCATCATTGAGCATGGTAGTATCATTCTTGGCCGAGGTTGTAGGAACCAAGTTTGGAGCATTTCACCTGTAAGCAAGCATTTAAGACAAGTAAAAGAAAGTGACCCTCCATTCTAGGTCATGTGCAAATGATCGAGGTATACGATGTAGTCAGTAAGCCATAGTGATCCATGACTAGATTTTTGCATATGATCATGTAGCTTAGTGAACCTCCCACATAGACACCATTAGTACATGCCCCAAAATTTTGTTGGAACAATTCGCAGACAATCAACAAAACAATACTTAGGAACCATCCTGGCTACTCTAATCATGTGTGGATATCCCAAAGTAGCGTAGGAACTTGATATGAATAAACAAATAACTAACAAACCAACCAAGTACTTTATAGCTTAAATATAATTTTCTTATCAAAGAAAATGTTATAATGTATTTTCTTTGGTAAGGAAGGACACATCCTTGTTAAGGCAATTGTGTGTAGATGTTTTGATTGTTTGGTTGATTTGATAAGTGATCATCGTCTGAGTAGTTCAAAATATTTTTTTGGTGTCTATTGCAATGTGTATGTACAAAGTATTCTATGTGTTGCAAGATTTTTTATTGGTTTTTTGATGTTTTTGACATGTTTTTGGATTTTGTGAGTGTTTTTTTATTTTATTTTTTATTTTGTGAGTGTTTTTTAATATTTTTGGTATTATAGCTAGACAGTTTTGAATGAAGAACTCAATGAATCACAAGTAAAGTAGAACCCACTTCCATCAATAGGTTAAGAGTATTGCCCCCAGTTTAGACATTACTATAAAAAGCAGGATGGAAGACACATGAAGTACTATCCCTGATTACAGATCAAAAACAAGCCATGGTTTGACTGATGGATGAATGGATGCAATGAATGTGATCACAACAAGTATGAAAGACAATGGAGCCATAGCCTTTATGAGTGGTGCATGTTTGCCAGGTTTTCACCATCGCACTTACCCAAGGTGCCACCAGAGTGGTTGTTCACCGTTTGGATGCATGATTTTTCTCTTTACTATTTTCTGATTGTTTTAATTTTATTTTTGTATTTTCTTCAAGATATTTTTCTGAATGTTTTTGGTGTTTTTGGGTATGTATTGGAGCCTGATGCTCTATACATCTTATGTTTAAAACCATTTGAGGTGCATGGTGTTGATCAGTTCTGCTAGCAGTTCTCCTTCTGAAGTAGCCAACTTATATGCCCCGAGCCTAAATACAACAGTGATAACATATGGACCCAGCCAGTTTGATTCTAACTTCCCCTGATGTTCTCTGTTTGGTTGGTTATGAGGATTCTCCTTGAGAACAAGATCACCTACCTCAAATGTATGAGGTTTGACTCGTTGATTATATCTTCTACTCATGCGCTGCTGATAGCCCTTGAGGTGGTTGTATGCAGCTTGTCGCCTTTCATCAAGTAGTTCCAAGTCTTGAAGATGGGAGACTCGGTATGCTTCATCATCTATCGAATTGTGCAAGGAAACCCAAAGAGATGGTATCTCAACCTCAATAGGAAGGATGGCTTCTTCTCCATAGACTAGTGAGGAGAAAGTTGCGCCTGTAGGGGTTCGAATACTAGTTCGATGCGGCCATAGTGCTGGATTTAATTGAACGTGCCAATCCTGACCATCATTATTAAATGTCTTCTTGAGGATTCTCAATAGGTTTTTATTCGATGCTTCGGCCTGACCATTGCCTTGTGGGTAATAGGGAGTGGAAAAGTGGTGTTGGATGTGAAACTTCTCATAGAGCTCACGAACATCCTGATTTTTGAAAGGAAGCTCGTTATCTATGATGATAGATATGGGTACACCATACTGACAGATGATGTAATTAAGAATGAATGAGGCGATCTGCTTGTCGGTGACTTGGGTAAGTGGAAAGGCTTTGATCCACTTTGTGAAGTATTTGGTGGCGGTAATGATAAATTTATGGCCGTTGGATGAAGATTGATGAAGTTTACCCACAAGGACAAGTCCCCATTGACAAAAGGGCCATGGTGTTGTGATTGGTTGCAATTCTTGTGCTGGTGCATGTATCAAATCTCTATGAACTTGGCACTTCTTGCATTTTCTGACAAAATAGTAGGAGTCTTTTTCCATGGATGGCCAATAGTATCCTGCTCGCATGATTTTCTTGGCTAGTGAAGGACCGCTTGAGTGATTCCCACAAATTCCTTCATGTACCTCTTCCAAGGCCTTTGTTGTCTCATCTTGTTCCAAATATTGAAGGAGAGTACCATCAAGACTGCGTCAGTATAGTGTTTTTCACAAACAATCTCACCCTTTGGCATTGATGGCAACACTTAGTGAAAAATGACTGTGTTGGAATCAGTACCAACATATATATATATATATATATTGCAAAACTTCAAAAATCCAACATTCCAAAATTTTCAAACTCCCCCTAAGATGAATACAACATTTTTCACTATTCTACACTCCCCCTTTGACATCAATGCCAACGGTAGAGATCTGGAAATGAAAAAGTTTGCACAAAATTCTATACAGAGGCATATATACACATAGACCTAACTTATAAAAACTTGAATATATTTGCAAAAAATTTCTTCAGTGAACCCAAATGGCTATCGTAGCCCTTCTTGAGACTCTCTAAGATAGATATGAGGCCACTGAATAGATAGGCTTGCATCTTTGCTAATTTAAGATCTGAGGGTTCACTGGCAGCCTGAGCATCCCAAGCATCTTTTAGAGCACTAAGCATGGAGTCTAACTTAGGAGTGATATGACTCCGAAGTTCACCAACTCTGCCAATTATTCTTTCATTTTCATGGCTTAGGATCTTGATCTTGTCAAGTAAAGATATTACCTGATCTTCTTTACTATTCATAGAAATTGACAAAGGATCAAGTGACTGAGATATTCCAACTAATTTCTCTTCATGATCTTTGGACTTCTTCTCAATATCCTTAGTGAACTTTGACAGTGTTAGACATGACTTGTAAATGTTGCCACTTTCAGATAGTCCATCTTGAATGCTCTTAATACAAGTATCTAGTGTATCTCTATCATCGACAATCATCCTTTTCAATGTCCTAAGCCTCTTGGCATTTAATTCATTACAGACCTTTACCTCAACAGACTTTTCCAAAGACTCAAAATGAGTATCCGCCAAATTTATCAAACTCTTTGGCTATCTAAATGGAGTGTCAGATGTGTTCTTCTGAAATGTGGGCATTAACTTTTTAAGAACACCAGATGCTAGGGTAAGAAACTCACTATCTTTTGTGTGAGATCTTAGCAAATCCTCACTTGCATTGGCCAAAGAAAATGAAACTAATCAAAGCTTCTGAATAGGGAACAAAGTGGCAAGCTTGATTGGGCCTTGGATAAATTTTGGATCATCAATAATCAGCTTACCTTTCACTATTCCTTCAGTGTCTCTTACTTCAATGCATTTGCCCTCAGTATCAACTTCAATTTTAACCTCAATATTCTCCTTCTCTACATCAGCCTTAGGCGAAATTGCATCCATTTCAGGTATCTCAGTAGAATCAATAGTGTCAACCAGAGGATTCTGAGTATCCTCAACCTCATTTCCTTTTCCTGGTTCTCCTTCACCCTTGTCCGCCACATCCTCATCTCTAGCATCTTCTGGATCATTCACCTCTACCTGATCAACTGTCTATACTTCCAAAATATAAGCAGTATCAACCTTTGTCTGATCACCTTGGGATGGTATGCTCTAAGTTTCTAGACCAGATTTAGGAGCATCATCCTAAGTTTTCTGAGGGACAACCTTATACTAATTCTGAAGCAATACTTTTCTCAAGATTGTCTTGGTGTCTTTTATGACTTCACCTATTTTGCCAATCATTATCTTATTAACTTTGGTTTTTCTCCTAAACTCATTCTTGGCTTCCTTAAGAACTCTGTTAATTTTTTCCTTAGATATCACAGAGCATATATTGACTAGCACATATTCTCTTAATCTTTCATCTTCCTTATTTACAGTTTGTCTTCTCATTTCTAAAATGTCATACAAACTTTTAGGGATTTCTGACACTAATTCTATTAGAGAACTATTGTAGTCATTCAAATACTTAAAAGTAGCTTCCTCTAAATTCCTTTTTCCATTATCATCAAAATTGTCATACCATTTAGACATTGGCTTCAAATTTCCATGCTTAACAACCTCATCTACAATTTGATCTAATGACATAGGAGGTTTAACTGTGAATCTTGCTTGGCTTCTCTCCATGAGATGACTTCTCTTGGGAAATTTTAGTGGCCTTAGCTGCTTTGGCCTTTACCTTCTTAACTGCATCATCAAATTTTGTCTCCTCATCGTCAGGAGCTACAACATATATTTTGGATCCCATTTCTTTCTTCCTCTTCCCTTTGCCACTAGATGATTTGGCTTGGGGTTTTGGAGATCTTTGAGGACCAGAGGAGGGTGCATAGCTCCTTGACTGCCTTAGCTTTGGAGAAGAGACTTTCAATTTAGCCTTAAACTCTTGACTAGATCCTCAATAGGTAAAATATTTCTCTTTATCACTTCCCAGACCACCTCTTTTGATATCCCTATGCTCTCTGCATATCCCTCCACTTCCTTCCTTACCTTCTTCTTGATTTCTGACCTTTTGAATTTCTTGTGCAGTTTTAGGCTTTTCTTAGCATAAGTTCCAAATATTTCTTCAAAAGTGTCCACCGGTTTGCTAAGAAAATGTTGAGCATATAGCTCAAGAATTTCTTTCTCCACTTCATACCCCATGGGCATGCTCCAAGAAGTTCTAGGTTCCAAAACTTCAATTAAGCATTGATCCATGTCTACCAGGAAGGAAATTATATCTTGGTATTTCTCAACTATTTCCTTAGGGATCCTCTCCCTATCATGCATTGCACTCTGAAATTTTTTGAAATATACCCAGAGAGTAGCATTTCGAACCTTGGCATCACCAATGTTATACAAATACTCTCTAATCTACATTGCCACGGGTCTATTGTACGCCCGACCTAACCTACTCCTGGAACTTCTCTCATAAAGTAAAAGTACATGCATAGGATCAAGGTGCCAAACTTGCATGTGTGCTTCTTGTCCTATTTGATCTAATTCAATTTCTTTATTACCTCACTCCAGAGCAATTCACACAAGTCATATTTCTTGGTTTCCTTAATTATTTCATATGCAACATAAATAGTTATTCTAGACACAGAGTTATCCCTGCTAGAGTGGTATATCTTATACCCTATCACCATAGAATAAAAATTAACATCATACTCCAAAATATCATTGATTGTCATGGCTCTTTGGTCAAATTTTGATCTGGTTGCATCTGTAGCCATTTGGTTCTTTACAACCTTCAATGTGGGTAAGTTACTGGTTGAGCACAAACCAATAACAGCCCTAATAGCATTCTTTGTGATCTTGAACAACTTGTTCAACCACATAAATTCATCATGCATCCTACTAAGTACGTACTAGACCCACTCAAGTTCATCAAACATCGAAAATTTGACATACTATGAAAAACCCTTTTCCTCCACAACTTTTATTTCGGGTTTCAGACTATCAACCTCATCTATCATCTTCTTGGTGTATAATCAATATCTGTGTGCTTCTAAGATCCTCAATATTGGAATGGGTATAAACCCTAATATTCTCTATATGCAAAATACTATGTGGAACCGATGAAAATGCACTCTTCAGATCATCTTCCATGAAAATAAATGGATGTTTCTTAAAGTCCGACTAAGCTTTTTTAGTAATGTCTATGACTAGAGGATTTATTGTACCAAAAGTAGCCATTTCATAAATTTAAAACTTCAAACTTAAAAGGTTTCACCAAAAAATACCTTGACCACCAGATTAGGTTTTCTCTTGAGAAATCACTTTCATGCTTCAGTCTCTTGGATGATCTTCTCGCAAAGCGCTCTCTTCTTCTACTCTCGAATGCAAAGTGAGAAATGAAGTGATTAAGTCTCTTTTTATCTTCTGCATACCTAACTTTTAGGTGTAATAAATGCACTTTTCCCTAATACTTCTAGATACCCTACATACATAGACAGTTCTTCAAGAAATCTTCTACGGATCTTCAAATATGCTCATACTCTTTTGAAAATCCTTCAAAAATATCAGCACCACCATAATATATCTTTTGAAAACCTATCGATCTTCTAGCACTAACATTTGGCAAGGGACAAAAGATCTATATGAAGACTCCTCTTAGGTGAAAGGCCTCAATATAATTCCCAGCGGAATTTGCAACACTAGAATCAAGTGCGAACCCATTTCCAGTATCTGAATCACTCTTCTTCACCCATGTCTTCTTCATCTAGTCTATGATCTCCTCCACTTTAGCTTTCCCTTTTTCATCTTCCTGCACATTCTTATTCTTGTCTACTGAACCATTTCTATTCATATTTTTGCTTCTGCGAAATCTTGCAATGTGACCAGATTTGTTGCAATTGTAGCATACAACATTTCCTTGTCTAGTCCTAAAATTCCCTTGATTTCCTCTTGATCTGCAATAGTTATCAACATTTCCAAATCTACCACAACATAAATTATGACATTCCTTCTATTTGGAAATTTATTCATCATACTATTGCATTCATTTGATTTATGTCCATACTTATTGCATTTGAAACATTGACCAGAGAAGGATGGACCATTCTGATTCATTCTATTTCTACATTGACTAGCCATATGACCGAATTTATTACAAACAAAATAGTTTCCATTGAACTTATGAGCATTAGGTTACCTTACCAGAGACCTTTTATCTTTGTTCTTCTGATATTGAGAATTAGGATTGCTTTGACCAGATCCAGAGCTTTCACCTTTCTCAAATTCAAGTCCTTGCTTGTCATCTTCACTCTTCTAACTTTCAAGCATCTATTAAGTTTGGCTAAGCTAATCCTGAACGTTTCCTTGTACTCATTTGTAGCTTCAATATAATACCCAAGAAGAAGTGTTTTCTTTCCAAGCTCTTCCTCATGTTGTTTGGATTCTTGCAGGTCAAGCTTCAATTGGCCATTCTCACAATCAAGCCTGCAACATTCATCATATTTGTATTTCAATAACTGAGCAAGATTATCCTCATTCTTATTCCTTTCCTCAATCTCCTTTTTCAATTTCATCACAATAGATTCCATCTCATTCTTCTGAACTACATTATCTCTAGCAAGTTTCTCACTTTCTTATGTCTTCTCTTTCAAGGCTTGGTCATCAATGCTTTGGCTTTCTTTCTCCTTTAGCTTATCAACAAGTTCCTTTCTATTCTATCTTGACTTGTTCAACTAATCTTTCAATGACTGCATGAAGTTATCAGCATCCTGGATATTCGCTTTCATCTGTCGAACCTTGGCTTGGGATTGATCAAGATCCTCATGTGCCACAATAAGTTGATGTTGAAGACTACCGAAATCCATTGATTCACCTTAATGGATCCTCCTCAAGTTGTTAGGCTTCTTCCGAGAGACTAGGCTCTGATACCAATTGCTGGAATGAAGGAACACTGAGAGAGGGGGTGAATCAGTGTTCTGCAAATTTTCAACCACTTAATGCAAATGAATAAAATTGAGATGTAGAAACACAAAGAAATAAGCAACAACACTATAACACCAAGATTTATACATGGAAAACCAAGTTAAGGGAAAACCCACGGTGGGAGTGAGACCCACAATATAAATATACTCTGTTAGAAGTATAAAAATATTACAATGGGGAATGCACATGCATTCAAGCACACTACATAGAGCTCAATACTCAAAAGAAAGAAGGGCAACAACCCTGGAAGGCTCACTGCCTTACAAAATATTTTACAAATGATAATTGGAATATCTGAACTGAAAATTAGCATCTACTAATGCCAAGGTACAATTTTGGTTAAGCACAAAACTCTTGATCTCATGTGGCTCTGTTCTACTATTCTTCAATATTCTGGAGTAGAAATCCTTCACTTGTGCACCTGAAACTATGCACAATCGATCAATAACACTTTCCACACATCCACTGATACACAAAATGATCATATACATCGGTCTTTTATATCTACAACATAAAATTTGATCTTCTACATGTCAGCTACAAGAATACTATGCAAATGATGAAACATGCATACAAAGTCGGCTCAATTTGAACTCCAATGCATATTTGGACCAAAAAGAATTGTTCACACGCTACCCATATGTTGGCTAAACATCTTAAAATATAGAAATGATCACCAAAATCAATCCACATGATCTGAACAATGATTTCTCACACATGTCGGCCATATCACACTGTTCATCTTGAAAACATGTACACCAAATCTTCCAACTTACACGAGAATCATCACCGGAGGCTAAGATTCTAGAATAAGGTACTCTAGACATCTAAATATCATCCTTTAGCTCTATAACACAAAATATTCAACCGAAATGAAATTCCAACAAAAATATTGTACTCTATCGGATGTCCTATTCTAACTCGCCAGACTTAACCAACTCGTCATTCTGACTTCCGGTAGGATCAAATCATGCACTGCAGATGGAATGTCTGACTTCGGTTACCATCAATAACAATACCGAATGACCTATATAGTGTCTCTTTCCAACAAAGGTATGTCAAATATTGGTGAAGGTGAGGCCTTTACTCCACCCATAAGTGTTATTTCAAGTGAAGAGGAAATTGAATATGCAAATGTTGAGTGTGATATTGAAAATGAAAATGAAAATGTAGAGATTAAAAAATGTTGAACGTGATATTCAAATTGGAAATGAAAATTTTGAAATTGATATCAAAATTTTCAACATGATATTGAATTTGGAAATTAAAATATGGGAATTGATACTCAAAATGATGAACATGAAAGTGAAAATGTTCGAATTAATATTGAAGGTGAAAATGTAGGAATTGACATTGAAGGTGAAAATGTCAAACCAAGTGAACATTATGTATCACCAAATTACATGAGAAATGAAAACCCTTGTATGGAAAAAAGAAAAATTCCAAATTCAAGACCTTCAAGAACCCCAAAATGGTTACTTGAAATTGATGAGAATATTATAGACAATATTGAAGGCAAGAGGTCAACACGAACCGTTCGATTGTGGGCTACACAACTTTTCAACCATCATTTTAGCAATAAGACATTGACCGAGTAATGCCAATTATGCAAAAGATGAGACCTTTGCTAGCTAAATTGAAGATTCATGTGAAGAAGAAGATGGAGAAAATTTTTATAATTGTCAAAAATATTTTAAATGCTCTCAATTCTATTGAAAATAATAACAAGGAAAAAGATAAGAGAGTTGCCCATAGTGATTACAACCTCATTAGTAAACCATCATTTGAGAAAGACTCATTTTATGAGACAAAATTATGTTGATTTTAACACAAATCATAAAACTTTGGATAGAGCACTTTCAGAAAAGAGAAAGACTCGTTGATCCTCTTCAAAATGATACATGGGATTTTGGTGGGAGGCTTCCACCTGTTGATATGAAGCTAACCAATAATGTAATGGAGGAAATTCAGTAATTTTGGCATTCTAACTCTAGAGTATCACCCAATGTAAAGAATGTTTCAAACTTAAGAATTGGCAATCAAGACCCCACACTGTGTCCTAAACATTTCTTGGAATCAAGCCAAATAATGTTGTTCAAAAAAATTTGTGAAACATATCCAACTTTGCAAATCTCGCAAAGGGTGTTTGAATCTTTGAAGCCATTTTATTGTTTACCTCTTAAGATTCGTAATACTTGTTGTTGCAAATACTATGTGGATTTTTCAATGTACCATGAGCTATTATGCTATATTCATTATGCTTTACTTAGTAATTAAATTTTGTAGTAGTGTGGTGCAATGCAACTTTTGAAATCATCGAGGGACTTGATAGATCTATTTTTATGTCCTAGAGAAGATGACTACTTTTTCTATAGAAATGATTTTTTAAATGAGAAGTGCTTAAAATGTGGTGGCTTGTCAAGGGTTGTTTTGTGTTTTTATGAGGGAAACAAACATGAATTTGAAAAGAATATTATAAAAAAAAAAGAGATATGAGATGGTCAAATATACTTCAAAGAGTGGTGGTGAATGTTCTAGATGCAAGTTGGTCTCTAGAGAAGTCAATGTTGTTGCTTTTATTTTATATTTTAAGGAAAATATTTTCTACAAGTATGCAAGGCATACCCATAGGTCTCAATGGTTGGATAAAAAATTCATGATGTGTAAGAACTCTTTCCGGATTAGCACTATTATATCAATGGTGAATTTTGCAAAAAAATGCACATTGCAACCACAAAATGACATACAATCTCAATATTACAATTCCATTAAGATTGTTATTTTTGTCCACATAACATATAGGCATACCCCTAATAGTACATAAGAGGATAGGAAGATAATTAGGGAGTACCATTTTTATATGAGTGATGATAGATCTCACTCCTTTGAGTATGTGCAACGTTTCGAGAAATTTTTTGAGCTCTTGTAGAAAAAATATATTGCAATGGACCGACATCTCATTTGGTTAGATAATTGCACAGGTTAATTCAAGAATGCTCATATATTTTATTGGTTGGGTAGAATGCATGCAGGGAGGGGTGTACCTCATATTTGGAGTTTTTTTTAAGCTAGGCATGAGAAAGGAGAGCATGATGGAGCAAGTGCATGTTTGAAGAGAGCTCTAGTTAAGGAGAAATTGAGGATTTCAAATGCTAAATTCTATGATGTACATTCTATTATTGATCGGTGTAGTTCGGAAATGTCATAGGGAGGGACACTTGATTCAACAATGCACATATTCTTTTGGTTGGTTAAGAAGGGCACAGTAGGACACATATTGCATTGTCAAACAATCAAAGATTGTTCAAAAATGCATTCATTTGAAGCTCAAATGCAAGTACATGGATTATTTGAACACAAGAATTCTCTTATTTTTGTTAGAGTTGTATTCGATGTGACTAGGATCAATGCGGGTCAACTGAATGTAGGGATTATGAAAATGATGGATATACATGATTCAACTACCAAATCAAAGAAGTGAATTGTATACAATGGCAATGCATCCAACACTGGAGTTTATGTTACTTTCATTATTAAATTACTTTTACCCAGTATTCTTTCTTTAATACTGATATTTTGTATAATATTGCAATGTAGGTATTTTTGAGAGTACCATTGGTTGGAGTAATGTGTTAGGGAGCATGGATATCATAATCAAATTTATTAATTGTGTATCTATGATTTCTTGATAGCATTTATGTATTTGTACATGATGGCATTGATGTGGTTAGATTGTTGATAACATTGATATATTTTTACATGATGGCATTGATGTAGTTGTATTGATGATATACGATGTATTTGTACATGAGGACATGGGTAAGCATAACAACATGAGTTGGTTTGTGCCTATTTAGAGGAAAAAAAATTTACATGTAAATGAAATTTTGTGATGATTTTTTTGTGAAAATAGATGTATGATCATGCGTGTTCGTGATGGTCAACTCTATGTGCAATGATGATTATGATTATGTTAGACATAATATAGTTGTAGTTATAGATAATATAGACATGTTAGACTACAAACATAACTAACTAGACATGTTGGGATCGATGGTTCATGGCCACGACAAACAAAATGATAATTAGGTTCTACTACAATTTTTATTGAATGCATGACGATTTTTGTGTCAACAGGAAAATTTTTGCCTTGGGAAAACCGCTTTGAATCTTGAAAATTCAAGACAAGTTATTTTAGAGGGGCCTCATGTGACACTATAGGTTCAGATGGATCATTCGCAAGTGCCATGTTTTCCAAGAAACAACCTATCAAGTTTGATATTTTTTTTGCACGTAGGACACTTAAGGGACAACTCTGCTAGGGTATGACATTGAGCGATCAGGTAAGTTGGGAGGTAAAACAAGAGTTTCCCCAGGGTAAAACTACCTAACCAGATATGTTGGAACTAGTGATTCATGCCCATGATGAAAAAATGAGAATTAGGCTCTATTGCAACTTTTAATTGAATGTCTTTGATATTTTTTGTGTCAACAAAAGAATCGTTGCCCTAGGAAAACTGCTCTAAATATTGAAAATCTGAGATAATTTATTGTAGAGGGGCCTCACATGACCTTTTAGGTTTAGATGGATCACTCGCAAGTGCCATAGATTCTGAGAAACAACCTATCAAAGTTTGACACTTTTTTGTAATTAGGGCACTTAAGGGACAATGCTCCTAGGGTATGGCATTGAGTGTTTGGGTGAGTTGGGAAGAAAAAAAGGAGTAATCCTAGAGTAAAACCACCTAACTAGATGTGTTGGTATTGATAATTCACACCCATGACAAACATAATGAGAATTAGGCTTTATTGCAACTTTTCATTAAATGTCTTTGATGATTTTTTTGTCTACAGAAAAATCGTTGCCCTAGAAAAACAACTCTAAATATTGAAAATACGAGATAGGTTATTGTAGAAGGGCTTCATGTGACCCTGTAGGTTCAAATCATTCACAAGTGCCATGAATTCCAAGAAACTACCTATCAAATTTTGACATTTTTTTGCACTTGGGGCACTTAAGGGACAGTGTTGCTAGGGTATGGTATTGAGCGTTCAAGCAAGTTAGGAAGCAAAACAGAAGTATCCCTACGGTAAAACCGCCTAACTGGACATTTTCACACCAACAATTTTACCACGATGAATAAAATGAGAATTGGGCTCTATTGTAACTCTTCATTGAATGCCTTTGAACAATTTTTGTGTCAGTAGAAAAATTACTTCCTTAGGAAAACCAATCCAAATCTTGAAAATCTAAGACAGGTTATTGTAGAGGGGCCTCATGTGAACCTGTAGGTTCAAATGGATCATTCTCAAGTGCCATACTTTTAAATAAATAACTATCAAAGCTAGACATATTTTTGCACTTAGGGCACTTAAGGGACAACGCTACTAGGGTATGGCATTGAGCGTTCAGGCGAGTTAAGAGGCAAAACAAGAGTATCCTTAGGGTAAAACCACCTACCAGATGTGTTGGAACCAATGGTTCACACCCATGATGATTTTTAAAATATTGCAATGACTTGTCCTTCATCATTACTAAGTGTAATTAACTCTACTTATTACATCCACATAAACAATGAATTTTTTCACTCAAATATGTCAAAGTGCATAGGAGGTAGAACTTGAAATCAAATCCAATTTTTTTTAATTGTTATTTTTTATTATTAAGCATCCATGTTATGATTAATAACAATACCAATATGGTCATAAAATTTGGTCAAGTTGCCCAAGGCAACCAAATTTAACACTTAAGATTTAGATGGAACAAATTATATCGAATCTCAAGATTATATAATATAATGTATGCTATTATTCATTATTTAACCATTGTTAATTATTACATTTAATATTAAATTTTCAAAGAATGAAGACATGCACATGAGGAACAAATTACATCGAATCTCAACTTCTATATATCAAATTATCGAATAAGTGTGTATGTCCATATACAAAAATGACATAAATGCCAACTCAAACAAAGTTTTACATAATGTGGCATATGCCATCCCAAAATATATACAATATATACATGCCAAACAACCATTTATGAATCCAAAATTTTCTCTATAACATCCTAAACTACTAATGGATCATCAAAATTGATCCTCTTCAAAGCACTCTTTGGCTCTGAAGGTTCCTACACAAGAAAAATTCAAACCACAATTGAGATTAGTTATATTCTATAATTTACAATCAAAAAATTAACATCAAAATAAATATACATTTAACTATAATTGAACTCTAAAATTGAATTCTTGATTACCTCAAGTCTACGTCTTCTCCTAGGATGGTCGAGATTCCTAGTATATGTCTGTGGAAGGAATCTCACTGACATTTTAGAAGACAACCTATATATGTTCACAAACATAAAAATGATACAAGTTAGCATATAATTGTTGGTGATAATAAAATATTTACTAAACACAAAATAAAATAAACGCATATTTGAGGCATCTCTTATGCTGCTTCTTTAGGTATTGTGGAAGCAGTTAACAAGGATGTGGAACCAACAATTCCCTATACATAAAAAACTACAAGTATGTGAAACTATAAATCTATGTAGACATGTATAATCATTATAAGTTCTTTTAACTCTTAATTCAATCAAATTTGTGTTCAATTACCTTTCGCTTGTCTGTATTGTACTTCCAGAGTCTAGATAGCACTGCACCTCACTCACTCTAGGTGTGTCCTACAAGAGTAAAATAAGATAAACATGTAAGTTAATATATAATTTAATTAATCACAATTTAAGACAAGCATGCATACAATAAAAAATATAAATGACTAAGTGCAAAAATATATACCATGTAGATGTGAAGGCCAAATGAAATAGCTGAGAGGTTGGCGTCTTGGACCTATGTCATGTCCTCCTCAGACATCAACTATAAAATAGACCATGTATATAAACATTAGTACTTAATACTATCTTCTTTTAAATATTCATTTAAAATAAAATACACTATGAAATTACAAGTTAAGTCTTACCACTATATTGTAAGTGTACAATCCATGAACCTCCTCATCTCTAGCATGTGAGGACTCCCCAAGTAATGCTCTAGTCCCTATCATCTCGTCTAGTGCATTGGCCATATCATGGACCTCGTAATCAAATGTATCAATGGGATGATCGACAAGTTGTCTAAGAGGACCTAAGCATATGTCCTTGCACATAATGCAAGTATGCAGCACAAAAATATGTGGACTTGGGTAGGATTTGTCAGCACCACTTGATCCACCGCCAACATCAAGGTCATGTGGTTGAGCTAGTGTTGTGGTTTAAGAAACCAAAAGGCCACTCAAAGAGTGAATAACTGATATAGTCTGTGATGCTTCATCTGGAATAATATATGGAGGTTCTACTAGAGGTGGGTGAGCAATGCAAGGAGGGGGAACATATGGGCCCTATAATACTCAAACTTCCCTAGGTCTATCATGGGGCATACCTCCACCCATGCCCTGGAAATGTTTCATGTCAAAGTAGTTGAGATTCTTACCAACACAAACTCAACATATAATTTCTTAATGAAATAAAATGGCACATCAAGATTATTTTTGGATGGCCTATTAAAAATCATCCACCAACGATCCCAAAAGTTATTTCGGATATCATCATTAACACACCATTTTATAAAATTTTTTGGTTTATTCACATAAATAGGTTGTCCAGTGCAGGGATTAATAAATAGGGCAGCTATTTCAGCTTTTGATATTGTGAGATTCTTCACCTAGTCATATTACAACCCATTTGCATATTGTTCCCTCATGACATCTCGCCACAAAAGAATGACATTGTCCTCGATGGTGAGGGTTTATACATTAGAGATTACTGATTGTAATGTGGCTATTATAGAGGATAAATGAGGATTCCTACTATACACCTCAAAAATGCTCCTCAATGGATCTAAATTTTGACCAATTAAATCATGAATTGAGGGGGGGTTTGGTGGTAGGGTGTTTGGCAATTGTTATAGTTGTGGTGGTTGTGAGTTTTCATTGTTGTCAGCCATATTACCTAATTGAAGTTGAAAATTTATATAATTAACAAAATTTTAACAACAGAGTGTATTTCAAATAAAAACCCTGATTTATAGCTTAAAAATGAAAAAAAATAATTAAAAAATGCAAATGAATGATAAAAAAAGAATGAAAAAAATTCACACCCGATACTGGTAATTGATGAAAATTTGTTGTAGCAATTGGATATCTGATTATTTCGAATATCAGATTGCTAGAAAACTCTTAACCCATGTTCATTGTGGGTGAAAATGACCCACAACGGGAATAGTTCAGGTTTAAAATACCCTAGGTATCAGATATCTGGTATTGGATATCCAATACCTTTTTTAGGTTTTCATCTTATTATATATTATTGTATATTATTTATATATTATATATAAATATTATAATATATTATACATTATATATTATATAATATATATCACATATTATATAATATATGATTAATAATATCGGATATTTGATAGTATCAAGTATTCGATAATATCAAATATTGGATATTTTCTAATATTCATTATGTTGTGGCTTTTGACATGGCTACATGTACTGACATCCAAGCCAACCAAAATGTCAACATGGAATTTTCGCATTTTTTGGGCAAATGGAAAAGGCATTTTTTTCATATCGCCACTTTTTGGCCCCTCATGATCATGCAAATACCCCACCCTTTTTTTTAAACATGAATATTGATCTTGGGTAGGGAAGTGGATGGAATGGAGGATTTGTATAATGATAATGGGTCGATGCAAGTTGAAGTGGTGGATGATGAGGCTTCTTGATTGATGAGTATTTGATTTATAGAAGTGTCTTTTAGGTTGTTGCAATATTGAAAAGGTTCCTAATCGCCTGGTATAGTGATTTCAGCTCCATTATAGGGAAATTTTAGGAATTAGTGGTATGTGGAGGAAATAGATTTCATGGCATGAATTCATGGTCGACCGAGAAGCATGTTGCATCTAAGATAAAGATCCAAAACTTGGAATAGGGTATCCTGCACTGCTAGGTTGATTCTGATGGGAAGAGTAATTACCCCTTTGGAAGGGAATTCTACATCATCATATGCTTTGATAATTATATTCTTTTATGTATCTATACAACCCTCAAAGAATCCCAAAGTTTGAACCAATTTTAGAGTGCAAGTGTTTAGGCCAGCTTTACCATCTACAAAAAGTTGTCAGATGTTATGTTTGTTTACATAAACTTCTAGGTGGAGAGACTAATTGTGGAAAGGTTTATGTGTGATTAAATCATGTTCGATAAATGTAATGTGATGGGTGGTGGAAAGGTGTCCGACCATAGCCTAAAATTCAATAATATTTATGTCATTGGGGACAGAAGAATCATGTAATGCCTTATCTAGGACTTCCTTGTGATTTGAAGATATATGCTAAATTTCAAAGATTGATATCTATGCAAGTGCCTTTTTTAAGTGGTACAAAAGGTTGTATTGACTCATGGGTTACGCTTTTGAAGTAGCCCTTTGTGGGGTCACTTTGGATCAGCATGTGACAACTGCATAATTGGAATTTTTATTATTTATTGTTATGGTGAAGACCCTATCATCGACTTGTTGGATATGGTTGAATGTATATTTGTGGGCAACATTGGAATAATTGGCTTTATTCTTGTTGTTCTCTAAACTATAGGCTTTTCCTTTCTCGTGATTTTGTGAAGGATCTCTCAATATGGGGTAGTCTATGTTCAAAGATCTAGAGGAATTTTCAATTGCTACCTCTCCTTTCTCAATGAGATCTTCGATTATGTTTTTTAAGTTTGTAGTGATTCAAGGTTGTGTGTCCTTTGGTTGCATCGTACTCACATAAAGCGTTGTCATTCCACTAGGCTAGTTTAAAATGCCCTAGATCATATTTTTTTATCTCTAGTAGTGTAATGACATGGGATTGTACAAGCTTCTTTAAATATGATTCAATTGGCTCCCTTAGGGGTGTATATGTTCATATTGGATTGTTGGTGTTGGATATAGGACCACATTGTTGATTATTTTGGGTTGCATTAGCTAAATGGTCATTGTTTCATGATTTATTATTGTTGTGATTTGGTGCATTTTCATTAGACGAACCTTGAAGGCTAATGATGGGTTGAGCCCTATTGACCATAATTTTTTTATATTCTTGTTTCTTGACCATAATTTTGTTTTCTCATTAAATGTGTTAGGGTTGTTTGTGTTGCTGCTTTCCTTGAAAATTTTCATAAGACCCTTTGTAGTTAGATATTTCTCAATTTTGATCCCTTTTCAACGACCTCTTCAAATAAGTTTACAAACTGGACTTGTAGTTGGAACATCATTTCTTGATTTAGATTCACAATAAAGTTTGGGACTAGTTCCTTTTCTGGCATTGGACACGGGCATTTACTTACAAGACTTCTCCATATTTTTAAGGAGCAGAAAAATTCCCAATTCTTCTGGTTTGTATTGCAAAGGTCCACCATGGTTATTTTTATTGGCAGCAAGACAACAACAATGCTGGAAAATTGAGAGGGGGGTGAATCAGTTTTCACTAAACTCAAACAAATTAACCTCAACTTTAGATCTAGTTAAGAACAGCAATAGTAAAGATAAACACCACATCAACAACACACATAACACATGAATTTTTTATGTGGAAAACCCGGCTAAGGAAAAAAACATTATGGGAACCTACCCACAATATGATGATACTCTGCACTAGTGGGTTTAAATATTACAATGGAGAATGCACATGCATTCAGGCACACTTCCTAGAGCTCACTACTCAAAAACAAGAGGGCTACAACCCTGAGGAAGGCTCACCACCTTACAAAGATCGAACAACAATTCAGATTACATGAACTGAAAGAATAGAATCTCCAAATGCCTGATTACAGTTTTGGTTAGGTTAAGCACATTGTCTACACAATAATACTTCTCTTCTCTTCTCTACTACCAAAAGATAAATCTGCTTGCTTGGACATACAATACTCTCACAAATCATAGATCCAACCACAGACACTCGCAGAAACACATCTTACATGATTACAACACTTATTTATACAAATCATCAACCTTAACCTTAAGGTCGACTCAACACATAATACCTAATTAAAAAATTACATCACACGATACATAAATCCATAACCAGACCAATACAATATCAGCAAGGACATAGCATGGACCCAAATAAAACCCTTGAATATGCAACACCACCAAATAATTCACCAAGATCATCTGTAACATGCTACACCACCGAATATGTCACATAACACGAAGAATACCAACGAACCAATAAAATATTCAATAACACATGCCATAATCAACACGGACCACCAAAATGCATAGCACACGATTAGAGAACATCGACAAGCAACATGAATTCCACCGCAACAACTTAGAAAAGAAGAATCATCATGATTCCATCACTGGAGCTCAAGAACACCAATTGACAAACTGAAAGATATGCTTATGAAGTTCCAAATAATGAACCATCTGATCTAAGGACATGCATTAACGTCCCAAACACTCTCCAAAATATTCAACTTAATATATAATCATTCTAGAGCAATATGGATCAAATACCACAACTCTGCAACACAGAATCAACAGAAAAACCAACCATCACACCGGATCACATAACTCGATCAAATCACTGCATAGCATCATGAAACTCATATTGAATCAACTAGAGATAGGTATCTCAAAACCCATTAATCCGCATCATCACATCTATAATAGATCACCCAAAATGACTCTCTACAACAAACCAATTCTCTGCAATACAAGAATCTGTTGACATCAATGACAACAACACATTCTAACAACTCTAACATTCAACAATCTCCCCCTTTGGCATTGATGGCAATATATGAATGTGAAAAAAAATCAATGCAAAGAAAGAAATCAACAACCAACAATCTCCCTCAAAATCACAAAGATCAGCTCCCCCTTTGGCAAGCAACTTCTAAAAATATTTCAGGGTTTTTCACATGCATCTATTCCCCTTTGACAGCAATGCCAAAGACACATACAAATCATTATTTTCACATGCATCTCTCCCCCTACAAAAATACAATCTCTCTCCCTTGGATAAACTCACCAATCTGATCAACTAAATCACACACTGACTACTCCCTCAGAGCAACAACACATACTCATCGATCCAGATAATAGAATAAGACTATGAAGTCCATAGGATCGATGCAACTCAATGCATCTAGTTCACAGTAGGAGGGGCAATCACCCCTAACTTATCTCTCAAATATACAAATGTGAAACAAAATATTTATCTAACTTGCTCCAAGTTTGTATACTGTCTTGAAAATGTGAGAACCATTCCATGACTGACCTCCAAGAGTTTGGAGAAAGAGGCAGATAAGATATTTTTTGTTGTATGCAACCTCAAGGAAAGTAGTGAAAAAAATCCCTAATGTGTTCTCTAGGATCTCCCCTTCCCTTGTACTTATCAAATTTATTCACCTCAAAGTTGGTTGGAAAGGGTGGCTTGTGTAGCATTTTTTTGAATGGGTAAGGACACAAGTCCTCCATTGTATACATTTTCTTAAATCCACTAGCTTGTATGTCCATCATTTGTTATTGTATACTTTTGACTTGTTGTGCTCGGATCTCTATACTAAACAATGGGGTATGAGTGTTGTGTGTAATATTGGAAATAAATTTTTTATTTGGATCCACAAAAGGGTTCGTATTTTGATACTATGGTGGTTGGTTGAATGTGTGTTGGTTTTGTAGGTTATGGTGGAATGTATTGTAGCATGTCATAGGTTGGGTGGTATGGATGAAATTTGATGAAGATGTTGGGTTAGGTGGCAATACATATGTGGATGCATTTTGTTGAGAGAATTAAGTATGATGTTGGTTTTGGGATTGGTTGTGTGTGTTTGAAGGATTTGTATTTTGTTGTCATGGTGGGGGAATGTTTTGCAAGTTAAGGTTTTGATTTAGTAGTGCATTATGGGAGGCAAGATGTTGATTGTTCATTGAAGTACCTAATGGGAGTGACGTGTTTGTTTAGGGCATGGTAATTTTTGTGGATTGGTAGGTGTTGGTGTTGTTTACCTATGATGTGGGAGTTGGATTGTTAGTTTGTGGATTTTGGTTTGGCTGGTTATAAACTAGGTTTTGGTTGTTTTTGTTGTTTAGGACCATGTTGTTTTGAGTTGGGATGGTGTTAATTTGATCTAAGGGTGGTGCATTAAAGAGTGTGTTGTTGAATTGTAAGTAATACATGGGTGGCAGATGTATGTTAACATGAGTTATATCATGAGAAGTGTCAACCAATGACACACTTATAGTCAACTGTTGTGAAACAAAATTTTCAGACAAGGGTTGTACATGTGAATATCTTAGGTTTTGTGACATGGTGTTAACTTTAGGTCCTTTCACCATGGACACATCAAAGTTGATAGGAAGTTTTCCTCCATTTTGTGCGAGTTGTAAGAAATATCTAATTAAATCAATTGACAAAAGTGCATTCATGATTATAAGAACATGGGGATCTTGGAATACATCATCAATTTATTCCTAAGTTATACCTTTCTCAATATTTGGCAAAGAAAACTCATCAGTAGAGGGTGACAATAAGGCTCCCCTTCGTGTTGTTTCACATTATTTTAAAGTTGACCCAAAATTCAAAGTGATGGTAGGATTGTAATTGGGATCAAATGTAGGGTCCATTTCTTTTTCTTTTTTTGGTTTTCAAATGTGTGTCAACCATACAATACTTAGAGATCAGCCTAGTATTATGCTAATGGATGCAAAAGATGACGTGAATATTGAACTATTCTAGAATACTATGAACCTATAATAAGTAAGCTATGCTATATTTTTTATATTTTAGATTTTTGGGTATGAAATAACAACTCTATTTTTTTTTGGATTTTTAGAGTTTAAGGATGAAAGTTGTAACTAATGAAAATGACAATGTAATTCTCTACTTTTGGGATTTTTGTAGTTTAAGGATGAAAAATGCAATGATAATGAAACTATAATTTTTTGGGATTTTTGGAGTTTAGGATGAAAAATGCAATGACAATGGACTCTGTCTTTTTGGGATTTTTGGTTTTGAAAGGTTTGAATGCAAACCAATGAATGCCAACCTAGGTTATTGAAAGGAGAATCTAGACCTCAAAGATCAAAATGATAAAGATGGATTTGAAAAATTCTTACCTTTCACTATACTTATAAGCTATAGGCTTGACTTGTTGATTTAAAAGACGAAAGAGAGTGATAAGGTCAAGATACCCTAGCAATAACTAAGGTATGATCCAAGATTTGTTTTCTAGGATACCAAAATTGTTTAAGACTAGTTTGCAAGATGACTAAATGGATGTGATACTAAGACTTACTCTAAGATGCAAAGAATAAGATGGAAAAATCAAAATGAAAGCTTTGAACTAAGAACTAAAATGTCGATTTGAATAATGTAAGCTAAGTGATGAGATCTAAGCTATGGAAAACAATAATCTATGCTAAGGATTGAGTATTGAGAATGCAATTTGAATTAAATGTAGTTTTAAGACTAAATTTTGAAGGCTAATTTTGACTAAGATAATGCTAAAAGGTGCAAATCCAAGTTCCTAAGGCAAAGTGTAAATGAAATGCAAAGATAGGTATCAATGATCTTGATATTCTTGATTGTCTTAGTAATTTGATTTGGATCTCAATAGAAGGGATTTGTTTGAAATCTTAAAAAATCTAATTTTATCAATTAAATGCATTATGACTACCAATGAAGGCATTATAGATAATCTCAATTACATCATGGTTACAGTTGATTGCATTATAGATTATTTCAAGTGTGTCATGTTGCAGTCGATGGCATGACATATAATGTCAATTGCATCAGGGTTATGTTTGATTGTATGGTTTGTCTGATTTTTTAGAACCTAGAGTTTTGTTTCAATTTTGAATTTGCAGACAATCAAAAACCACAATAGATAGTATGGTTGTTTGACTTTGAAATTTAGAGTATGTCCAGGGGCCTAAATTAGCCCAAAGTTTTGAATATTGCACTGGTATATCACATTCAAAGACAATCATAAGCATGTACAACCTAATACTCAAGTGAGTTGTTATTTGACCAAGCCCAAGCAATAAAACGCCCTTCCAAAGTAGATGGATAGAGGTCTAGTGGTACAGGAATAATGACAATTGGCTCACCTTTCCTCTTACCCCAAAGGTCCAAAAACCTTATTAGTCAAGGGATTTCTATCTTACTGAGGGGGTTAAATTTTGATTATCTTCAGGGTATGATTTGCATCTCTTGCACCTGTCAAATAATGTTGAAGGATAACTTGTTAATTAACAAAAGGTGTCTAGTGGAGGTACTCCTAGGAACACTAACATGTACATATAATATGAGACCTAAGGTGATCAAGGAAATGTGATCAAGCTCGGTTCATCTCTCCTTTGTGTCTTGCATCACTAAGGAACAAAGGAAATGTCTGGCACGCCATGCTTGGATTCAGCTATAGCTTTCGCTCTCACTCCTTTATATAGCTTGCTGGAGAAATTTGCTTGAGGTCAAACCTTGAGGTGATGAAATCCGTAGGTAGACCTCCTATTGAAAAATAAAAAGAATGTTGTGATTTCTCTTACACCCAAGTTCCACGAAGGTGAGGGGAGAGGATACATCACAACACCCCTGGGTAACAAAAAATAGATGTGCAAGTGCACCAGACAGTCAAGAAAATGTTCATTCTCTTAAGAAATATAAATATTTCTTAAGCTAAAAATAACAAACACGCAAATTATGATAATTTATCTTTGGTTTTTCCTTGCAACAAATATGTTAGGAAGTTTTTCTAGAAATTATTTTCACTTATCTGCCATTATGCTACACAAATGATTAGTAACACAAAAATCTTTGCTCCAATGAATCATAAAATAGAAAACATAAACTTTGAATTTGTAAAAACCCTTAATTTTACCTTCCATTTCTTACCATATGATTGCGATATAAATTTGATGGATGTGTTACAAATAGTGACGACTACAACATGAATACTGACGATTGTGTCACAGTTTCTAGAATTGTGTCATGATTAACCTATAAAATTTGCACAATGATTTAAATGTCCAAAACAAATGTGCTAGAAATTAGTTAATGTGTCACAGATTTTAGGAATGTGTTATGAATAGAGGAAATTGCAATGGGAATATAGGTGATTGCGGTAGAGATCTCATGATTGCGTCATGGAAAATTTGTAGCTTATAGTCCACAAACTCGTAAATTCAATTTAGGTTCACCAAAATGTACAACCATAGATTACCAATTTATAAAGGATTATAAGAGCAACCACAAAAACTCAAATCAATCACAAACAATCTTAATCACGTCCATGAAGGAATACAAATGAGTGCATTAAACAAAATTAACATAAAAAGCAAACCATAGATGCATCCTTGCATGAGGCCTCTATTGTCCTTCTCATTTTTGTGTTTTATGGATTGGCTCTTATAATTGTATCACTTCATTTGACAGTGTGTTTGCACAAAAGCTCAAAGATTGTAGTTGTTTTCAAATGAAAATCAAGGTTGCATCTATAATTTTATGGTATTTTGATCAATGGTTCAAATCTAATGAGAAAGTTGGAAGATCAAGGGTTGAGATTTGTTGAGAGAATTGATTAGGAGTTAACAAACTTTGTGATTGGAGTTGATTAAATTGATTGGGTTGTTCAGAGAATTGATGAATTTGTTAAGAGAATTGATTGTGAGTGGAACTCAAAGTGAGTGGCAGTTAAGAAGAGGAATTAATTAACTATTTAAATAATAAAAATATTTGAACATGTGCATGATAGAATTAAATAAATAAAATAATCTATTTATTTATTTTATAGGAATTTAATTTTCAAAAAATGAATAATTAAATAAATTAAAAAATTTATTTAATAATAGAAGACTTAGTTAGCTAATTAAATAATTAAAATAATTAATTAATTATGAGATAGAAATAGAGATAGGTTTAATTAAATAATTAGAACTATTTAATTACTTGCGCAAAAAAAGATTAATTAAATAATAAAAATTATTATGCCAAAGGCATTCCTATATGAAATGTGCAACTTACTTTTTGAAGTCAATGGTTCTAAGTTGATGACAACGATGTAAGATGATTAAATTGTTTTCAACCACATGTTTACATTTATATTAATTTAAAAAATAAAAAATATTAAAAAAGAAAGAATTAGCGACTTTCTTCTTTTCTAAGGATTATTTTTTCATTATGTTTAAAATTTATTTTAATTATTTATATTTTTTATGAAATTAGTATTAGTAAATAAGATTTCTTAGAATTAATTTAATTTATTAGTTATTTTCTTATTAATATTTTAATTATTGTATAATATTTCAAATTAAAAATTTATCTTTTATTTCTATCTTTTTTTGATAATAATATTTTTTAATTTTATCTTTTTTAATAGGATATTTTATCTTGTTTTATATTAATTTATTTTAATCATCTTCTTCTTCTTTTAAGGTTTAATTTTCATTAAGTTAAAATTTTATTTTAATTATATTTGTCTTTTTATGAAGATACAATAATAATTAAAAGATAATAGAATTTATTTAATTTTATTTTTCTTGTCTTATTAAATTTTAATTTATTGTAGAATAATTATCTTTAAATTTGTTTTTATGAATTCCATCCTTCGCGCGTGTGAAGGCTAGCCTCGTTTGAGTGAGCGTCTGCTTGGCTCAGGCCTCGATCTGGCCTTCTGGCCTCCTCGTTCGCTAGTACCCACGTCACCTGTATGGCCCATGTTTCGCTAGGTCTAGAGCAATCGGCCTTGGGAGAAAAATCATTCAAGGAAGCGCTTGTCAATCGGACCATTCTGCTGGGAGGAGCAACATTCATTCTGAAGGTGGTCGACCCGAGCAGTAGAGATGGAGATGGAGGAGGTAAGGGTTTGAACCCATTAAACTTACTATTCTTCATAATGAACCCATGACTCAAGTGATTGTTAGTAAGAAGGATAGGCTTAAAAAATATGCCATTTTTCTTGTTGCTCTTGATATTAATATGCTACCATCTCGAAACTATATCTATAACTGGATTCAAAACATATAGGTTAAAAAGTTAGGGTTTTTGGTTTCATTCTGTAGAATGGTGCAGAAGGGATTATTCATAATTTTCTTTAAAAACTCTAAACATCGAGATGAAGTTATTAGAAAACAATTTTGGAATGTTGGGAGATGTTTCTTTTAGGTGATGATTTGGTCTTCAGAGGCAAATAAGGATGAGGTTTTGGCTATTTCTTACCCTAGATGGATCTTTGTGCATAATGTCCCTCCTTATTTTTGGCACTTTATGCCTAAGGCTTTGAAAAATTTGGGAGATGTTCTCAGAATGGACAACTCCCCTGCTCTTCTCCCAAATCTTGATGCTAGGGTTCTTGTTGATATTTCTCCTGGTAAATACCTCCCTAATGAACTTGTTGTGGACATGGGTGACGACTCCGTTTTGTCCCTCATGAAATATTTAGGTGGCATAAATGCTTGTTTCCTGTGTTGTATGGAAGGCCATGTTAGAAAGAATTGTCCCTTACTGGGTAAGAAGAAATCTCCCCCTTCCTCTACTAAACCTAACCCTTCTACTTTGCCTTTATCGAGCTCTTCTTCTGCTCCGATCGATGTTGTATCCATTTCTTCCCCTCGATCTGATTCAGTTGAGGTTGCTAGTTCTCCTAGTTTGCCTTGTGTTGCTCAGGCTACCCCCTAGGTCACCTCTCTCCCCTTTGTTGCTTGACTCTCCTCCTCCTTCAGCCTGTCCTGATGCTCCAGTTGGTTATGTGGCCTAGCCCCCTAATGCCTAACAACTTGCTTTGATGAAGCTCAGGAACATTGAGGCAGTAAGGAAAATAATTGATAAAATTATCTATAATGACAAGGATATTAATAAACTCAGTGATGAATCTCATGTTTGTTCCTCTACCAAGGATGTGAGTGGTGCTTTGAGGTTCAAGGAGTCCACCACTAAGAGTGTTGAGAGGGAGCCTATAAAGGGAGTTTCCCTGGGAAAGGACTCAGAAGCTCCCTGCACTACTCCTTCTTGTAGTGACTTGGATGAGAATATGTTTGGTACTAAGAGATCTTATAGCCCAGAGGTGCCACTTATTGATTTGATCATTGCTTCTGAACCTTCCAACACCCCCCTTTTAGGTTCCCCCTGAAAACTATTAGTGCTATAATTCTTGATAATCAATAAATTTCTCACACCCCTAGTAGTGATAATAATGACTTGATGGGAGATGATACTATTTCCATTAGACCAAAGACCTTGAAGATGGAAGAATATGAGGCATGGGAAAAATGGGCCATTGTGCCATACAAATGTCCTACTTCTAAAGAAATGGTGGATGAAGTTATGAAGTATATTGGATATAGAAAGGCTATATCTATTTGTGAGAATTTGTTGAAAATAGCCAAGATCTAGAGCACATTGAATAGCACAATAGAGAGACAAAATAGTTTGATAAGAATAAACTGTTTTCTAATCAAGAGCAAAATATTGATCAAATGGATCATCAAGAAATTACATGCAATGTAGATGAGCCTACTTATAAAGGCAAGGCTAAGAGACAAGTGAGCACACAATCATGACATGTGGCTCAATGAGATGCAAGGGTAGGTAGGAGAAATAGTAAAATATTCTACATGAGGGAGATCACCCACTGAAGGTGGAATTATCACTCCACAATAAGTGGATATGATAAAGTAATAACAATGTCACACCATAAAAGGTGGAAATTCTCTCACATACACACTCCCAATGTATGCACATCTCCCTAAGTGTCTCATATACAAACTATAATATGGTGCATGTACCTAAGTAAACTTAAGTAAAGTGTAATTATATCCAACATGAATAAATAATTACACCAACACTATTAGAAAGAAACATTCTAAAGATGGAAAGCATGCCCTTACTCCTTCCTTGGGGGCTGAACAAGACCATGCATTCAAAAAGAGAAGGGGAAGATCTAATGGTTCCACTAATAAGAAACATGACATTCTAGGCCCTAAACCGAATTTTCCTAAATGCTACAAGTCATTTAGGGCCCCCATAGATACCACACCTTAATATTATTGATGGAATTCAACTGTGTCTCATGGAATGTTAGAGGGTTAGAGTCCTCAAATAGGAAATATGTCATAAAAAGATTTTTGAAAATGAAAAAAAATGTAGATTTCCTACTATTGCAAGAGATAAAAGTAGTTTAGTTTTCCCTAGACATTAATATGAAATGCATTTAGAGAGATGCCTTGTATTATGTTACTTATCACTATAAAGGGAAAGGAGGTGCTACACTTTTCGTCAGAAAAAGATGGTTCATATTTGTAAAGGACTAAGGTTGTTCCCCTTGCAATAGGATTGTATGGATCATCTTGGAATATAAGGGTCAAAATTTTGGGTTTGCCTCTATTTATGCTCCTAATGATCACATGGAGTGAATTGATATTTGGAAATGGATTGGTAGGCTTGAGGAAATCCCCTGGATCCTAGGTGGGGATTTCAATATGATAGAGAATTCGTAGGATAAGGTTGGAGGGAACAAATTTGAATGGAAACCCAATGAGAGATTATTTTGGATGAGAATGGTCAATAAGCTGAGAGTTGGGGATCCTTTGGCTGGGAAGAAGAAGGATAATAGTGAGATTTGGTACACATGGTGCAATTTTCAACAGGGCAAGAAAAGAATCTTTTGCAGGATAGATAGATTTTACTTTAACAAAGATAATTTCAGTATTGTCCATAATGAGAACAGGAGTTGTGTCAAGGTGATACCTTATACATTGTCGGATCACCACCCCATTTCTGCCACTTTTTGCTTTAAGTCTTCCCCTTGTCCCTCCCAGAAGATGAGGGATGCATTCTCCTTGAACAGTAGTCTACTGAAAGATGAAGATGTGGTCTTTGCCTCATATATTATTAGACAATACAGTTGTTGGCAACCCAATCTCACCAGTGCCATTGACAGATGGAATCATAGTGTAGAGAGCTAGAAAATTCTTTTTTCAGACTGTAGGAAAAAAGAAGGCTTTAGACAATAGAAGGCCTGAAGCAGAATTACATGAGGCCTTGATTGTTGCAGAGGACATACTTCAAGTGCAGCCTGGTAGTGTTGAAGCTACTATTAATCTTAAAGTAGCTAAAGATAAATTGAGGAAACTCCAAAACCACAAAATCCAAGGTGGTAAGGTAAGAGCTAGAGTCAACTGGATACATCACGGTGACAAGGGTTCAAAGTTATTTTTTGAGATTCTCAAGTGCAAGGAAGCCAGGGAAAGAATTGATGGAATCTATGAGGAGGGTGTTAACATCTCATACTAGGAAGGTATCCTAAGAGCCTTTGCTCATTTTTACCAGAACTTGTTTTCTTCAGAAGATCTTGGCCCTAATGTAGATGCAGATAGGCACAAAATTAGCACTATCATTCCAAAAATGTTTATAAGGAGGATGTCTTGGCTCTTGAGAGACCATTGATTGTAGATGATATTCGGGTGGCTATTTAGGCTCTTAAGAATGATAAGGCCCCTGGTCCTGATGGGATTCCAATCAAGTTCTACAAAAGAAATATTGATTGGATCTATGAGGATCTGCTCCAACTATACAGAGAGGCTTTTGAGAAGGTTTCGTTGGGTAGTAATATCATTTGTGGTGTGATTAAGCTCATCCTGAAGGATGGAGACAAAACTCTAATCAAGAACTGGAGGCCCATCACTCCCTTAAACGTTTCTTATTAAATCCTGGCAAAGATTCTTGCCAAAAGGCTTGAGAAGGTGTTACCCAAAGTGATTAATAGTACTCAGACCGGTTTTGTCAAAGGGAGATATTTTGAAGAATTTGCTTACTTGTTGAGAATCTATGCACTAGGCTAATGAAACTAATCAAAATGGGCCTATGATGCTTCTAGATTTTGAGAAGGCATATGATAGGATTGAATGGAATTTTGTGTTTATGGTACTGGATAGTATGGGATTTCCTAGACTCTTTTGTCAGATGATTAAGACCCTCATGGAGGATGTCAGGGCCTATGTGGAGGTACAAAGAAAGATCAGAGTATTTCAATATCACCAAATCCATCAGACAAGGTTGTCTATTTGCTCCAGCCCTATTTGTACTTGTTGTTGATGCATTATACTACTTACTTAGAGATAGTTCTCTTTATGATAAAGTTAAAGGAATTGATCTACCCAATGGGGATGAAATCCTAATTATCCAATTTGCAGATGATACTGTTATCCTTATGGCCTTAGAGAAGGACAATATGGGGGCTTTAATGACTAAGATTAATATGTTTTGCAGAGCATCTGGGAGTAAACTGTCTCTCTTGAAATCTATAATGTTGGGGTGGAATCAGCATCCACCTGGATGGTTCTATAAATACTCTATCTAGTGGGGAGGTCCAGAGTATCAAGTCAAATACTTGGGTGTACCATTTGCAGTAAATCCCAAATTGAAAGATATGTGAGAATGGGTTAAACTCAAGATTGATAAGAAGCATAGAAAGTGGAATCACCAGTATCTTTCTTTGGCTGGGAGGTTTCAAGTTTGCAAGAAAATTCTTTCCTCCTATAATATATACTATTATTCGGCTTGGTTGTTTCACAACTATCAGTTCTCATTTATCCAAAAGCTTGTCAAAGAGTTTTTATGGTCAGATGGGAAAGGGGGAAGGAAGAGACAAGCTATTAAGTAGAAATGGTGCACTTTGAGCAAGCAGAAGGGAGGATTAGGACTCAAGGACTTGAGGATGCAGGGTATTGCTTTAGCAGCCAAGTGGATTTTCAAAGCCTTACAAGGGGAAGAACCATGGAAGGTCCTAGTAAGGAATAATATAACCTGATTTGATCCTAAGAAAGCCTTTGCTTAGAAAGGCTTACCTTTTTGTGATCTAGTTGCGGGGCATTTTCCAATATCCCCAGCAGGTTCAGTTGTGTTTAAATCTCTGTGGAAAGCTTGGGAGTAGGTCAGACAATTTATTAAAGGGAATGGAATTGTTAATAAGGAGAAAAGGATATAGGGACAAAGGTCTATCTCGAGGAATCTTTTGCACAAGGACAAACCATTGGCTCTTCTTCAAGGTTGCTTGGCGAAAGCTTGGGCCAAGAAAGAAATCAGGATCTTTGATGATATTCTGCACAAAGGGAAGTTGTTGTCTTGGAAAGAAATCATGGATAAATTTGGCATCCCGCAATCCTAGTTTAAAACCTATTATGTGCTTCATATTGCATGTTCCTCCCTTGCCCAGCGCCTTTTGTGTTGCAATGGTTGCAATCCCCTTGTCTCCTTTTCTTGGTTTGATGGCTCAACCTTACATGTTGTCAAAGCTAAGCCTATTTACTCTGCTTTAGTTGATAATGAGGAAATCTTTTACTTATTGAGTTGCTACTGGATCCCCAACCTTCCACCATCAGTCTGGCAAAAAACATGTTCTCGGATCTGGCATTCTCCTATTGAGCCTAAAATGATTTTTTTTGGGTGGAGACTGATTTTGAGTTGGCTCCCTATTAAGATTCTAAACTGAATGATGAATGTGTGCAATTTCAATAGAGTTCCTCGATTCTTCCAGTCACATTTTCTTTTAATTTTTGATTGCCAGAGAGATTTGGTACATGTTTTGACTTGTGGTTAAGAGTAATATTGAGATTATTGATATTCTTTGTAGTCATGTTGTCAAGCTTAAGAAAGATCTTAATGTTTTCTGGTCTATCCTTTTTGTTAACATTATTTGGGTCATTTGGAAAGTTAGAAATAACAGTGTTTTTAATGGTTGTTCAAGAACTCTTACAGAGTCTTTGAGGAGATTCATATGGCATGATGTTTGTTTGTAGGTCATAGTGGTTATGAAGATGTCCAAGAAGAAATTTGAAAACCTCATGACTGATGGGGTAAACAGAGTCTTCAAATGGGAAGTCTCCCATGGATTTTCTTGGGCCAAAAAAGAGGAAGACAAAGCCCCATTTGAATCTTCCCTACATAATTTCATGAAGGAGTTGAATGATATCAAGAAGAAAGATACAGTGCGATAGGTAGAGTTTATCCCAATGGCAAAATGCTTTGAACACCCATACCTCGAGCATATCCAAAATGGAGAAGAGATGATTTGGGTGGAAGGGCCGACAGGTTGGACTTCTTGGGTAGAGATCAGTGGTGCACTAACCCCCATTGAAGGGGTTTTCCAGTTTACTTGAGCCATCTATTGTATTTGGGATGGAAGAATTTTTGTATTTTGCTTATATGTTCTGCTATTTTCAGTAGACTATATGTAAGAAATATATACTGTAGCACTATTTTTGAGTTGGGGATTAGGAGATCAGTTAACTATTAGTTACAACTAGGGTAGGCAGGTGGATATATTATGTACATGATTATTTGAACTCTTGGTATTCCTTTTTGTACTGTGCTTCCATGATATTTAATATAAAAAAAGAATTATTTAAATTTATATAATAAAATATATTTCATCTTAAAACCAAAATTAAAAGTTCAGAGCGAGAGATCAAGAGAGAGAAACTAACTTTTGATTACTCATTTCATGCCAATAATTTAAGGATATCATGTGTCCTTGGGGAGTTATGCTTAGGGTAACCTGTCATTTGAATATTATCTCCACCTCTATTTCTCTCCCCTATTTATATCTCCTTACCTCTCCTTGCATCTCTCTCTCCCCCCTCTATCATTCCCACTATATCTATTTCTATATCTACCTCTTTCTCTCTCTCAATGTCCCTCTCTCCTATGGATCCATATTTATATATATATCTACTTCTCCTCTAGACTCTCTTTATTTCTCCACCTCTCTCGCCCTATCTATCTATTTATATATATTTATTCCTATCTATGTCTATCTCCATATATCTCTTACTATCACACACATTATGTGTTTCTCTCTCCCTGTCTCTATCTCTATTTCTCTCTCACTCACAAAAAAAATAGGCTCCCTATTTATCCCTATCTCTATTTCTATATCTCTATCTCTATCTCTATTTCTCTCTCACTCACAAAAACATAGGCTCCCTGTTTCTCCCTCCCTATCTCTATCTCTATCTCTATCTCTATCTCTATCTCTATCTCTCTTATACACTTCTCTCCATTCATCTCCCCTACCCTCTCTATATATCACTACCTATATCTTTAGCTTCATCTTCCTCTTGCTCATTGTCTCCCTCTTTCTATCTATATTTCTCCCTCTCCCTATTTCTCTCTCCTTCCATATCTCCCTCTCTCTCACCCCCTCTATATTTCATAAGTTATATCCTTTTTCTCTCCTTTGTATTCCTATCTCTACCTCTTTCTATCCTTATTTCTCTGTATCTCTCCTTTGTATCCTCATCTCTATGTCTCTCCTAATAACCCTCTCTCTCTCTCTCTCTCTCTCTCTCTCTCTCTCTCTCTCTCTCTCTCTCTCTCTCTCTCTCTCTCTCTCTCTCTCTCTCTCTCTCTCTCTCTCTCTCTCTCTCTCTCTCACACACACACACACACACACACATTCCTTGTTTCTCCCTATGTGTATCTCCTTTATATTCCTATCTCTACCTCTTTCTATCCCTATTTCTCTATATCTCTCCCTCTCTCTCTCTCTCTCTCTCTCTCTCTCTCTCTCTCTCTCTCTCTCTCTCTCTCTCTCTCTCTCTCTCTCTCTCTCTCTCTCTCTCTCTCTCTCTCTCTCTCTCTCTCCCTCTCCCTCTCCCTCTCCCTGGTCATCTTTGTCTATCTATATTTTACTTTATTTATATCAATCCCTCTTCATCTCTCTATCTATTGATTTCCATCTCCTCTCTCTATCCCTTTCTATTCATATCTTTATCTACCTTTATCTCCTTAACTTTCTATCTCTCTCCCTATCACTCTCCATCTCTCTATATTTCCCTTTATCTATATCTATCCTTTTCTCTCTATTTCCCTCCCCCATTCCCTCTCTATCCCATAAATATCTCTTTATTTCTACATTTCTCCCCCTTTCTCTCCTTGTATATCTCTATCTCCCTCTCCTCTTCCAATATATGCCTATATCTCTTCCTCTATCTCTCCATATTTTTCTCACTCTCTATCCCCCTGTCTTTATATCTTTATCTCTCCCTCTACATCTCTATCTCTCTATCTATTTTCCCCCTCTTCCTCTCTCACTCTATCTTCCTTTCTACCTCTATCTCTATATATGTCTCCCTATATCTATCCACCTTTCTCCCTCTCTCTCTATCTCTCTCTCTCTCCCCCTATCCCTCCTATTAGACCTCTATATTCATATCTCTTTTCCTTTCTATATCTACCTCTATTTGTTTATCTCTCTATCTCTATCTACCACTATATCTCTCCATTTCTCTATATTTAACTTCCTATCTCTATCTTTATCTTTCTATCTCTCCCTCTCCCTCTCTCTCTTTCTATATATTTTTTGAGCTTCCACATATATCTAATTCTATCTCCTCTCTCTCTCTCTCTCTATTTATCTCTCCATATCACTTCCCTTTTCTCCATCTTCCTCTCCTCTTTCTCCATCTTCATCTCCATCTCCATCTCTATCTTCTTCTCTATCTATATCCCTTCACCCCTCTATCTTGTTCTACCCCTCCATCTCTCTCTCTTTCTATTCTATCTCTACCTTTGTCTCCCTCTCACCCGATTGCAAACAAAACATGAGCTTGTTGGTAATGGAACTATATTATCTTCCTAATTCAAATTGTAGGTATCATAACCCTTAATTAGGTTATAATTACATTAAATGAAGATGATGCAAGTATCACACAAGTTTAGCAAACATAACATGAGTGATGGAAATATTTTGCTCATCTTTATTTAGTGTAGGTGATAATTAATTTAATGTGGGTTAAGGGTTATGCTAGCTACAAGTTGACTACATATAAATCATTTTTAAATTGATGAATGTGATCAATAGGAAGTCATGCCCATTATATTAATGAAATAGAATATTTACAAAAGCAAAGATGCCTAAAATTAATTTTTTGATTAAAAATTTCTTCAAATAAAATAACTCACCAATAAATAATTTAAAAACTATAGACCTCAAAATATCAACAAGAAGATCCACAAGAAAAAATTTTGAATATTACTATAATGATTAAAACTACATAATCAACACAAACAACCAAAATTAAAACTAGTTAAAAACTTAAATATTTATGTATCAAAGACCAAACTCAAAGTGAGCATGACTTTACAAGCATTCATCAAACCACCAAACTCTTGTCATCGCAAGGGAAGATGTCTCCACAATCACCACATCAATCCCTAGTCTACTAGATGAAGGACCTTTAACATCCACCTCAAAAAATGAAGCCTCGGGAACCACGTTCAAGATATTTGCGTCCATTTTATGAATCAATAGAACAAAAATAGACTCCATCCTAGTAACCCCAACCTTAATTTTTATAGGCACACTAATACCATATCAACATTTCAAATAGTTATTTGACAACCTCAATGAAGACACTCTCAAAATTATAAAACTCAACTTCTCTTCAAACTTTTCCTTACCACTTTCCATTATTTTTTTTTAATACACTACATCTCCTTAGCCAAGGCAAAACAAATGATGAAAAAGAATGAAATCTACCTAAGCAATCATATAACCATCATGTAAAAATTTTGTACCCTAAACTCCGTAGTCTAGAAGATTCATCAAAGCCCCCAAATATATTTTTGCTCCCAAGTGGATAACTGCCAATTTTCGAACCATAGATGCATCTTTAATAAACAATTGTAGCCAAAAATAAATAAACGGTATTGCCTATCCGAATTTACATGATCAAAACCTGACAACCCAACCACAAAATCATTGCCAAAATGACCAGTCTTTCAAATCTCTTTCCTTGCATTATTAAAAACATTCACCATTCAAAGGTCAATAATCTTTGTAGAGAAAATCATTTCCATCTTGCATGAAGGAAGTTTCCCATCAAGCATAGGCTTTCTTTAAGCTAATTGGAGAGATTGTATTCTTTCCAAAAAAAAAGCACAATAAAACCCAATTAACATCAATTTATTTGAAGATCTTGCTACCAAATAAAGACCAATAGCACATCGCAATCATTACCTACACTAAACACAAATTAGCAAAATAATTACATTAAATGGATATGATGCAAGTATCACACAAGATTTGTGCAAGCATATCCTCACACACACATCCCTTGGTCCAAAACACTTGCACGTACCTAAGATGCTTAACTAAAAACAAAGACAAAACTAGGAAAAATGTGGAAGGTACTGAATTTTCATCATTGCGCTATCATACTAATTTTCAAAATCATGTATGCAAGAGGCTTCTTCATTAGCCACCTAACATGTCCTTTTTTATCTTAGCTATGACTATCTTTAGATTAAATACAAGGGTAAAATTGGAAGATGCTCATTTTTTACCGTTGCGAAATTGTACTCATTTTTTAAAATTGTGTATGCAACAAATATCCACCATTAGGCACCTAATGTGTCCTTTTTGATCTTAGATATGACTATCATTAGATTGAGTACGAGTGGAAAAGTGGATAGTATTCAAATTTCACCATTGAATTACAAAAACAATTTTCAAAACTACGTATGAAAGAGATATCCACCATTAGCCACCTAATGTGTCCTTTCTGATCTTAGGTATGACTATCATTACATTAAATGATGGGAAAAGTAGATAGTATTCAATTTTCACTAATGAATTACAATACTAATTTTTAAAACTACGTATATAATAGATACCCATCATTAGCCACCTAATTTGTCATTTCTTAGATATGACTATCATTATTCAACTTTTCACCATTGAATTAAAAAAGATGTCCACCATTAACTACCTAATGGATAGTAGATTATGATACTAATTGATATCTACCATTAGCAACCTCAAATATCTTTTTTGATCTTAGATGTGACTACCATTAGATTAAAAAATAACCTTCATATATTGAGATCCCATGGCATAATGTCCTTACATGTGCCTTGTCCTTTGGGAATAGACAAAAATTAAAAAGTGTACAGAATTGGGTAATATTGTTTCACTCAAAGTGAACTGATTTCTCTTAATAGTTTTTAGGACGTATCACAAACATAGGAAAATAAAACAGAAGAGTATTTTGTTTTTTTAAGGACAAAAGCTCTTGTCCAGGATGGTATGAGAGGCATGTGAAAGGAGGTGATGATTTCAGGACTGGTGTGTGGGGTAGTTGAAAAACATGCAACCTTGTCGTGACATTTCATCTCACACAACCTCCAAAACAAATTCCTCAGAGCAGCTTTTGAACCTTGGGATTCTTGGCTACTTTAGTCCCACATTGGTTGCAAAGTTTCAATCACTTAATTGCCACCAACATTCTGTTCATAACATTTACACTCCCTTTAATGCAAAAATTCAACTCTTAGATGAAAACTGGTAAAAAAGTTCATTGATTGCCATTCAAAAGAGTAAAGTTATTATTATGCTGACAGGCTTATAGTTTTCTTATATACAGAAGGATAAGGTTGATTTATCCTTGGTTGAATGGTGAGTAGGACTAGTCACGGACCGTTGAGTAGGTCACAAGATTTGTTTTAACTTTTCTTGAGTTTTAAGTCGGACCCAATTCAAAAGTTTGGGTCATCTTAACATAAAATGTTGAGAATGATTGAATCCGCTAACTTAACAGATTGTACAGATATTAAATGAAAGAAAAACTAAGCCAAAAGTCCTGAGTCTTTTAAGGGCACTGGTAGAATTCATGCATGATAAAAGCTCGTTGGGTGCCAAACTTGTGGAATTCAAAAGGTTGGCTAAGAACTAGTTTGGGGGTGGCTTGGTTGAGTTCTACATTCTGATATTCAGTCAGAATCTTATCATATGCCGATTTGTAGGAATCTTAGCTAGGTTTTAGACCATGTTGGGCAATGATGTAGAATTTGTCTTAGTCAACATGTGAGATTTTGTGAAGAAGCTCACTATAATGAGTGTGCTAGATAGGCATTTTGATTCAAATATCATTGTTTTTCATGGGTTTCAGATTCTCAGAAGGTATTTGACTTCCTTTTACTGACCCCAACTTCAATTCTTGCAGATAATGACAACATTGCTAAGAAGCAGTAGATTGATCTGTACTGAATGAATATAATGCATATGCTTATTCATCCTGAATCCTAACTAGGTTTTAGACCATGTTGGCTAATGATGTGGAATTTGTCTTGGTCAACATGTAAGATTTTGTGAAGAGGCTCACTATAATGAGTGTGCTAGATAGGCATTTGATTGAAATATCATTGTTTTTTATGGGTTTCAGAAGATGCTTAGCTTCCTGAAGCTCTTGGTTGAGTCTCATATGCCAATTTGTAGGATTCCTAGCTAGTTTTAAACCATGTTGGCCAATGATGTTGAATTTTTCTTAGTCAACATGTGAGATTTTGTGAAGAAGTTCACTATAATGAATGTGCTAGATAGGCATTTTGAAATGTCATTGTTTTTCATGGGTTTCAGGAGGTGCCTGGCTTCCTTTTACTGAAGCTCTTGGTTGAGTCTATATTTTGATATTCTGTTGGAATCCTATCATATGCCAATTTGTAGGAATCCTAGCTAGTTTTAGACCATGTTGGCCAATGATGTGGAATTTGTCTTAGTCAACATGTGAGGTTTTGTGTGGAGTCTCACTATGATGACAGTGCTAGATAGGCATTTGATTGAAATATCATTGTTTTTCATGGGTTCAGAAGGTGCTTGGGTTCCTTTTACTGACGCCAACTTCACTTCTTGCAGATAATGATAACATAGCTAAGAAGAAGCAGTACATTGATTGCCACCCTATGATCAGTACTGAATGATTATAATGCATATGCTTATTCATCCTGAATCCTGATCTAAGCACAGGTTCTTAGTCTATATTATGATATTCAGTTGGAATCCCATCATATGCCAATTTGTAGGAATCCTAGCTAGTTTTAGACCATGTGGGCCAATGATGTGGAATTTATCTGGAGGTTCACTATAATGAGTGTGCTAGATAGGCATTTGATTGAAATATCACTGTTTTCATGGGTTTCAGAAGGTTCTTGGCTTCCTTTTACTGAAGCTCTTGGTCGAGTCTATATTTTTATATTCTGTTGGAATCCTATCATATGCCAATTTGTAGGAATCCTAGCTAGTTTTAGACCATGTTGGTCTGAGGCCAATGATGTGGAATTTGTCTTAGTCAACATGTGAGATTTTGTGTGGAAGCTCACTATAATGAGTGCTAGATAGGCATTTGATTGAAATATCATTGCTTTTCATGGGTTTCAGAAGGTATTTGGCTTCCTTTTACTGACCCCAACTTCACTTCTTGCAGATAATGAAAACATTGCTACGAAGAAGCAGTAGATTGATTGCCCACCCTATGATCAGGACTGAATGAATATAATGCATATACTTATTCATCCCGAATCCTGATCTGAGCACAGGTTCTGGCTTGTGTTTTGATCTTAGCATTATGAAGATGAAGGACACCAAATTCATCTGTGCATCCCCTGCTTCAACTGCTGTGTGCATGAGCATAGAGCAGAGATCTGTGGTGAGGCCAGGCAGTAGAGCTTTGGAGCAAACACAGCTCTTGGAGAGGCAAAGAAGCAGGGTTTCAGAGATCCATCATGCTAGAACTGATGAATTTCACTACAGCAGAAATGGAGAACAGAGTAGTGATGGGAGGTATCAAAGAGCTAGGCGCCACAGCACTCACAGTTTGTCAGCTACCAAGAACATGTCTACAGTTGGTAAAGTTGAAAAGAACCTGTCTACACCTCAGAACTTATCTATTCTATCTCATCATCAAGAGAATCATCCAAAAGCATCTGCATCAACAGAGGTACGGAAAACTATACTGTTAGTTTAGGCCAATTAGTTACAAAGATTTAATACCCAACTGATAAAATCTTTATTGAACATTGTCAAACCTTTTTCACATGAGTCATATATGTATACAGTTTTTTGGTATTGTAGGTTTTTACAACTACTTATCTCTATATTTTACTGTATCTAAGTATATTTTTCATTTTATTAATTGATTATATTTTCCATTTTCATTGACTGTTTTTACAGTTTATGAAAGGTTGAAAATCATAGCTCTCTTATAGCTTTGTAAGAGAGGTCTCTACTGTTAGTTGATATGAATTTTTCACAATTTATGTAGTATTCAAAAGATGGTTTTTGAAATCAACTGTCTATGTTTCTGTGTCGACCCTCATTTTCTTCTGGTGATAGATCATTGAATGTAATCTGAAATGATAATACAAAAACATACACAATTGATTCCAAAAACAATTTACTGAGAACTACAATGCATTTGTTTTAACAGGTGGTGGTAATGAGGGTATCTCTGCACTGTAAGGGATGTGCAGGGAAATTGAAGAAACATATTTCTAAGATGGAAGGTAAGGGATTTTCACTACTGTTTGTTCTGTCATTAGTAATTAATTATGAAAAGCAATATTTTTTTATTGATTTGCATTAACAGTTATAAGGCTTCCTACATCATCAAAATATTATATTTAAGTAGCAGAAAGTTAGAGTTATCTGATACCAATTTAAAATATACAGGTGTGACATCATTTGCCATAGAGTTGGAGGAGAGGAAGGTAACAGTGGTTGGCAATGTTTCACCCATGGGAGTGTTGGAAAGCATTTCAAAGGTGAAAAATGCTGAGTTCTGGCCTTCCTTGGCTAATTTGTGAATGTAAAGCATCATGAACATTCTAGACTCTGATGTTTTTGGCAGTAAGGGGAATGAAGCACAAGGTTTGATATAGAAGACTTATTTATGTATGCAATTTTTTTTTCTTGCTTAAAAACTTTGTAGACTAATGAAAGATTATAGCTCTTTCATACCATGCTAATCTAGTGTATGAGTGCAATACCATGTAGTAATGACAACTGTGTTGTTTGTTTTGTTTCATTTCTGTGTACTGAAAATATTATGTTCATAATTTGATTTTCATGGTTTCTTTCAAAAAAATTCAATATTGTTTAAGCGAATGTAATCTTAACGGGTAAAAGATTACTTTTTCTATTATCTAATAATAGATCATGGAATTTGATCTCAAATATTAATGAAAATTTTTACAGACAAATAAAAACATTCTCATGTTAATATTTTTTCTTTTTAAATTACTACCATCAACAATTTAATAAAATTAAATTAAATTTATTATGGATGAAAGATATGAATAGAAATGATACTTTTCAAAGATTTTTCAAATATATTCGAATTTATATTTTAAATTACTATCATCAACAATTTAATAAAATAAAATAAAATTTATTATAGATGATGAACATGAATACAAAAGTTAATTTTCAAAGATTTTTAATTTATAAAATAACTTGTATGATCATTGTTTCTTTATCTTATGTTTTAATTTAATAGATTTTAAATAAATCATTGTTGAACTTCTATATTGCAAGTTATAATTTATAGTGTTTTTATGTGTTTGAGGTGTTTTTTTTCTCTATTTAAAAAGAGACTATTGAAATTTAATTTGAACCTTTATTAGATCATTACTATTGTAATAGTGCAACTTATATAATCATGTCATTTTTGGTTTAGTTGTGGGTGTATTTTGAGTAGAATATTTTCATACATTGGTATATTGTATGATAATGTGCAAAACTGGACCCATATGATATTGTGTCTTCATACATGGATATAGTGTATAATATTGTATGATATATTGTATCCATCTCACATATTTCTACACTTATCATTTACCCCATCTATATGTTTACACTTTCCTTATCTTTTTATTTATTACACCTATTTGTGCACAAATTTCCATACACACATTACACTAAGATTTAGTCCCTTCAATGTTCTAGGACAAGTTCATAGTCATGGGTACATCCTTGTAGTTGTGGACATGTCCTTCCCAAATTTAAATATTTAAATTCGATTTTGGTCAACTCCCCACTAGGACCAATTGAATGTACAAAACTTTGTATGATATGTCGTTATGTGCTTGTATTTAAATACATTCAATGCATTCATTTGAATCAACTTAATCATTCAAACCCATTAACATTATAAAACTTTCTTTGTAGTGTTGACACCCAATTTGAGAATGCCTCTTTTTTAAGTTATCTATATTTCTCATTCTCATTCTTATGGATAATTGATCCAATATATTTTAAATGAGCCTTTATATTCCTACAATTTATTGTTTTCTTCATTGTTTTAGCCTCTTATGTGTTGTCTTGGTCAAGTTCCATAATGAACATCCATGGTAATCTAGTTCAAAGGTTCTTTGTGAATGACAAATGTTTTTGCCTCCAACCCTAAATTTTATTATCTTTTGAAGGTGACTTGTTATCAATTGCAATGTATCAATTGAGTGGGGATACCTTTATAAAAAATTGACATATTGTCAAATGTTTTTTTTACATTGGTCATGTAAAGTTGCATGTATGTTCACTTTTCTTGTGAACATTCTAAGTCATCAATATAATTGGTATCTTGTGTAGAGTTATTTTAAAGATAAGATAGGTGGTAGTTGTAGATACCTAAAATTGACCATCATCATCACTTAACTATTTTCTCTATAATTGACTTAGCATACTCTAATTATTCAATTAATTATTTAATTTTCATCCCTTTATTATTTAATTAATAAAATCACTATTCAGTCACACATATTTCTAGCCAAAACAATTTATACCATTCCTCTCTTATAGTAGATAAATAAATCCAATAATCTATCCCATCCTCACCCGCAAAACTAAATAAATGTCTTATGTTCGATTGCCTATTTTCTACATTTTTTATTAAGTGGGCTAAAATAAATTAGCCCTTTAATCCTTTATTTAAACGTGGAAAATATTACTCAATCCTCCTCAAATCATGTGCATTCCTCTAAAGTGTATATAGGTATGACCTCTATAAATAGGGCATGGACTTGTGTACATGTGACATGGTCTTGGTACCTTGTCACATGATCCCAAAGACTTGCCCATTCCTCACGAGTACCGCAAAGTATCCCTTCCATATTATCCATCTAATCTTCCCACGGACAATATTCACCCTTGATTTTCTCCTCGGTCCCTCTCCCTCCATCTCCTCTAACTAAATGAGGATGCTTGTCCTCTTCTCATCTTCACATGGCTCTCAACCATTATGAGCCATTGATCTTGTCTTTTAATCCTAGTCATTCATTGGCCTCTCCAAAAATATGTAAATTGGAGACCACCTCTTGCCATTTAAGAACATCTTCAAATGCAATCTTATGCTACTAGCAAGAGCACTCACATCCAACCATCCATGAGCATAATCACCTCACCATGATGCAAAAATGGTTGGTTTTGGTAACTTGGACTTTTCTTTTTAATCAAAATATCAACTCTTATGCTTAATCTAAGTGTTATTTATATTTTGGGTATAATAGGTTAATATCATTTTAGCTTTTTCTTGCATGCTCTCAATTTTATTACACGGTAGTCTCTAATTTGTTCTATTAAAGCAAGTGGAAGATTGTGGAGGTGATTATGGATCAATATGATGTCACATGTCTCAAGCTTACTAGTTCAAACTAAGCAAATGAAAAATTAACCTAAAAGCTTGAGAACTATTGATCTCCAATTATATGTGTAGAAGTATAAAAATGACCACTTTCCTAAATGAATATTTAATGTTCATTTTATTCGCATTCCTCTATTTAATTAAATCTAATTTGATTAAATCATCCACATTCATCTATTTGATTAAATAAGTTATTCAATTTATTTAATTAAATTCACCTAGGCCTTTTATATCATTTAATTGAATAAATCACTTTATTTAATTAAATCCCCCTTCTACTCTTTTTAATTAAATTTACATTTAATTAAATTGTTCACTTCAAATAAATAAATCTAATTTATTTAAATTCCCCACTTCCATCTATTTTGTTGAAATAAAGCAATTTATTTTAATTAAAATTACTCTCCATCCACTTGCATTCTCCTACATCTCCCACTTGCCTCTCTAAACCCCTTCTAAATTCTTCTAATCCCTTCTAAATTAGCCTAACCCATCTACTAAATATTGCCACAATCCTAAACAAAGGGAAGTCACTTCTCAAACCCTTAAAGTCTTCAATAACCATTAAAGGCTTTATGTTCTCAACAACTTAACCATTTAAGGCTCTTACATAACCATTAATGGTTAACTCAACCTTCTTACATGGTTGGAGACTTTTTGCCTAGCTCAACCCTCATCTAACCCTAGGGTCTCATCAAGCATTCATTGCTTTGACCATGGTTATCCCTTTAACCCTTGCACAAGAGTTTATCCTTTGGGTAAAAGCTTTATCCAATGGGTAATCTTAACCTAACCTTAACCCTTACCTTCTAAGGTAGCCATGAGGTCTTCTCAAGCATTTAATGCTTCTTGCATCTCCTCTCAAGCAGTCTTATGTTGACAATTGTCACCATTTCATTGGTGAGAATTGTAAACATGGATTGATAACTTTCAATCCTGACCCTTGATAGGATCATCCAATCTTGACCCTTCATTGCCCTGTTTTTCCTATAAATAGAGCTCTCATTCCTCCATTTATCATCCAAGTCTTTAGCATCAAACTTATAGACATTTTGCTAAGCATCTAATCTAAATCATTTTAATCAAGCATTTAGCCTCTCTTTGATAGTCTTCATAGCATCTTAAATAGGTATTTGTATTATCACATAATAATCATCTCAAACTAGTAAAGCATGCTAGGATAGTTTTGTTACTAATCCTTTCATCTCATCTGTTGGCATTTTGGATATGTTGATATGGTTTTGTCATTGATGTCAACACCTGTCATCACTTGTCAACACTTATCAGCACTTGGAGATCTTTGGTTATGTTCACTAGAAAGTCAGAGACTTATGCACAGGCACCGGTATTTGGTTCACCGATAGATTATATTGTTCACCGGCACTTGGAATGACTTGGAGACTACTTGGTTATGTCGAAGACATTATTCGATCACTTGGTTTTGGCGATTTGGTTATTTGTTTATTTGGGTTTGCATATTTGTTGTTACCGGCAAATAGGTCCAGGATAAGCACCAACAAGCATATTTATTCTAGATCAGCACGACACATTATGGAGATGATTTATTATTATTGTAAATGCATTGAGCCGACATCATGCATCGGATATTGATTTATTTGTAATTGATTTTATTGTAATATCTTTTAGTGAGCCGACCTATTCAATTGGTCTTAGGTTATGGTATAAATGTAAGATCTCATTTGTGAGATTGATATGTGATTGCGGAAAAGAATTGTAATAAAGTATATGCGAAAATAAGCAAAGCTATACATGCAGACATCATTTGAAGGTTGAAGGAAGGTTTTGTGAAGGCAATCAAAACTAAACCAGTACTGAATCCGGCATATGAAGATGCTATTTTATGCAGTACATTATCATTGGATTTAACCATTGTAGTCAGTGTGACTCTCATTTTGTGATTGAGCAGTGAGCTCTAGGCAGCTGGCCTTTCTGCATGTACAGAATCCATATTGTACACACATACTATCTGTAGTAGTATCATTTGATTGTGGGTAAGGCTTCCCACCGTGGTTTTTCCCCTTACAGGATTTCCACGTACAAATATTTGTGTTATGTGTTGTGGATGTTGTCTTTTTGTTTCATGCATTAATATTTACCGGTACTACAATTAACTGATAAAACTGTCTACCGGCATAAAGTTTGGTTTATCGGTATTAAGCATTAAGCTTTGGTTAAGTTAATTTTGGTTGAATTTATTGGACAACTGATTCACCCCCCCCCCCCTCTCAGTTGTCTCCGGGACCTAACATTATCATCATATGCATGCTAGTTTAGTTCATCTTTTGTTAATATCATGCACCTCAGGATTGCATTCATGTTAGATTGATCGAACATCCCTCATTCTCATGATTGTCATCCCTAAGTCACTTTGCTTAGCGATCTAAGAGAAAAGGCATTGGCTTAAGGGGTCTTGTGAGATAGAGAACAATGGAACATCCCTTGGGAAGTTGAGCTATTCCATACAGCTCCATAACTTGCACCAAGAGTCCCATTGGTGTGTGGACTAGTCTTGAATTTGTAATATTCATTTCATCGAACCACTTTTCCCGCATACATTTTTGGTGCCCACCGTGGGGCATAACCCCATTTATCAAATCGTTTTTGATGCAGGACTAACTTTGCAGGTACGCGAAAAACTTGAATCGGCGCATGGATACCATTTAGTAGCGCATCTGGTCTTTACTTTGGCGCATATTGTTGACTGTTTAGCGCATTGATACCATACCTTAGCACATATCATTTTTTCTATTTCATGTAGGTCTCGACACTTTAAACCATCAGTGTGGCACATTTAGACAATAGTGTAGCGCATCTAGACCCTTTGTTAGTGCATAAGTTCCATCATGTAGCGCATCTGGTCTGTAGATTAGCGCGTGACATACACAGAAAGAAAAACGGAATTGTAACAAAGACAGAAAAGTTAGACTTGTAAAAGTCCAACTTAAAATTGTTGTTTTCTAACTGGTTTTTGTTGCAGGTAACTAACGTTTGTTTGTAGGATCGGGAGATTTTCCTTGTACTAAGTTAGGCTTGTGATTAAAATTTTTTATTTCTAACTTGGTTAAGTTAGTTATTTAAAAGTTTTCTTCATTTCCTCATTAGTAAAATTAAACTCATTTTCTTTTGGAGTACTTAAAAAGAACAACAAACAAAACCTTACTTTGCTTTCATAGGAAGAGAAAACACTTCGTTTTTGGGTTTTAAAAAGAACAAAACAACTTTTATTTGTGCAAAGTTTAAAAATGAACCTCACCATCCTTTGGTGTTTAAAAGGATCCATTTTATTTCTTGCATAAAGTTAAAGAACCTCATTTTCAAGTTCTAGATAAAGCAAAAGAGGGAAATCTTTCCCCTATCGAATTCATTTTTTGTTGACCATCTCAAAAATTTGCTTTGTTGACCCGGATTTATTACTTAGCTTAAAAAATCATTGATTTGGGAGTTAAAAAGAACACCATGCCTTTTTGGAGCAACATCTCCCACTAGAATTAGCAAATAACTGAATTGTGGGATTAAAATGAATCATTTTGTGTCTTGTCTCAAAAGTGGAAGGTATATGCTCTCCCCTTAACTAGGTGACCAAAAAGCCAAACCACTCTTACACTTTCAATATTTCAAGCATTTACAACCTTTAGCAGGCCTACCCTCCCGAGTTGCTCTTAGAGCGCCATTTAAATGGTCAGTGAGAGGGGAACGACCTAAGTGGGAAAAGGCTTTATCGCCAAGTGTTCCATCCCACTATAATCAAAACTGGAGGGTGATGAAAGTCCCTTTCAACGGTTTCGTGCAGCGATTAGCCTTCCCCCAGTATTTTTACGATACGTAAAGCCTTTGTTCTAAAGGTTGGGAAGCCTCCCAATGGAGTTTATCACTTACGGCCGAATAAGAAGCTTGATTGCGAACCTTAGAAATAGAAACCTTGAGCTGAGTCAGTATCCATACATCTTCAATATCATAGTGCAAGGGTGGGGAAGAATCTACCCCCAAGATTACTCACCATATATCTCCCAAGATAGCTACTCAATTGTGAAGCAATTCACTTTGGGTTAATTTCTGGTAAAAGGCAAAACAACGGGCGCCCCCTAGGGGGTGACACGGTTGTTTGAGCTGACAGAGTATCGAGACTAGTGGGCTATGATATTGTTGATGACCCTTGAATAAAGAGTATGCCTGAATTGTATTATTTGTATCCAAACCTATGAAAACATTGGGGATTTGAACACATCCTCGCAGAACATACACTCTTTGTTTAGAATAAGCAAAAATGGTTGTCTTTTTTGTGTTGTGTTTGCATTTTATACTTCAGAAAATCATCTATCAAAGTTAAGAAAGCGTTAAAATTTCCAGAAAAACCCACAAGCAAAATGAAACAAGACAGTTTAGCGTGTAGGAACAACATACTAGCGCATCTGGAGAAAACTTTAACGCGTAGAAGTTGAAACTTAGCACATTCATTCTCAAAAATAGTGCATAACAGTCTGAACATTTGGCAACTAAACATTAGTGCTTCTTAAGGACATATTAGCGCGTTGAAGCATCAGCCTAGTGCGTTGGGGCAAATTGTAGTGCTTTGAGTCTAAACTTTAGCACATACTTAGGATAGATTAGCAAATAACCATTCCTGAAATAGCAGAAGTCAAAACATTGGTTTAGCACATAACACAGACAGCTTAGCGCATTAGTAGTTTTAAACAGCGCGTTTGAGTCAAACTTTAGTGCATCCAGTCTCTGTCTTAGTGCATAGATAAAACTATGAAAACAGAGAACAAAACTGAACCTTCTTGAAAAATTTTAAACATCAGTTTCAAATACCCTTGTGGATCTTCAGTCAACTTCATCAGGTAAAACTTGAGTCAGAACATCATAACTATTCCAAACGATCAAACAATCAAACAAGTCATTCTTAGAACAACAGTTGTCAAAATCCAAAACTAGCTAAGGATAACACTTTCTCCTATGAAAATCGGGTAACATCATCACACTGATCAAAAGGTCCGCCAATTAAAATAGATTCCATCATCAAAACATACCTAGTTTAAACCTAAGTTGTCAAATCGAGTTTCCATATCGGGAAGGCTCTTATTCCATATCATTTGATGCACTTTGTCGTGAGGGGGAATCTAAACCTTCATTTGATAAAAGTAGGCTTAAGTTTTCAAACAAAGTATCGTAATCCAAACAAATCAAAGGAAACCATTGATCACCTATGTATGACCACTCCTCATATTTTGAGAAGAAAAAGTCTTCATCACAACACTAAGTTGAAGAAACGACAACCTAGTTCCCAGAAACTTGTTAAATGGAATAGATTTCTCTACATCAATCGCCAACTCTTCAAATCTCATCGCACATTTCTCCGTCATATGCGCTTATATCTTCAAGACAAGTCAAACGAATTTGATGAAGAGCCATTGAGAAGTAGAGTTTTTTGTCAAAAATCAGCATTCAGCCAATGCTTAAATCGTGGAGGAAAGATCAATCTAACTTTCTTCCTAGAAATTTGCATCACTTATAACATACCTCGATTTGAACCACCAACTCCCGAACAACACGCAAAAGAGGAATTCATCCCCTTTGTCACATAAAGTTTCTACTAGATGCCCATTGTCACTCGCTCTCAATGAAACAAGCAAAGCGAACCACAACCAGAGTCTAGTATGGGTCGAAGATTATCAAATCCTTTCAAGTATCCAAATCTAGAAGACATAGATATTTCTAAGGAGCTCCTCCAAGAATGTCAAGAAAGCGCCTCATTTCAAAAACTTGTGGAAAAACTCATAGAGGCCAACAAAGAAAAATACTTGCTCATGCTAACAAGTAAAGGAGTTAGGATCCCTGAAGGCTTTGATACTGAATAGTTAGGACAAAGTCTCAAAATTATACTTATCAAGAACAACAAAGAGAAGAGGAAGCACGTGACCTTGAACAAAACATACCTGAGCCAAACATACCCGAACTAGGGATAACGAAAGGGAAGAACTCTTCCCTCAGCAAACAAATGCACCCTTGGTTGCTCTCACACAACAAATGCAAATGGTGCAAAGATAAATGCAAGACATGAAACAGGGGACAACAGTACGGTATTCCTTAAATGAAATTTGTCCTTACCCTTTTGACAGAAGGTTAAACATGATACCTTGTTGAGACATGGACCAGCTAGGACTCGAACCTAGGACCTTCCATACACTGCTGGAGTGCTCTACCACTGAGCTACTGGCCCCTCTTGGACCAGTCCATCGTTGGTCCAGGTGTGGCTTATTTCCAACACCAACACCCCCCTTAAGCCACACTTCTCGTGTTCTTGGGGCTCCTATCCTAGACCTTGCTCTGATACCATGTTGAGACATGGACCAGCTACGACTTGAACCTAGGACCTTCCATGCGCTGTTGGAGTGCTCTACCACTGAGCTACTGGCCCCTCTTGGACTAGTCCATTGTCGGTCTGGGTGTGGCTTATTTCCAACACCAACATACCTTTTCCCCCAAATTCAGATATTCCCAAATTTGACAAATATGATGGTAAGAGCGATCCTCGCGATCATTTTTAGGAGTTTTGTACCATGAGCCTTGAATTTGCCCATGAAGACACCTATTTGATGAGGCTATTCCCAAGAATCTTGGGAGGGAAAACAATGGAGTGGTTATCCAAACTCACACCTCCTGCCAGATCCTTTGATGATTTAGTCAACAAATTTATCACTCAATACTCCTACAATATTCAACATGCAATCACCATGCTAGATTTCTGCAATACCAAACAGAAAAACAATGAAACATTCATGGTGTTTCTTCAATGTTGGAAACGGATGGCTTCGAGATATCCTTGAGATATGCCTGAAAAGGAAAAGATGGAAATTTTCATCGACAATCTGAATAGTGAGATGAGTTACATACTCAAGCTCCAATGCATACCATCTTTTGCCAATTTGATCGAAAATGGAATCCAAGTAGAGGAGGCATGTATCAAGAAAGGAACATTGAAGTTCTTCAAAGAAGGAACTAATTCATCCAACTCTCATTTCAATAACCAGAACAAAAACAACAACTTAGACAAATCCAGGTTCTGGACCAGAAACAAAAATACTGGAAATGAGGGAGGAAACGATGCTAATGATGTAAAGTCCAAACAACCAGTATTGGCTTTATTAGGTAATCCTCAGGCTACCAAGAATCAAAAGGGTGCTAACCAAGGCACTAACACTTATGCACCGAATACCAATCCAGAACCTTCAAATACAAACAACACCAACAATACCCAAAACAACAACACAAATCGAGGACCTAATCTGAATTCAAGGGGTAACACCAACAACTTTCCAAATAAACACATTTACACACCATTGGGGAAATCATTAGAATCAGCATTCTGAGAACTCCTGGCAAACAAGATTATCACATTACCCTCTATAAACAACTTTGAAACCCAGGTCAAACCACCTTGGTGGAATGACTCACACTTATGTGATTTTCATCGAAACAAAGGACATCAAACAAATGATTGCATGAGGCTTAAAAGCATTGTTCAAGACATGATTGATAGAGGTGATTTAACGGTCGATGGTCTCAAGACAAATGGTGATCATGGCACCTTTAAAAATCCTCTTCCAAATTACAACAAAGATGGAGCTTCATCATCAAACAATACATGAGGAGCTCACATCAATCACATATACAATAACACCATCAATCATATATCGACAGATGACAATCAAGTAAATGTCATTAAAATCAAAGATAAACGCGAACATAAATCGATCAATGTAACCACCAGAGCTCAAAAATATGTCTTGAAAGGGGATACATCAACAACAACAGCTATCCCAGAGACTCAATATGATTTGGTAAGTCAACTGCGAAGAACTCCTGCTCAAATATCCATACTTGAGTTATTAAAACTTTCACCAAAGCATAAAGACATCCTAGAACAAGCACTATTCGAAACAAATGTACCTCAAGATCTGTATATTGATAAATTTCAAGCCATGGTGGCTCACATGATAGGGCCTCATAATCTTACCTTTTCTGAGCATAATAAAATCTCGTTGAGCCATCCACATAATACTCCCCTTCACATTGAAGTCTTGGTCTACAAACATCGAATTAAAAGAGTATTAATAGATGGAGGAGTTGGGCTCAATATATGTACCTTAAAACTTATCTGTAAATTAGGCTTCTCTGAGCAGTCTCGAAGCCACACAAAAAGATCACAAAAAGATCACCATCAAAGCATATGATGATGAAGAAAGATCATCCAAGGGAATAGTTATATTACCTATTCAGGTAGGACCGATACGAAGAGGCACTATGTGCTAGGTCTTAGACATAGACCTCACATATAATATTTTATTGGGTCGTCCTTGGATACATGAAATGCAAGTGGTGCCCTCAACTTACCACCAGTGTGTTAAATTCCCATATAATGGGCAAGAGATTTCTATATCAGCAGATAATAACCCCTTTCAACATTGCAATGCTATGGGGGCAGCCCAAGACAACTTGGTTCCACATAACAAGGAAAAACAAACTTCCTCAATGCCAGATCATCATCAAGAAAAGCTCAAATCTTTATCCATGGATTTCAAACAAAAAAATGAAAATCAAAGAGCAAGGCATGGGAGAATACTCTTTTGAACCCATGTGTCTAACCAACTTACCAGCATTGCCAAAATCTCATGGGCAACCTTCTACATCAAGACATCAAGCAACACAGCCCATCACCAAGTTTGATGGCAAATTTATCCAATTGGGCACACTAGGACATGAATCAGAAGAAAGGACATCCTTGGTTGGCTATACAAGGATGAAGAAGAAGTCAGAGTTGCTACTATGGAAGTAGCTATACCAACACAATAGTATGGGAAGGGATACCTGATCATGCAATGGATGGGGTACAATGGCAAAGGACCTATAGCCACGTGTCAAGAAGGCATCACAGAGCCATTGGATACTCAATAGTTTTCTAGAGACAAAACAAGATTGGGCTATGGACACACTCTACCCCCAAAGAAGAAACCAAATAAATATCAAAAACCTCAGTGGAAAGCAAAGAAGAAATATAAGGAGGACTCATGGCAGGAGGCACTACATGAATCAGCAGAAACAATAAGGAAGGAACGAGAACACCAGGAAAAAGAGAAACAATAAGAGGAGTTGGTCATTCAAAGAGAAGAATCATCTTATGCAGAAGTACATCTCATTCAGGAACCTATTCCAAACAAGGTAGAATCACCCCCTGAGGAAATCACTACTCCCCAAGGAGAGACAGTATATGAACAGATGCAAAGAGTACAAGAGGGATCTAATACAGAATCAGAGATAACTATCAGACTGGTATCAATCATCAGGGACCTCTTTTCACCTTACAACATACCTATCAATAGCATTGAAAGACTCTGGGACAACACTTCTAAGACTGATTCTAATGAATATGAATGGGGTTGTTGTTCAAATGTTACTCAAGATATTCCTAAGAGTACTATTCATACACCCCTTTCTCAAGAAGAACAAGGCAGAGAGTCTAGACTATTTGAATTTGGTCCACAACATATCTATGAAGCCAAAGAAAATGAGCAGCAACATTATGAGCAAGTCTACACAGAAGATGATACCATCGAAGACCTTGACAATATCATTAAATTTTTCAATATCCCGGCCAACCTTAATGATACCTCTATCATGACACTTACCGCAGCCGAACTCGACCCAAATGACTCTTTACCGCTCGTTTTTCCTGATCTCATAGACTGGGATGAACCTAAAAACCATGACATACCTATTTTCCCAGATGATGACTCCATTATCTATTACCTATGTACTGTCAACCCAGAAACAAACTCTACCAGCGAACAAAGTAACGACATCTACAATCAGGAGAGTGCCAAGTCTCTCAATCACAAAAATGAAAGAAATAAAGGATCTACTACTGAAAACCAGTCAATGGCAACACTAGATCATAAAAAAGTAAAAATAAAGGACGCATCTGAGGGTGAAAACCTTTTTTAAGGCACCTAAGGATGGGAGACTTGACACTGTTCCTAAACTCTATCAGGAGCGATCACCCATATTGAGTGAGCCCACTCAATCAATCAACATCGGTACAAAAGAAGCAGCCAAAAACATACAACTCACAGAATCTCTGACAGATGAAGAAAAACCAGAGTTTATCAAATTCTTCAAAGAAACGCAAATCAATTTTGCTTGGTCCTATGCAGATATGCTCGGGATTGATTCACACTTAATCATGCATCACTTATCTATTGCTCCAGGAGCTAAGCCAGTCAAGCAAAAATTGAGAAAGATGAATCTGCATGTAGCACTAATGGTCAAAGATGAACTAAAAAAACTATTAGATGTCGGATTTATTCTACCTATAGACTATGCTGAATGGATTTCAAACATTGTGCCAGTTTCCAAACCAGATGGCAGCATCAAGATATACAGAGATTTTAGGGATGATAACAAAGTCTATCCAAAGGATGACTTTTCTTTGCCCAGCATTGACATAATTGTAGACCTCACAGCAGGCCATGCAATGCTATCATTAATGGATGGTTTTTCTAGCTATAATCAAATCAAGATAGCTCCAGAGGATCAAGATAAAATAGTGTTCACTTGTCCTTGGGGAACGTATTATTGGAATGTCATGCCTTTTGGCTTAAAGAATGTTGGGGCAACTTATCAAAGAGAAATGACGATATTTCATGATATGATGCATACCTTCATGGAGGACTATGTGGATGATTTACTAGCTAAGACATTTACCCAGGCAGAACATCTGGGCATATTAGATAAAATATTTGAAAGATTGGAGAAATTCTAAGTCAAGCTCAACCCTAAGAAGTGTGTCTTCAGGGTAACATCGGGCAAATTATTAGGCTACATCGTGTCAGCAAAAGGCATTGAAGTAGATCCAGCAAAGGTATAGGCCATCATCGAGATGCCACCTCCCAAGAACATTAGCCAACTTGGATCTCTACAAGGATGGCTCCAGTCAATCAAGCGATTCATCGCCCAATTAGTAGATAAAAGTCTACCATCCAATCATTTGCTACATAAGAATGTACCATTCATATGGGAAGCCAAATGTGCAGAATCGTTCTATCAAATCAAGCAATATCTCAGGAACCACCAGTTCTGGTACCACCAATAACAGGAAAGTCGCTTATTCTCTACATATCAACAACAAACATATCATTGGGGGCACTATTATCTCAAGAAGATCAACAAGGCAAGGAACGAGTTATCTATTACATCAGCAGAACTTTAAATGGATATGAGTTGAATTATACATTCATTGAGAAGGCTTGTTTAGCGGTGGTATTCGCCTCTCAAAAGTTTTGACATTACATGCTAGCTCACACAATCAAGCTAGTAGCAAAATTGATCCTCTCAAGTATTTACTCAGCAAAGCGGCTCTCATAGGAAGACTAGCTAAATGGGTCATGATTCTCAGCGAATTTGATATCCACTACACAGAGCATCGGGCTATCAAAGGACAAGTAATTGCATATCAATTAGCTGAAGCACCACTACCGGATAAGAAACCAATGGAGGTCGAATTTCTAGATAGGGATGTCCTTACTGTTACCACCAAGAAATGCACCTTTTACTTTGATGGTTGCTACACTCAACATGGCTCAAGTGTCGGCATCTTATTCATCACTCTTGAAGGACACACCATACCAAGATCATATAGACTCATGTTTCCATGCACAAATAACATTGTTGAGTATGAGGCACTAGTCACAAGAATCAAAATGGTCGTGGAATGGAGAATCACGGAACTAAAAGTCTATGGAGATTCCCAACTAGTCATAAATCAGATCAACAATGACTATCAAACAAAAGATGACAAGTTGTTGCCATACAAACGAATGGTGGATGACTTCAAACAATATTTTGTACACATCACCTTCGATCAAATACCAAGGTTGGACAACAGAGTAGCCGATGCAATGGCTACTATAGCTTCACTACTACAAATTCCAGAGCAACAAAGTCATTATGAGTTTCTGGTAGAGCAACTATTTTCCCCAGCCTATGACAATTCTGCATCCCATGTTATCTATGCCTTAACCAGTTCAGACTCTCCTTTATATGGAACAATATATGAGTATCTTAAAACCAATACCCTACCCATTGACCTATCTCAGAACCAAAAACACAACTTTATCCGGCAAGTCGCCCGTTATACCCTAGCTATTGATACTCTTTACCATCGAGGTCTAGATGGTACTCTTCTTTGTTGCCTTGATCGTAATGAATCTAACTCTGCTTTACACGAGCTTCACGAAGGTATCTATGGCACACATTCAAGTGGTCCTACTCTTGCTAAAAAACTTCTGAGAATGGGATATTACTAGTCGACGATGGAAAAAGACTTATCAATTTGCAAAGAAATGTCCTAAGTGCCAAATCCATGGCAATCTTATACATGCACCAACACAGGAATTGCAGCCATTTACAACATCTTGTCCTTTCTGTTAGTGGGGACTTGACTTGGTAGGCAAAATACACCCTTCATCTTTAAATGGACACAAGTTCATTATCACTGCAATAGAGTATTTTACAAAATGGATTGAAGCAGTCCCAATGACCACAGTAACTGGAAAACAAATTGCCTCTTTTATTGTCAATTATCTGATCTGCAGATACGGCATTCCCAGTTCTATCATCACAGATAATGGATGTCCCTTCAAAAACTAGGATGTGTGAGAACTATGTGAATGATTCAAAATCCAACATCGTTTCTCTACACCTTACTACCCACAGGGGAATGGTCAAGCAGAGGCATCAAATAAAACAATATTGAAAATCCTAAAGAAAACAGTAAATGATGCAGGAAAGGATTAGCATGTGCAACTCAATCTGGCACTTTGGGCATACAGGACTAGCATCCAGACACCTACAGGAGCTATGCCATATTCATTGGTATATGGATCAGAAGCAATTTTACCTCTTGATGTATAAATCCCATCACTCAGAGTATCTTTGAAAGGCCTCATTCCAGATGAGGAGTATCGAGTAAATAGATTGCAAGAACTAGAGCTTCTGGATGAAAAATGACAACATGCCTATAATCACCTCATAGCATACCAGTAGTGCATGTGCAGAAGCTACAACCACAAAGTCATCCCTCGACATTTTAAATTTGATGATCTCGTACTCAAAGAAAATCCCATAAATCAATAGGATCGAGAAAAGAAGGGGAAGTTTGAACCTAACTGGTTGGGCCCCTATGTCATCATCTCAGCCTATGGATCAGACGCCTATCAGTTAACAACTTCAGAAGGAGATGTGCTCAATGAACCAACCAACAACATCCATCTAAAGAAATACTATACTTGAGTGGTCTAATGCACGGAAAAAGTGAAAAATACAAAATAAAAATCAAAAAATCAAAAAAAAAAAAATCAAAACAACAAAAAAAATGCAATAAAACAAATGGTGAAAACCTGGCAACAAGTGCTACTTGTGAGGGAGCAACTCCTCTATCTATCTTTTCTCATATATCCAAACTCAAAAACCACTGGCCCTCGCCCAGCACTTTATCAAAATAGCATTATCCCACCATGGCTTGGTAATCATTGTACATATCCACATCGATCAGTATCTATAACTAGGGGCAGCATTCCTCTGACTTCAAGCATTACAGCAAACAAACAAACAAGAATCCAGCATGCCAAGAGAATCATGTCAAGCAAAACTCTAGCAGCCAAGAAAACAAAACACTGATCCAATTAACAACTTCCAAACACATGATGGATGATTTTCTGAAGTATAATTTGTTTACATCTTGCATGAAGTTTTGACTTTTTTTTTGCGCTTGAACTTTTTTTGAATTATTGGATCCCCTAAATTTTCTCAACAATGCATCGAGCTAGAGAAAGTGGTTGGAGACTCCAATATTTTTTTAGTTTTCTGTCTGTGAGGCGATCACTTGTACTAGGCAAAGACTTGTCTCGAGAAGTGATTCAAAACATATCACTAAAGACATTGTTCCACTTTGCGCATACAAATGATTTAATCTTGTCTGTTTATATGCAAGCAACACTCAGGTCATCTTGGTCAATTATACCTCGACGCTTGTGCCATCTTGCAATATCAAAATTCATGTAAATTTTTCTCAGGTCATTATGGTTCAATTATACCATTATGCTTGTATAAATTTTCAACATATCAACCACTCAATGATGATCAACCCAAAGAAAGCAAAAACATGTGACTATACAGGAATGACAAACGACAAAATGAGGATGACCAATTAGTTGCATATCATTTTACAATTAGTTGCATATCATTTTACAATTAGTTGCATATCATTTTACAAATTAGTTGCATATCATATAAATGTGTATTTAGTCACAGCATATCATTATCATACATCTCATTTTCAAGATACATCTCACAGTATATAATTATCATACATCTCATTTTCAAGATACATCTCCCAGCATATCATTATCATACATCTCATTTTCAAGATACAACTCACAGCATATCATTATCATACATCTCATTTTCAAGATAAATCTCACAAATCACATCATTGCATCCTGAATCATACAATCATATCAATCAATATCAAATCAAACGCATTTATCTAAGCATTGCATCATCATCATAGAACCATCACATCAATGCATAAATCATCATCCATAAAAACACATCACATGTGAATTGGAAAAATCGGTGTCATATATATATATATATATATATATATATATATATATATATATATATATATATATATATATATATATATATATATATCTCAAAAATGGTCAAAATATGCAAAAGATGTCATGTCTGTCCAAATACAACAAAATGATCAAAATGCAATGGAGACAAGTCTCTCAAGTATGACTATCTCCTGAAGCTGGTGGTCTCCCAGTAGATGTCTCAGCTCCTGGATCTCCAGGTGGATCACGTCAAGAAGGCCCTGTAACACCTCTGCTCTCTATCCCTGACTGACTCCGAGCTGACTGACTAGCATTAAAACTTGGAGCCCTCTGCTCTCTGGGGACTAGGTCCTCATACAACCACCTATAGTACTCGACCGCCATGGTAGTGTATCGTATCTCCCTCAATGTGTCCTACATCGGGGCACCTGCTATCGCTCACTACAGTCTCTCTGCAAGCTCATCTGCTCGACCCCGATGCTCTCTCACTGTATCCCGCTCTGCGGTAATCTGCGTAATCTGACATTGTTGAGCCAGTACATGTGCCTGTAGCTACTGCACTAACAACTATAGGGACCTAATCTGCGCATCCTCTCGGTGGGTGGGTGGGTGGGTACCCGCATCTAAATGGGTACCTGTGTCGTGGTACCCCCTATCCCTGTCCCTGTCCTAGGCGTCGGTGGAGGTAATACATCTAATCTCCTCCTCTATGTCGATTGCCTAAACTCATCCATCCCACCCACAGCTGCTATAACCTCGCCCGCCCGACCAGCTCCACCAACTCTGACCACCAAATCTCCCCTCCCTCCCTCACCAACTGTTCGCTTGACTACTCCAATCCTCCCTCCATCTCCACCTCCTCTCCTCCCTATATCTCCTCCATCCCCTCCTCTATCTCCTTGTATCCCTCTACCACCTCCCCTCCCATCTCCCCCATCATCTCCTCCACCATCCCCATATCCCTCCTCTAGCTCTTCTCCCTCATCTCTCTGTCTCCCTAGCCTCTTGGGTTGCTCTTCCTCATCATCATCAAAAGTGGGAATCATCTCCGCTGGATCTGATATCCATGCTACAGCATGGGCCATGAAGAGCGCTGCAAACTCCTCTGTCATCCCTGCATCTACCACCCCGAACCCGTAGTCCCATATTTGTCTGGCCAAATGCATGTACTCCTCCACCATCATTGCACTATCAATAGTCGGACCCCACTCTAGAACATCCTTCCTTTGATGAGCATATAAGCATGCTCCTTGTCGTATACCTTGTTGTCGACCATACTATCGCTGAACTTAGCTGTGCAAGAACCTCTCAATGACAAAATATGTTCCCCCTATCAAGTATCATGACATATATACATAGGGAATCTCTAGCCCATCCTCAGCCCACACCCCACACTCCATATACGGTCTCCAGATAACCATATCAATGTCATCCAGCACCCTCCTCCAATGCTCTAGCTTGCCCAGCTTACGTTGGACAACTATCCCTGTGTATCCATATACATAAGCCCGACCAACTGGCCTATCCCTGTCTACAAGTGGCCTCGCTGCGAGAATGTGCTCCCAAGCCCACACCTGTAATAATGTGACCCCAACTAATAAACTATTGTATCCTAAGTACACCACCTTATGCAAATCTCTGTACAGATGGGCCAACATGCAAGACCCCCAAGCAAACTTGCGACCCTGTGTCACCATAGCCTCAAGAACCAATCCACATCCCACTGCCAGTCCCTTCGACCTACGGTCGGGACACGGAAAGCCACCTACAAAACCTACCAGTATCGATGGTAGTGGGGCATAATCGAAATATATGAACTCCTGCCAAGGGATCTCATATCCGCAAATATGCTCATCATGAAAAATTCAGCGAAGCGCCTTTGTCCCATCCTCCTCGATCTACTCATAAGGAAATAGTACCCCTACCACAGGGACCCGTAGAATCCAATAACTATCCTCTGGAGTGACTGTAATCTTGCCCGTAGCCAAGTGAAAGGTGTTGGTGTCACTGTGCCACCTCTTTGCCAATGTTGTCAGTAAACCCCAATTAATGATATACTGAGGCATGTCCAACAAAGAGGACAACCCACATCTCTCAATGATATCTCTATCTGCCTGTGTCAATCGCAGAATCAGAGACCATGGCCTTGAAAATCGCTCTTGCAACTGAAGAACACCAAGTCGTTCATGTAACAAGCAAAACATGTCCAAATATCAATTCCCACATCTATCCGATATATCCAATCAAAATTCCATATCAACTTGAAACAAATCCATATCAAATCAAGTTTCATATCAAAAATCACATCACATATCAAAATCAGAACATCAATATCAACTTGAAACAAATCCATATCAAATCAAGTTTCATATTGACAATCAAACCCATATCAAAATCACAATTCCATATCAACTTGAAACAAATCCATATCAAAATCACAATTCCATATCAACTTGAAACAAATCCATATCAAATAAAGTTTCATATCGACAATCAAATCCATATCAAAATCACAATTCCATATCAACTTGAAACAACGAAAATCAAATCAAGTTTCATATCAAAAATCAAATCCATATCAAAATCACAATTCCATATCAACTTGAAACAAATCCATATCAAATCAAGTTTCATATCAAAAATCAAACCCATATTGAAATCAAAATTCAATATCAACTTGAAACAAATCCATATCAAATCAAGTTTCATATTGAATATCAAATCCATACCGATAAACAACTCAAAAATCCATATCACACAACTCATATCAGGAACCATATCGGAAATCAATAAACGGAACCTATATCGGACATCACGTTAATAGCAAACATCAAAGATCCAAATCAATAGAATATCAGGATCATCATTCAATCAATCATCTTGGAAATTCAACAGCAAAATCAATTTCAAAAATCTATCAAATAAATCACAAATCAGCACAGCAGGCACAAAATTGGCTAAAACACCCATCCAGGAACACTTGGCAGACACCTCCCACCCCAACCCATCTTCCTTCATCTATTTTTCCCCCGCAGCATCACCTTTCCTTTCTTTTCTAGCTACATTTTCTGGCCACACGCTAAGAAATCTCCCCCACGCGTTAAGCTTCCACCTATGCACTAGCTAAACTCAGCTACGTGCTAAAACCTTTACCCTATGCGCTAGGTTACCCTATGTGCTACCATGTTAGCCCTATGTGTTATCCTACCCTATGCGCTACCCTACACCTGTGACACGTTATCTGACAACACCTAGACGCTACCCTAGTTCACTAACCCTACACGCTAACTATTTTATCGTATGCGATACGCAAACGACCCGATGCGCTAAATCGTGAGAATCCGACACAAAATCAAAAACGTGATCAAAATCAACAAAACAAAAAGTAAAAGGGGCAAAATTTAGATGACTTACAGGTGGACCATATGTGGCGGGCCTCTGGTATCGACAAACACGCTCGAATCGATGCGAAGCATAGGGAACCGACATTTTGTCACTCTCCAAATGTCACTCTCACCAACAGTCAAAAGGCACAAATGATACAAATGAAATCACTTTTCACCATTTTATAGCGTACAAGTAAATTAGGGTTTGTAGGTGGGGCATGTATTTTGCTCATTCTCCCGCTTTTAACCCTAGAAAACATCATTTTTTGGGAGATGAATCAATTGACGCGCATTAAACATAGACGAAATTTTTAAAATGCGATCAAATCTACAACAATTATCAAATCAATCAAATTTTCAATTTTTTTGATTCATCTCTTGAGGGGGCATTATCAATACCATTTATCAAATCTTGGGCACGACATCACATCAATCAAATTTTGGCGAACCATCAATTTTCTTTGAATTAACATGTGCACACACGTCACTTCAAAGAGGGGCAAAATGTAGATGTATAAAAATGACCACTTTCCTAAATGAATATAATGTTCATTTTATTCTCATTCCTCAATTTAATTAAATCATCCACATTCATCTATTTGATTAAATAAGTTATTCAATTTATTTAATTAAATTCACCTAGGCCTTTCATATCATTTAATTGAATAAATCACTTTATTTAATGAAATCCCCCTTCTACTCTTTTTAATTAAATTTACATTTAATTAAATTGTTCACTTCAAATAAATAAATCTAATTTATTTAAATCCCCCACTTGCATCTATTTTGTTGAAATAAAGCAATTTATTTTAATTAAAATTACTCTCCATCCACTTGCATTCTCCTACATCTCCCACTTGCCTCTCTAAACCCCTTCTAAATTCTTCTAATCCCTTCTAAATTAGCCTAACCCATCTACTAAATACTGTCACAATCCTAAACAAAGGGAAGTCACTTCTCAAACCCTTAAAGTTTTCAATAATCATTAAAGGCTTTATGTTCTCAACAACTTAACCATTTAAGGCTCTTACATAACCATTAATGGTTAACTCAACCTTCTTACATGGTTGGATACTTTTTGCCTAACTCAACCCTCATCTAACCCTAGGGTCTCATCAAGCATTCATTGCTTTGACCATGGTTATCCCTTTAACCCTTGCACAAGAGTTTATCCTTTGGGTAAAAGCTTTATCCAATGGGTAATCTTAACCTAACCTTAACCCTTACCTTCTAAGGTAACCATGAGGTCTTCTCAAGCATTTAATGCTTCTTGCATCTCCTCTCAAGCAGTCTTATGTTGACAATTGCCACCATTTCATTGGTGAGAATTATAAACATGGATTAATAACTTTCAATCCTGACCCTTGATAGGATCATCCAATCTTGACCCTTCATTGCCCTATTTTTCCTATAAATAGATCTCTCATTCCTCCATTTATCATCCAAGTCTTTAGCATCAAACTTATAGACATTTTACTAAGTATCTAATCTAAATCATTTTAATCGGGCATTTAGCCTCTCTTTGATAATCTTCATAGCATCTTAAATAGGCATTTGTATTATCACATAATAATCATCTCAAACTAGTATATCATGCTAGGATAGTTTTGTTACTAATCCTTTCATCTTATTATCATATACATGCTATTTTAGTTCATCTTTTTGTTAATATCATGCACCTTAGGATTGTATTCATGTTAGACCAATCAAACATCCCTCATTCTCATGATTGTCATCCCTAAGTCACTTTGCTCAGTGATCTGAGAGCAAAGGCATTGACTTAAGGGGTCTTGTGAGATAGAGAACAATGGAACATCCCTTGGGAAGTTGAGCTATTCCATACAGCTCCATAACTTGCACCAAGAGTCCCATTGGTGTGTGGGCTAGTCTTAAATTCGTAATATTCATTTCATCGAACCACTTTTCCCGCATACAATATTTTTGAATCATATTTTAAGCATGAAAATTAGAATAAAAGATAGAATAAAAATAACATTTAAAACACATCTTTTCAATAAACATAAACCTTTGTTTGAGTGAATATTAGCTTTCTTTGGATTATGGATTTGACAAAATGATTTTACATCAAAGAATGTTGATAAATAATGAATTTGATGATGAATTTATAGAATTTTAGAAAGAAGAATGGATGGTGAAAATATAATCTTAGATCATGAGTTTGATCCATGATTTATAGATGTGATAAGGAGAGGTGGTAGTCATAGGAGAGTTTCTAATTTATTTAATTTTAGAATTTTGAATTGATTGAGTTGATTGGTTTGTTTAATTTGATTGATTGGTGACTAAGGATAAGTTGATTATTTGCCTAAAATAGTTAACTAAGTGCATGGAAGAGTCAACTATTTGCATGAATGATTCTGTAATACCCCTGCCCTAACCAATCTCTAATCTCAGTTTAATCTTGTTCAGTTTATCTTAATATTGTGATTATAGTCAGATGTTTGAATTAACGCATAGCTATTGATGTGGTTTTCACACTAGTTGTATGCAAGTTGTTTAGTGTACCTATTTCGTGGTATTAATATCGAGCTAACGCTTTCATTAAATTTTATATATGTATGCATGTATGACTCTTGGTTGCAGGAGATTTCAGGTACTACGCCGCATGAGTGCGAGGTTCGTCTTCACCTGGATGTATAGGTTTGAGTGTACCTTTTTAATCCTTAGAGTTGGATTAGGTGGTCGTAAGACCCTAGTTGACCTTAGTCGTGCTCAGGTGAGCATCGTCAGTCGTCGTCGGTAATCCTTTTTGTTTGGGTTTGCGAGTCGTCTGTTTGGTTGACTTTCTCGATTTGCGTGCTTGGTGTGTTTGGTTAAATTGATTGATTAGTCCTTAGTAATTGTCTTGATTAAATATGTATTTGTGCATTAGAGATTAATGGACTAAATTAATCGGGATTTCGTTATGCGATTTTCGTTGATATTGGATTGCTCGTTTTAAATTGGGAGTAAGTTCGATTAAATGACTGATTTTGAATATTAAATGCATTTTGAATATGCTGTTGAAAAGAAAGTTCTGTATTTAATTGCGATAGATTTAATTGTATTCTGTTGGCTTCTGAAATTAGAAAGGTTAAATTGTAGTAAATGAGGAAATCGATTTTTGATTGAAAAGCAAGTTAATTTGTTGCTATAGCTAGAAAAGAATTAAATTTGAGAATTATTTTTAAATAAAATTTTTAATTCCCAAAAATGGAAATTTTGGTCAACTCTTCCATATAACCTAATTTTTGGAAAAATTTTGGGGGATGGACATTTTTTTTGGAGAATTTTTGGTTGGAAAATAATTTTGGATAAAATTGGGGGTTTTGGGGAGGAAGAAAGTTCAGCTGGATCTGACAGGTGGGCTCTCCTTCAGCTATTCCAAGATTGCGTATGAAGGTAGGATTCTGAATTGTTTTCTTGTTGCCAAAAGAATTTACTGTTCTGGTTGAAAGAAATGAATTTGTTATTGAAAAATCAGTTTGATTGATTAATAGAGTAGAATGGAAATAAGATCTTAAATTATCCCTCCTTGATCTCATTCTTTGTTTTCAATCAATTTCTAGTTTGCTAAGAATGATTTAAAATAAATAAAATTGGAATTTATTTGGGGGTTTGGCAGATTAGATGTTAAATTTGTGAAGATCAATCTTATTTGGCCAATATGCTGTTGGATTTGGAGAAATCTTCCCCTTTTCTGATCTGGGTATTTTTACAATTGCTTATGAAAGAATCAAAACCAAAAAAAATAAATTTATTTATCTAAGTCTCTGTGAGACTGTGTTTTTTCCTTGCTGTGTATGAAATTTTTTAACAGCAAATCAAAAAATATATATATATTATTTTAATTGAAATCTAAACCCTGCGTGGAGATTGGTTATGGCGGTTTTGGAAGGGACGGCTTTGCCAAGGCCCTCGACCCATGTTTGGGGAGAGCCAAGGCTTCCCTAAGCTTGGGGAGAGGCCTGTGGGAGGCCATGTCGTGCTCTCCACGCAGCCTAGGCTGGGTGGAGACCACGTCATGGTCTCCCCAGCCCTTCTGCGGGGAAAGGGAAACCCGCGTGGGAGAAGCCCACGTGGCCCCCACGTGGTTTGCCCTCGAAGTTTTGAAACAAAGTTTTTCATGTTTGTTTTTTTTTTATTATTTTTTTTTTTTTAAATAAATAAATAAATAAGTTTGTTAAATTAAAAGTATTTTTTTTTTAAATAAAGTTTTCAATTAATTATTAATTATTTTATATATATTAATTAATGGAAATTAATATGTATATATATAAACTAATCGATATTTAAATGGAAAATGGTGCAATGCATTAATTATTGGTAATATATATTTTATTAATAAAGATTAATAATTATATATTAACTAATAATCAGCTGGGTGATTGTGCTCTTTTAGTTATTACTTGTGTATATTTTTATCATGGATTGATAAATATACTCTTTAACTAACAGTTAATTTTGGATTCTGCTATACGTGCGTAGGGAAGTAAGATTTGGATTTTGGAAATGATTATCTTCATTTGGATGCCCTTTTTATATTTATATTTTTCGTGATCCGTATAGTGCATCTGGGATTGAAAAATATGAAACTGTAGAGGTTGATATCGAACCAGTATGTCAGTGATGTTTTAATTGGAGATTTAAATATCTTATTTAAATGATTAATGGTTATCTGAGTTTTATTAATATGAATTTGGTTTAAGAACTCATTATGGCTTATATGTCTGTTCGATGCTGTGAACCCTAGAGAGTTAGAAAACCAAGAATCAAACTATTCCTAGATGAGGTAGATAACTGTAATCTGATATAGATCATGTAGAAAACCTGATCGACTGTTAATGTTTAGATCAATTCGGAAAGATTGTCCTTTCTGTTTATTGCCTTTGCGAGTTTAATTTCTGTATTCGCTCTTAATTATGAATCGGCAAGTCGTGCTTGTTTTGATAGGACCCTGTCGTATGGAATGATTTGGGGTACCTGTATCAGTCCTCGGTCCCGAGTTGACTGTTGCTTGTGATGTTTTCATAGTTGGTCATATCCTCTTTGTGTGAGTCGAATGATGATTCGTGGTTGACCTTAGTTTGTCAGGACTCTAGTTAGAGTACCGTCTATAAGTGTTCATCTTTGAGTCATGTTTGACCAAATGGTTGTTTCTCCCTTCTTGAACTTCGTTCGTCTGACCATGTCTATTCCTTGGTTTTGAGTTTGTCTGAGTTTAGTCTAGTGTCGTATGGGAAAGTGGCTTTCGATTGGGGGCCGCACCCAAAGTGGCTGCTGGGTAACCCGTCGAAAGTGAGTCTAATAAGTGATAACTTTTAAGTAGATTAGAATGTAATCTCTAAGTAAGATAATTGTGCCTCACACATGGGACGAGTGCTATCATAGACTCGACATGCTGTGAGAAGGCCTGAAATGGCAAACCATCATCCTTGTCTTCACGAGAGGATGTGTGGGTCCACATGAGGCTTGGATGGGCCGGAGGCTCGGATTAGGTTGCCAGGGTAACCCAGTGTATGGGGTCGGGACCTATGAAGACCTGCCATGGTAACCATACCAGGATGTGTGATGACACTTGTCCCTACGTTCGCTAGTGTGTTATCGTTTTGTCCTGTTAAGAGTACCTTTGTGGGTCGTCCTTTTGTTTATGCCCTGGTGAGTTTTGGTTTCATGTTAGACCTTGGGTGGCGATGGCTCAGTTTTATGGATGCTCTCCTGGACCTTTGTATTAGCTTTGATTATGTTCAGCTGGATCCCTTCCTTTTCAGGGATCGATTATGTATTATTGACCGGTGTGGTCGCTTGTATATTGTTTGTACTTCGCCTTGATGGCTGGATTGTAATAGTGTAACCTCTTGTATTCTTAACTTTATTAATTTATTAGAGGGGTCTTGCAGTTGAGCAGACCCGGAGATGTAGCCCTTTAGGGGTGAACTCCGAGATCATTATGGTGTTATGTGATGTATTCTCTTATGTTTCCCTTATTCAGCTTTATCATGTATGATTAGATTATGTTAGAATGGTTAAGTGGATAAATGGAATTAACTTTAAATGCTTTTATGTAGTCCTTTCTTGAATGCCATTTTGATCGAATGCCTAAGTGGTTTAGATGAGATTTATCGTAGATGCATGTATGCAATCGTCTTTTAAATGCAATAAATTGGAATATGAAAAAAGGTAACTTAGAGTAATGGAATATATAATCAGTTGTTGTTAAGGAAATTTAGTATGCTTGAAAGATCTCATATGTTTATGATGAAATTCTAGTGTGTTAGAATATTAGATGTATGGCTTGTAATTTTAAATGAAAAGCTTGAATGAAGATTATGAATAGATCTTAATGGATGAATCTTTGCTTGTGATTTATATTTCCATCTTTTGAAAGAAATTATCCTAATTAGAATTATCTCATTATTAAGGTAATCAGCTTATTGGATTAATTGTGTGAGTTGAGTGGATTGTGAAATTTAAGTAATCTCGTTGGGAAACTCTTTAGGTGTTAGTTGATGTCTTCCGCTATGTAATCTGAATCTTTGTTATCTTGTTGTATCTTATGTGGTGTAGTTTTAAAAAAAAATTATTGCACTCCTTTCGTGCCTTTTGGCTTATCCCTTCGGGGTTTCCTGGCGGGGCATTACAGATTCAATTAATTTGATAAATGAGTTGAGTGTATAAATGAATTAAGTGATTTGATTGATTATTTGAATGATTAGATAAATGAGTGAACTAATTTTGATTGATTAGTTAACTAAATGAGGTGGAATTTGAGGCTTTAATTATTGTAGTTATGGATCATAATTTTGGGATTCTAATTTAAGTATTTGTGTTTAATGATTCATTTTTATTTAATTAAATAATTACGGGAAGTTAATTTACTTTAATTAGTTACTAAAAAACATCTAATTAAATAATATTGAAGAATGACAATCAATATTTTAAAAAAAATAAAGAAAATGATAAAATGGTAGCATAAGTAGAATTATTTAAAGTGCCTACTCCTATGTACCTTAGCAGAACAACAAAAGATGATTGAATGTATTTAAAGTATAATCATTTCAACCCTAATCATTAATCATGAATCAATCAACACACACATTGGATCTTGTCAAATTTTTAGCACACATGATGGGGCCTTGTTCTATATTGGTCAAGAATTTCATGATATGGATAAGTTGCTTATCTGAATCGCTCACTTATCACATGGTAACTTTAATAACCTAAAAACCCCAAAATCTTATGACTCCTAGTGCAATAACCCTTGCTAAAATATTACATCAGATTGGAGAACTTTCTTGAAACTTCTATTACAGATTTACAAAGAATAAAAAAAATAGTGAAATTGAGTATACCAAAATGTTCATCAAAGCACAACCAAATCGATCTGAAACTTAATACATCCAATGTATAATTAATATTACTGATTTGGATATTGATTTTATAACATATGTTCTGCTAAATACATAATATATCAATAATATACTTCTTATGCAAAACCCATCAAATAGAACCCAAAATCTGAAGCTCAAACACATAGTGAAACCACAACAACTTATGGATAAAATCCCAAAACTCTTCATTTATATTCTTGACAGAAAAAATCATGAAAAAACACTCTAATAATAGTAGAACCCATAGACTCAAGGATGTCAGGGGTCTGCTCACACTCAAAAATACAAAACACACGAATACTCTCAATCCTAGAGTTATCCAGCAATAAAAATGCTTGGAAAACCCCACCTAACTCATAACCCAAGATCTAGAGCATATAATGTCTAATTTTAACATCAAATAACAACAAAAAATGACTCTATTTTTGTTATTAAATCTGCATCAAAATCTAGAAATGTAAACTCAGACAACTCACACAAACCCACAATCAAACCCTTACAAACTATTGAATAAAACTAATGAAATTGATACCAATCTACACAAGGCCAAACAATGAGAATATACCAAGTCAATGAATAAGGAATTGATACCAAAATCCTCTAAATAACATGCATAAAAAAATCATGACCAAGAGGGGAGAATATTTCAATTTCCAAGAATATAACTTCCTCATTGCAACGCACTACCAAGAAACCCTAGAGGATAAGAGAAAACTATACAAGAAATGCATGGAAATATTTGTTTTGAAGTAATTAAGTGTCAATCTGCATTACATATACAATTATAACGCTCAACCTCAATATAAGGTCAACTATAGTTAACCAACTATGCACATGCAAAAGTCTAACACTTGGAACTCCATTCGAGATAACTCAAGTCGCCTCTAAGGGTTCCCTAATGTTTCTAACTTAGCAACACATCATCATCCAATATGCAAACAAACATATCTATGTCATTTTAAAACACCAATAGAAATGCTCCTATCATATCGTCATACTACATCAAGAATAGAGAAGCATAAGAGATCATACTTCTTGCATGATTTCAACACTAGTGCACATAAATAAATACCAAAACATATCTAAAAACAATTATTACATCCACCTCCAATTAAATTATTTTAATACATATATTATCAATGATACAATACATGCCTCAATATACAAATGACTACATCATTCAAGAAATAGAAGAGGATGAGAAGAATCTAGTGCAAAGGAAGGAGGTAAAATTCATCGAGCCAATCACAAATCAAACTCCTATGATCCCTAACAATGGTTGGAAATGCCACTTGAACATGTGGTACCCTCAAGTCCACCCTATTGTGCTCGTGAAGATAGTCACACGGCCCAAATAGTCATACAAGAGCCAAACATGGAGCAAATCCTCAACATAAACATATCACCCAACAAGAGAAATAAGGCCACATCAAGATGATAATGCCAACATTCAATCACTCACATCAAGGAGAAACAATCAAGTAAGAAATTGTAATTAAATAACCAAAGAATGAGGAAGCATCCTCATTTGGCAATAATAAGGACAAAGAGGCACCCACAAGAGAAACACCAATTTTCTATATGGAATATATCACAAGGAGATAAGCAAAGATCAAGAAAAAATAAATCTATAAGGTCTTACTCAACTAATAAGATCTATATACTAGAGTGCTAGTGAAGGGAGTGTCATTGTGTGTGCTTGTGGGGATGCACCACACGGGACCGAGCATTCTCTCATACAAATGAGAATGATAATCATGCAAGTCTTATTGCTCCATGTGCGGTCATGTCTCTTCAGACAGGTCCCAATCACTCCATGTGTGGGCATGCCTTCCCAAGTTATTCTTAGCCTCATACTATCATTCAAGGCATTCTTGGGGAACTGATTATCTTAATTAATGTTTTATCCAATCCCAAGTTTATTATTATGTTATCACTGAATTACAAAACTCCCCAATTGAATTTCCAAGCATACCACTTATGGGATAGGGACATGATTGGGAGCCACTCCCTAAACCTACTTCAGTACCTAGTCCTAGGCTCATCCCATTCAATAGAAAGAGGAATAAAAATAAAATATAATACAATGGTTCACTTTTTCATATCCTAAAATTATGTCATTTATCTCTTTACACAACGACATATCAATCTTATACAAGGCATACTCAATTGGTCTTACTACCAAGAGAATGAATCCACGTGATCCCACAATGTGATGAAATCATATAAGAAGGTGCAAGATAACAATTTACATTTTTCCATAAGTACTCAAGCATTCATTTCAAGTTCTCACAACAAGAACTGTCAATTCATTACACCGAGAAAGGCACGGATCAAACAACAATAACAACCACATTGCAAATCAACATGCCAACATCAACACATAATCTCAAGATCAATAAAATACACTTAATTTCTCATAAATTAATGAGAATATCTCATAAATACACATGATAATAATTATAATAACATCACAAGAGGTCACATATTATACGCATAACAAAGCCATACTCAAGGAGCAACCTCTAGGTCTTCGAGTCAAGAATACAATTCTAAAATGATCTCAATTTAAAAGTATAAATGAAAATTCACTTTGGAATATAATGGAAACATAACTTGAAATTATAATTCATCTTATCACAATCCAATTGAACCCATATACCAAGACAACTAGACAGAACAACCCAACAGACGCACGAAAAGGGTCAAAAACCCAAAAGATAGTTTAGAGCACCCAATTACAAAATTCTGGGGGAAAATACAAAACTCAATTAGAAAATGAAAATTTTTACTTGGAAGTGCGAAATTCTACATGCAAATGTGAAAATATGGAAGTAGTTGCGGGATTCTACTTCGAGAAGTCACTTAGGACATCAAATCCGACCAAAATATAGTATCGAAGGCTAAATTAAGGACCAACCCATTTGATAAATACTTCATGACACTTCAAAAACACATTTAAAGAACCCATAAAATATTCCCACAAGAATTGGGTAGTATTTTCCCAAGAACACCCCATTTTCACATTGATTTCCCACACCCACATTCACAACAACCAAGAAATTCATCAAACACTTAAAGGGATTATATTTCATTACTCAAAGAGGTTTCAAATCCACGCTACAACACATTTCAAGCATTCAAAGATATCAAATTAAAATACAAGAAAAAAATTGGAGTCTCCTACCTCATTTGTCCCAAATTGGAAGCAAATATCATCCAACATACCCAACCAATTCACAAACTCTTTGGATAACTAGATGAGCTCTAGATTTCTACTCCATTGCAACAAACAGCATCCAATTCCACCCACAAATCATTTCAAACTCCCCATTTCAAAATCCAACAAGGAGAGGGTTTTGAGAGAGACCAAGAGGAAGAAAAATGACTAAGTGTTGAGCAAATGAGCTCAATTACGCAATAAAAACTCACTTTTAGACTGATGAATATTTTAATAATAAAAAACAATTTAAAACTCAGTTATCCTAAAAGACAACTCAAAAATAATCATTCAAATCTCATTAATTCAAATGCATATAAGACATATTCTAGACATAAATATTAAATTACCATTAAGGCATACAATATGATGATGACATATCAAAATTGATTGATTATGCATAGATAGTCATTGTGGACCAACTCAACATGGAGAAAGGGTATCCGAAAGCTACCAAAACAAGAGTCGGGACTCAAAACAATAAAATAATTGAAATCACAAAATCAAGGAAATTGCCCTAATCAAGGACATGGTTTTAGGCTCGGGGTATTTGGGCCAGTGTGTTATCTCTTGTTAACCACTGTCGGGGATGCGAGCACACTAAGACCTAAGGAGCCAAGTGGAGTCAATACCCTATACCTATAGTCATTGAAACATTCACACATCAAGTGTGTGTGCTTAGGCATATATAAACAATCAAATAACTCAAATCATTGAAGGGGATTTTAACATTGTATGCACTCTCTCTTATTAAAATATTTTGGATTAAGGCAAAAACAAGTTTTGAAGGGGCCCTGAAACCCTTTACATAGAAGATTCTAAAGAGAATCAAAGCACAAAAATAAAACCCAAAACAAAACAGGCTGAAGAAGATAGAAAAATACATATGGTAGCCAAAGAACCAGCAAAAGCCCAGATGGGCAACAAAAAACCAGCAACGACCCACATACCAACAACAAGAAAGAAACATAACCAAAGAGATAGAGATCGGAAACTACATAAGGCTCTTAAGGGTCTCAGCAACCTCAACTTCCAGAAGACTCATATTATCAACAACATACCTCAACTCCTTGTAGTCTGCACTTTGGGTAGCAGCTTTCTTTTTCAAAATCGCCCTAGTTCGCTTACAAGGGCCAAAATCCCCCTGAGTCTTATCTTTATCATTGTCCAAATTGATCAGCATCTTGTCCTGTTGGACAAAATCAACATTTTTCACCATGATATCCATAGCATCAGTCGTTTGCTTGACAATTATATGGTTGTTGGACATAATGGTCATGAGGGTGGCCTAAATTTTCTTGTAATTCTCCTCAACATGAGTGAATCTATCTTCAAAACCTTTCTTCATATGATCAATACCTTCAACAGCTCTATTGAAATAATCTACAACAGATTTTTTCTCATCCTCAGTCCACTAACCGTCACCACTCTGTCTATCCTAACAAGTAGAAGTGGGCAAAGCTCCCAGTTTGTTGCTCAAATCCCTCTGGTTAAGTTTAACCTCCTTGATTTCATGGAAGAGCTATTTAAAAATACTGAAAGTGTCAATGGCATGGTCTCTTTCCATACCCATGATATCCTCATATTCATCCCTTTTATCATTAAGCTCAACACTCTTGGCATGAACGCTCTTCTGAGTGGCAACCCTAGTAGCATTAATGGTCTCCTTATGAAGAGACGAGGGCGGAATTTCAAAATTTTGACTCCGAGGCTCTGGGCTAATTCTCTTGTTGACCGCATTGTCCTCATAACTCCCCCTATGGCCACCAGAATTAGAGTCCTCATTACCAGGAGAGGTAGAAGAGGAGGAGATAACAACCTGCTTTGAACCCTTCTTACCCTTGCCCAAAGTAGGTTTAGCTTTAGGAATATTCTCGATTTTTTCATTTATTAGGAGAAGAGAAAGTCTCATCCTCCAAATCCAAACTGGATTCCTCATCCTCTGACTCCCCAGCAGTAGTGTTATCATCTAGAGAAGTGGGGATATAAGAAGAAGGGGCAGGAAGGGCCTGACAATGCTTGTCAATTGACACAAGCAACCCTTCATGAAGGATACGGTGCTTGGTTGGATTCTTCCTATGAGCTCTAAAACTATCCCTAAGAGAAGACAACAAGAAAAAAGGGAAAGAAACCCTAATATTATGGTGGAAATGATTTAACATAACAAAATGATGGCCAAAAACCCTAGTAAAATGCCCATCAAGAGTAAAGTAATCCATGAGTACCTTTAGGAGTTTGGCCCAGACATCCTTAAGAACATTGATATCATAAAAGCTAATAGTTTTCTTCACCAATTTCCCCCTTTCCTTCTTAGATTTCAAAAAAATTTGTACCGCCATCTCCATATAATTACTATCCCTGTAGTATTTCATGCCATCAAAGGAAAGGCCCGTAACTTCAGCAATCAAATTCTCATCCATCGTAACCTTACGCCCATGCAGAGTAATGGTGTCATCCTTCCAATGCTTGTCAAAATAACCAGTAACATCCTTGTTAACCCCCTGCACTTTCTCAATGAAGAGAGTAACACCCCCTTTCACGAGAAGCCTCCAAATTTTCTAGTTATTCTTTAGCTGCTCACAACTTAGAGGCTCAACTCACTTCCTACCTCCCCCCATAATGCTTAGAGAAATCATAGCAATCACTATGAACAAAGAAGGTCGAACAAAATAGATATCAGCCCACAAAGCGTGCAAAATAATGGCACAAAAATTACATCGTCCGTAGCCAACACATGCCAAGAGGAGAAAGAGGACGATCTTTCAAGAATCACTGCTAGTAATGAAATTAGTATTATTCATTTTCCTTACTGCCTCGAATTTTTTCATGAAGGATAAGCATGTAGAGCTCGGTATCCACCCTATCCTCATTGGTCCACATCACTTTGCTAGCACTACTGACCCCTTTGTTAGCAAGGTAGTCGGCAACAACATTGGACTCCCTATAAATATGAGAAATAATGCAATTTTCATAAGAGAATAATTTCCCTAGCTTTATTTATCCATACTTCCACATTCCAAGATGACCTAGAAATACCTTTGAGATAATTAATAATGTTTTTTGAATCACCCTCAATCCAAACACGTTTGAAGTTATGTCACCTAGCAAGATTAAGACCTTGGAAGGCCTCGATGGCTTTAGCAAGGTGGTTAGACTGAGTTCCCAATGGGAGTGCCATCGCTGAAATTAACATACCATTATGATCTCTCAACACTCCCCCACAACCAACTAGACTAGGGTTACCCTTGGTCGCCCCATCAATGTTGATTTTGACCCAAACCTGCGGGGGCGTGCTCCAAGCTTGGATGACCCTACTCTTAGGATTATTCTTCAGAGCTAAAGAAATATCAATCTGCACCTCCCAAGCCTTGGTGACCCTGAGCTCATAGTAATTACAAATAAATCTATTATGGAGGTTAGGCCTTGGGTTCAAAATAGATAAGTTATCAATAATAGCCCAATTGATTTTTCTAAAATCAATATCAGGCTGAAGATAGGCCTCCCTTAAAATATGGTTGTTACGTTCCTTTCATAAATCCCAAGCAACATGAGAGAAAACAAAAGACCATATAATTTTAAGATGTGGTTCTTATTCGGCACTTGCCACTGGAAAATGAATTCCTTAACCGAATCAATCAAGGTCCAACATAGATCCCATCTTTGAAGCACATGACTCCAGACATTAGTAGAAAACGGGCAGTGCAAAAAAACATGATCAACAAATTCAACATCCTTCATGTAGAGATAACATCTGTTAGGAATAGAAAACCCTCTCTTATAGAGATTATCAGTAGTAAGGATCTTGTTCAAGAAGAGGAGCCAAAAGAAAATGTTGATTTTTGGAATCAAATGTTTAATCCAAACTGTATACACATAAAAATGGCTATGAGCGATTAAATAAATATTTAATATTTATTTAATAATTATTCTTCTATTAAATAGTTAATATGAAAAGATTAGTTTATTTGTCATTTTTCATGTCTTTCTATTAATTAATTTAATTAAAATATTTTATTAATTAATTCATCTATCCTATTCCTCCAATTAATTAAATATCTAATATTTAATTATCTCCTTCAATCAATTAAATATCTAATATCTAATGATTATTCTTCTATCCTATAGTCTCAAAATATTAAGTGATTTCCTAAATTATTTAATTTCATTTCCAACTCACCTACCATCTCCACTTCATCTTCCCTTTACCAACTCATCCATCATGTGGCTAAAGAAATTAATATTTCTTAAATATTAATTCATCATTTATCTTCAACTTCCAAATTTAATGAAATATCGTGTACGTACACATATTTCATAACCTCCTTCTATATTCTCTCCAACATCCCTACATCTTAGGAAGGACTTGATTCCACTTGTCCTCTCATGCCTAAATCTTCTCCAACCATCCCTAGATTCCCTCAGTCAACAACCCAGTCAAGGTGAGATGAGTGACACTTGTCTTCTCCTTCCCCCTTTCTCTCAACTTTCACCTTTTCTTACAACCATCCAAATCTGTAGATCTAATCATGACCGTTGATCCAAGCCACATCATCTTATCCTCTCAAGGTCTATAAAATCAGGAGTTTGAGTTGAGAGAGAGTTAGTCTTCAAGTTAGTCTTCAAGTGAATTTGCAAGCTAATCATTTGTAAAATTTATGCATCCATGAGTTTTAATCTTGAAGCAAATAGCATAATCATATAGCATAATCATTTTAGCATAATCATTTTAGCATAATCATTTAGCATTGCATAACATAGTATCAGTTAACTACTTGTTATCAGTCCATTCTTCATATGCCATCTTGGAAGCCATCAGTGCTTGTCTGAGAGCACACCATCTGCAACCAAGAATAGTGGAGTTAGGACACAATGAGACATAAATCATGAAGGTTATAATAGTGTTTTTATTTATATGTATTTCATGTAGTTTCATTGGTTGAGTTTGGATTTCCTGTAGCATTTCCTTTGTATTTTGTGAAACTAACATGTTGCAAGTAGTATTCTAATGATGAAATTCAAGTCAACACATTTTGGCACCCACCGTGGGGCTCAGGCCTTGAACTTACATTTTCTAATATCTTGTCTTATTCTTGTGAAATCAATTTAACACTTTTGTAAATCAGTTTCACGCATCTGTGAAATTTGACAGCGCATATGTTGAGTAAGTTAGCACTTTTGTTGCTTAGGTTAGCGCCTTCTTTCAATAGAATAGCGATTTTAATCATGAATCCACGCATTCAAACAGTAGGTTAGTGCTTCTGTAACACCGGTTAGCGCTTCTGTAATGCCAGTTAGCACTTTTGTGACGCAAGTTAGCGCTTCTAAACATAGGTTAGCGCTTTTCTAACGTAGGTTAGCACATTTCATAAATAGTTTAGCGCATTTGAAATAGAGTGCAAAAGTTGTAAACAAATCTTGAAATTAGGCTTGTGGAAGGACAATATATATGGAATATAAAATTTAAGTATAAGAAAGAGAAAAGAGTTCTTATACTTTAAGTTATATTCCATATGTATTGTCAGGATGTTTGAGAGGGGTTTCAGACCTCTAGAAGTTAAAATGCAAAATCTAGTTTTTGGAAGATCCTCCAAATTTCAGACTTAGTCAAATTTCAGGGCATTTCAGAATCAGGAATGAAAAAATTGTAACCACGATTTGAAATTAGGCTTGTGGAAGCCCACCTAAGGTTATCAACTTTTTTGAGGTGGTTATCAACTTTTTAACTATCTTTAGGCAAGATTTTCATCCAACAAGATTAGGAGAGTATCAAACCAAATGATCAAGAGTTTATCATCCAACTATCTTAATGACAACAATACCTGGCTAGGTATTCAAGTTAGTCAAATCAAGTTTCCATATCAAGAGACTGTATCCATATCATTTGACGTACTTTGTCATAGGGGCCTATCGAACAAACCCTCTATTCGACTTAGTGAGCTTGAGTATCTAAAACAAAGTATCCATAAATTCAACAACATCAACCTATCTAAACTGAAACTTTGATCACTCATGTGACCATCCCTTGCTTGAAAAAGAAGAAGCTTATTCAAAGGAAATGAGTCCTAGCCTAAATCAAGATCAAGATATCATGCTCTCCAATCTAATCCCATTTTTTATCAAGATCCTATCTATCAAGAATCTTATGATGATCCCCTAAAATTTTGGTATTCCATCCATGATGATCCCCTTTTATCTCAAGAGCAAAGTCTCATTCAACATCCACCTCCTAAGCAAGAGCATGATATCCCTTCCATCTCCTTCACTAATATAATTCAAAATCAAAAGAGAAAAGCACAAACTCAAATGATCCTACTCCAAGTCAAGATCAAGATCAAGAAATCTCTTCATCCTCTGAATCCATTTTAGGTCCTTTCATTCCAAAGTCAATCTCTTCATCCTCTAAATCCATTTTAGGTCCTTTTGTTCTAAAGTCAAACTCTTCATCCTCCAAATCCATTTTAGGTCCTTTCATTCCAAAGTCAAACTCTTCATCCTCCAAATCCATTTTAGGTCCTTTTGTTCCAAAGCCAAACTCTTCATCCTCCAAATCCATTTTAGGTCCTTTCGTTCCAAAGTCAAACTCTTCATCCTCCAAATCCATCTTGGGTCCTTACTTCCCTCCATCCACCATTCCATCACCTCAAATGATCCATAAGAAAGATCAACAAAGGCACGCATCTTTGAACTTCTTTCAAACATCTATCTAAACATCTTTTCAAAACTATTCTTCCATCATTTCCTTTATCTATTTTGGGTTCTTATGTCTAAAAAAATTCAATTTTCCTCCATCTCTTCATCACTTCTCGATTTGTGTACCAATACTCATCTTGAATAAATTTTCATCTATCCTCATGCAAGTCTTCAAACATTCTATCTATTATCCAACACCTCTTTTCTATCCTTTCATCCCTATCATTCAATCCTTTGCATAAATTCATTTGTTAAATAGGCATTTGTGTCATTTTGTCACATGCTTGCCCATGCTTGAATCTCATGTTCAGTCCATTTCCTAGATATATATTCATGATACACTTCAGAATTTGAGGTTATTCCTCTTTAACATTATCTTTTGGTTGGTATACACACTCAATTCAGAAAAGAACCACTTATCGTATCTTGGTACTGACACCTTTTGATTACTATATCTCATACACTTAATCAATTGCTCTAAATCATTGTGATCTCTTAGTCAAAGACATGGCTAGTGAAAAATCTAAAATCTTACTTCAGCGCCACTGTAATTATCAAACCCATGTAAGTTTCATTACTTACAAGCCAATGCAATCAAAATAAGAAAAGAAAAAGACAATATCAAAAGATCCTAAGCATGATCAGGAAAAGAAATATCTAGAAAAAAAAAAATATATATATATATATATATATCAAAAACTTGGCTATGGGAATATGTGAGTAACTCCATCAGGGCTATGGACGCTTGGCTGGCAATGGAGCAATATTTGTGATATTACAGCGATAACCTCATTGGAGCTATGGATTCTTTCTAGTAGTGAGGCTCTATCCAGGATGCTTTTGAAGTCAAGGTAACGCATGTAGCTAGCCACATTGGATTCTGAAGATTAAAATGATCATATGAGCCAGAATGAACCCAATTACACACACATGGGTAATCAAAGACTAAGTTCCTTGATCCAGTTTGGGATTCTTCTTCCCTTTTGAGTCTACGTCCTAGTTGCTCGATATGCTTGGTTGAATTTTTCTGGAGGTTCTAACTGTGGGTTGGGTCTCTATCTTTGAAAAGTTCAGGAACACTTATTCGGGTGGTCCTAAATACTATGACAATCTTACATATCACCTCTTTACAAATGGAGACTTCTATACTTGGGGTCAAAGTTTCATCCACTCTATTCTTCATACCACATCTCCCATTATCCTTCCTCCAGTATCCATTACTCTATCTAAATACATCCAGTGTTGTTTGCGATCTTTCTTCATGCTAATCTATACCATATATCCTAACTATTCATTTCTTCAATCATATATCACTATCTATGATCTTGTTTCTCCTATCCATATCCTATCTCCATCCATATCCCCTTTTCCATCCTTGATCTTTATCAAGACTAAGGACAAAAACATGATTTTAAGAAGCTCTAGATGTGTCTCCTCATAAACTACTTTCGTCTTTCTCCTATCCATTTCTACCTCAATGGTTTAGTCATCTATTCATCCATTCCTTGTCTTTTTATACATTGGGGAAACCAAATACATCTTTCTTCTAATCCAAAAATAAATAAAAATGTCTCAAAAACTAAAAATCAAAAAAATCAAAAGAACAAAATTGAAAATCAAAGCATGAGCACATGGCCCATCCATCAAATCAGATCAACAACAGGAAAACTCTCAAAGTCTGCAATCAAACTGATCACATGTCTTGTTAATTAATTCATCAATTCATCTATCAACATCAACATAGGTACACTCGAAACCAGACAGATCGGTCTTACACGGGGTACTCACTCTTTGAAACCAGACATTCTTATCAATCATCGAACAAATCAAAACAATGACATAGATCAGTATGACTACTGGATTTTGTTCTGGGTAGTCTTATCTTTATTAATTGATGGCAGGACATTTTTCATCTCTCAAAAATAAATAAAGAAAAAAAAAATGCAATAAATTTAGACAGTGAAAACTTGGTAAACAAGCGCTATCTAAAAAGTGAGTTCTTCCATCTATGAGATCGCTTTACACACCTATCCACTTCATCTTATTGCATCTATCACTTCCATCTATCCTATCTCATCCATTTCATCCTTTGCATCCATTTCTATGAACCATTTAACAGAAAATATGCATCTTACCAACAATTATCAATCTTTGACATATTTGTCATAGTCAATGTCTTAGATTTTATCAGAATCAATCATGTTTGCATTTGTATCCTGCCATGGTTTGGATCTTGATCATTTCATACATCCATAATAAAGTTTTACTTTCGCTGGGGGCAAAATCCTAATTCCTTTTGCCAAGGTGATCTTTTGAATCTTTGAAAATCCAAAACATTCAGAAAATTTTTTAAAAAAACCAAAAACACCTAGGATTTTGAAACAGATAGCGAGCAATAATGCAACAAACGAAGATCAAGGTATTTTATGACAACTGAATCATGAAACTCAGAAAATGAAGAATCAACTAGCAAGTAATATCAGATTATAATTGATCATTCATTCAAGATGATTATATCAGTTAATGACCATGAGAATATGTGAATGACATAATAGATTCAATGTTTATATCTTTCTTTTATCGCTAATCATGTACTCTATGCGACTCAAGGATGTCCATGACTAGAGAAGCTATGATGGGGCATGATTATTTTTCTTTGATTATTGTCTGTGGTTTATCTCTTATTAAGGTATGTACTTGTCTAAGGATATGATCGGCAAAAGATCAAGGAGGACGTTCCCAAGTCATGCATGAAAGGAGATAATCCTTGTATGTTCTGCAAGCAATACTCAAGTCAACTTGATTCATTATATTGAGTTGCTTGTATTAACTTGCTATATCAAAATCCATGTAAGAAATAATCAGGTCATCTTGGATCATTATGTCAAGTTGCTTGTATTTTCTTACAACATTTTAAAGCTTAATGATGAAATCAAGCACTGTTACAAGACAAATATATGAAGAATGGCAGTATCATTTTTAGTTAGATCATTTTTAGATTAGCTCATTATTAATCTGCATTATAAGCATTCATTGTCAGTTGCATTATAAGCATTTGATTTCATTCAAAGATCAACGGTTATAAATAAAGATTGAGTATACTTGGACAAACAAAAAAACAATTTTCATTTGAACAATTATAGGTGCATTCTTTTTTTTTCATCATCCATTTCATTTAGTTGCATTTTAATCAGTGTATTAGTTCGCATTCAATTTAGTACATTTCATTAATCATGTAGTGTATCATCATTATTATTTGCATTATCATTTCATTAACGATCATTTAGTATGATCATGATGATCTGGTATGCTTTGGCTTATGGAATTGGCTTAGATCTGCTATTCATGCTACTTAGATAAATGTTCAGACAGTTGATTTTGATTTGGTGATCGGATGCTATCTTATATGCTAGTAAGCCTGGTTTGTTGATTTGGTGAGGGTTTCACCGACAGAGCTTGATTGAAGATCTTTTGATGTTATGCATAAGTGGTGTTGGTGCGGCTTCTAGTAGAGATTCAGGATGTTGATGGTGATCATGTTCGAGACTTGACTGATTAGGATCATTTCTTTAGCGTGTGTGGACCTAATTTGGGTCCAGTACTATCTAGGTTATGGATCGGCTTAATGTGACGTGTTGTTTAGTCTTCTCGATGTGTTTCTGGGATGAATTAAGGGTTGGATATTATTTGTTTGGTCTCAGGCCGACATGTTTTATAATTATCTAATTGTTTTATTATTTGGGTGGTCGACCCTATTGTTTAAGGTTTAGGGTTTGTATATATATGTGTATGATCTCATTGTAGATCATGGATGGATAGTTGTATGCAAGCGAATAATGTAATAACCATTCATGCAGAGGATTTGGTTGATCATTGGTGATCGAGTTGGGTTTATGCAAGAGGATTAAGTCCTTTGGTATTGAGCTTAACCGAAATTGTACTCAGGCATAGGAGATGCTATTATTGCAGTTCTTTCTTCCTTTCGGATTCTACTCTAGATTTTTATGTAGTCAGTGAGACTCCTTTTGTAATGAGCAGTGTTCTCTAGGTTGTTGGCCTTCCTGCAAGTGCAGGACCCTCAATTTGTAATCACATACTTACTGCAAAAGTATTATCTGACTGTGGGTAGGCTTCCCACCATGGTTTTTCCCTTTACCGGGTTTTCCACGTACAAATCTTGGTGTCATGTGGATGATATTTATTCTCCAATTGTTGCTTGTACTTAATTGATATATTTTCTATTCTGGTATTGATCTTATATGTTTCGGTGTTCAAAGTTTTAATTTCTTAAGGTTCCAGTAATCTAGTGACAATTGAATCATCCACCCCTCTCAGTTGTCTTTTGGTTATTTGAATTGTCTAGCAGATTTCATAACATAAAGTCATCTTTAAGAGAATAATTTCAAATGGATTTCTATCACCAAAAGGAGATCAATTAATGTGGTAAATAAGCACGTTATGAATAATTTCATTTAACATAATAATCTTGCTTCTAGAACCACTCAAATTATATTTAACCCACTAATTAACAAGGTTATACCAATTCAACTATAATTTTGTATTTTTTAATCAAGGGTATATATAAATTCCCCTAACACTTAATATCATATTAACTTACTAATAAATCATTATATTTGTAGACACATAAATCTGTCCACTTAATTAAATGAATATTTAGTGTTTTTTTTATTATTTAAACCATCAATCAACAATTAATTAAATCAATATTTAATTAATTCATCTTGAACCTCTTCTCCTATTAATTAAATAAATTATTCAATTTACTTAAATTAATTCATTAAACCATATTCTAAAAATTAATTAAATGAATAGAGCATATTTGTTTAATTTAACCCCTTTCCTCATTTAAATAAATAAATATTTATTTAAATCTCTAAAAAATCTTACCCCACTTGCATTCTCTTACAAATGCAAGTTGCACCAATAAATAGATTTTATTTTTAAATAAAATCCTATTTTCTCTCACCCACAAAACCCACTTGCCTCCTAAATCCCTTCTAGATTCCTCTAATCCATTCCAAATTAGCCTAATCCCCCTCCCTAATTATTGTCGAATTCCTAAGCAAAGAGAAGTCACTTCTCAAAGCCTCAAAGTCTTTAAAATGCATTAAAGGCTTTTTATTCTTCAACAAGTTAACCCCTAAAGTCTTCCAAACCATTTATGGTTCTTACATAACCATTTATGGCTCTTACATAACCATTAATGGTTAACTCAACTTACCCACATGGTTAGAAGCTTTCCCTCTAACTCAACCCTCATTTAACTCATGGGTCTCTTCAAGCATTCATTGCTTTGCCCATGGTTATTCCCATTAACTCTTGCACAAGATTTTATTCATTGGATAAAAGCAATTACCCTTGGATAAAAGTTTTATTCATTAACTCAAGCCTAATCAAACCCTCCTAGGGTAACCTTCATGTCATCTCAAGCATTTAATGATTCTTCCCTCTCCTCTCAAGCCATCTCATGTTGACATTTGTCATCATGGGATTGGGTTGAAAGTCATCACATGGATTGATTAACTTTCAATCCTAGACCTTGTTAAGATTACTCAATCTTGACCATCCATTTCCCTATTTGTCCTATAAATAGAGCTCTTATTCTTCATTTTCAAAAGAAGAAGTCTTTTGTGCATCAAACTTATAGTCATTTTAGAGAGCATTAAGAAGCATTTGCATTGTTATTATACTAAGATTTACATAGACTAATTAGGTGCTTTCTCATAGTAAATCACTTTCACTTGCATAAGCATTTGTTTTCATTTTCACAACCATCTTGAATCTTCATATGGCATCCATGGATAGTGCAAAAATATGAGAGCTACACTCATGTGGGACTTGGATAGGAGAGGAACAAGGGAGGAATATCTATGAGCGTTTTGGGGAGCATCTTGAGGGGTTTTCTTTCCCTTTTAAATTTATGTATGTTCTTTATTGTGTGTTTTATATCTCTCTTGATATGCATCTTAAGGTTTTTAGGTTCATTTGTGTTTCATTTTGGTTGTGACTAATCTACTAACATTTGAACTTGTCTTGTGTGCTTTGTGCCCCTTTTGACGTGCATCAATATTTATTTAATATTTTCCAATTATATATAATTTAATTAGATGAACAAATTTATTTTTTATTAAAGCTTATTAAATATAATGTTTGATTTGTTGAAGATAAATTTCATTTATAATGTGTAAAAGTTGTCATTTCTCTAGACATATTTAAATTAGACTAACTTCAAATTTAAATATAAATGATTGAGAATTTTTTTAAAATACAACTTAAATTTAATCTATTAGTTATTTATACTACAAAATATGAATAACTAAATAAAATAATTTCTTTTTTAAAACTACTAATTTTAAAACTTATAGCTAATAAGAAATCAAAAATAAGAAAGATAATTTACTAATTATTTTGATAACTTTCTAATTATTTAAAGGCAATCAACAAAAAAGATATCTTACTAATTTTTTTTGATAACTTTCTAATTATAAAACAATTTAAAAAAAATATTAACATATAATTTTAATAAAAACGAGGAATATAAGTTCAACTAAAATAATATCAAATACATTAATTTTCATTAAATAATAACATTTCTAAATAAGCAATAGATGATATTTATTTTAAATGTACATCCAATAATCACTCTATTAGTTAAAAAATTAAATAAAAAAAATCTATTTAACATTTATCTCTTTACTTAAAATTCACTTCCTAATATATAATAAATATTATTATTAGATTAAATGGAACTCCAAATCTCACTAACTTTTAAACCATTAAATAATAGAAGATACTAATACCTAGTGAAGTTTCACTATAACAATACATTATATTAATTTAACTATATAACTTGAGCCCACTTAAAATGGAGGGAAATAATAAGATTTAAAATTCACAAATAATCACATGTAAGAGCATTTCATCTCCACCCCTAGATGGGATAAATGAGAGCCCTTAGATTTAGGGATCTCATAGAAAGCCCTAAATCTAGAGAAAGAACTAAGAATTCTTAGTGATAGCAAATTTTCTCGTTTGGTTTTTTTTTTTTTTTTTAGGAAAAATCATAGAGAATGGAGAAGATTAAAAAAATGAGGAGATTCTTGTCTCATGGACTGGCATACACTAAGAGAGATCCAACTATATATGTGAGGATTTCTATCATATTTGTATGTTAATTTAATGAATATTTCTTCAATAATGGTGAAGTAGCAATTTACATTTCATTTTTAAATATTATTGTGTTTTTTTATTAAACAAAAAAAAAAAAAAACTAGATGACCCATTTTATTTTATTTTTATTAGCAGTCATGGGAAACCTAAAGTTGTAGTCTCCACTGGGGCTTGTACCATCCATTGAGGGAGGTCGCAATCTTCCTTTGGAGTTGCGCCCTTCATGGGGAGGCACAACCTCTTCTATGGACGTCTCTGTAAAAAAAATTTATTTTTTTATTATTATAGATATTTTGAATAATTTTTTTGCATTTTGGAAATTTTAATTTATAGATAGATAAATATAAAAATAGATTATATATTTTTGAGTATATATTGATGAGTTCTCAAGCAAACTAGCTCTAATTAAAAAAATTATTTTTCACACACACATATGCATACATACATACATGCATATAGGTCTAGAAGATCACTAAATATCATTAACCAAAGATTAATTTCTTAGCTTAACACATATTTTTCGCTTCCTACATATTGGCATAGAAATGTCTAAATAACTTTATATATGTTTTTTTTTTTTTTTTCCTAAACATCTAGATAATTTAAGGCTCTTTAATATATTTTGCACCTTTAAACTAGTATAGAAATATTAACATACTTTCAGCAACATATAACATGAATACTCATTTAACAATAAAATGTAAATCTCATATGAATAAGGATAAGCAATAAAATTTTGATCTAGATTTCTTCTAGTTTTAATAGAGCATTAATTGCAAAAATAAGCATATACTTTTCTTTTAACCCTTTTGAACTCAATAATACAAATCCCTTTCTATACATGAAATAAATATTACTATAAGCAATGTTATGTCAAAGGTCACAATAATGTCTCAATCTTCTTGTTCCTTCAAAAGTACATTCACCAATATTTTACAAAGTTAGGATCAAATTTTCTTTTCCTTTGTGGTAAAATACGATAACTAAGGTTTTATAGAATTTATTACAATGGATATTTCACATAATGTTTAAAGAAATATTTTGTATGAATACAAATAAATCAATTCTTAATATTACAATTCCAAAACCAACCAGGTAGATTTATACCAAGACTGGAAAAAGATTTCATTATTATATGAGTAATATAATTTTTCTTTTTCTTTTATGAAGCACAAAAATATAATTCATACATAGATCAGCTACACTTCTTCAACATGTTACACAACAAGCCTTTGACAACCTGCACAAATCATGGAAGAATTTATTTCCTTACCAATGGGAGCTCACCTCCCAACCATAGGGCTGAAAACAACCCACCCGTAGGGAAAAGAGTGAAAGAGGATGCAGCCAGGTTCACAAATATGCAAACATAAAATAATTCATTTTGCAATTCTACCACGCACAAATGCATATACAAAAGAAAACATAACATATCACATGGCTAATCACATCACGCCAATTCACTATGAGAAATCTTTGAAATTTCTCCCTTGGGGAAAGGTTGGAGGCACATCTTAATGGATTATATATTTATTATTCTCCAAATTTCATAAAATACCATGTATACATAATCATCTTCAACCAAATACCACCCAATCTCCATCACCACACCAAAATGAGGGGTACTCATATCCCATAACACAAAAGTCATCTCCACACTAAAATGGGGGATACTTGTATCACATAACATAAAAACTTGGATACTCATACCCTCCAAACCATAAGAGTGCCACACCCAAATCCCCTATAAAGAGAGGATCTCCAAATCCCAAATGGGAAAGGGATCACTCTCACATAACAAGATACACACAAAAATGAAAATAACATGTACTAAAAGAAATTACAACACATTATCCCCAAAACCCCAATCACACAATATAAAAATTTCTACACATTTACCTTTAACATAACCAAGGAAGTGCACAATAGGAAGGTTAGATCCACCTACATGGTAGTGTTTTTTACTTGTTGCCTTGCTACCATTCTTCCTTCACCTTCCTTGCTCCTCTTTTTTCCTTCTTCCAAAAACTCACTCCCCATTTTATTTTTGTTGAAAAGTCCTCTCCCCTTTTTCATCCATTATTTTATAGAATGAGAGTAGAGAGCTCTTATGAAAAGATATGTGACACATGTCACAGCCTCTTTCCATCTAACCTCCAAGATGGAGGGCTAGAGAGGAGCCACTTCTCTCACTCCCTAGATACTCACTTGGCTATCCCTTTATTGGATTTCCTCCCACCTCTTGGGAGAGAGGGTGTTGGGATGGAATCTTATCCATCCCATGGGAGCTTCATTGTCTAGGCAATATTATTTCACGTGCAT